>NC_053038.3:191610050-191919871 GCF_002575655.3 Aegilops tauschii subsp. strangulata
TACGGGAATTCGTATTGGGCCTTAATGGGCCATACGGGAAAGGAGAGAAAGGCCTCAAAAGGTTGCCGCACCCCTCCCCATGGTCTGGTCCGAATTGGACTAGGGAAGGGGGGCGCACCCTTCCTTCTTTCTCCTTCCCCCTTCCCTTCTCCTACTCCCACAAGGAAAGGAGGAGTCCTACTCCCGGTGGGAGTAGGACTCCCCCCCTATGGCGCGCCTCTCCCCTTGGCCGGCTGCCTTCCCCTTGCTCCTTTATATACGGGGGCAGGGGGGGCACCCCAGAGACACAACAATTGATCCTTGAGATCTCTTAGCCGTGTGCGGTGCCCCCCTCCACCATATTACACCTCGATAATACCGTTGCGGAGCTTAGGCGAAGCCCTGCGTCGGTGGAACATCATCATCGTCACCACGCCGTCGTGCTGACGAAACTTTCCCTCAACACTCGGCTAGATCGGAGTTCGAGGGACGTCATCGAGCTGAACGTGTGTAGAACTCGGAGGTGCCGTACGTTCGGTACTTGATCGGTCGGATCGTGAAGACGTACGACTACATCAACCGCGTTGTGATAACGCTTCCGCTGTTGGTCTACGAGGGTACATGGACAACAGTCTCCCCTCTCGTTGCTATGCATCACCATGATCTTGCGTGTGCGTTGGAAATTTTTTGAAATTACTACGTTCCCCAACAGTGGCATCCGAGCCAGGTTTTATGCGTTGATGCTATGCACGAGTAGAACACAAGTGAGTTGTGGGCGATATAAGTCATCTGCTTACCAGCATGTCATACTTTGGTTCAGCGGTATTGTGAGATGAAGCGGCCCGGACCGACATTACGCGTAAGCTTACGCGAGACTGGTTTCACCGTTGCGAGCACTCGTTGCTTAAAGGTGACCGGCGGGTGTCAGTCTCTCTCACTTTAGTTGAACCGAGTGTGGCTACGCCCGGTCCTTGCGAAGGTTAAAACAGCACCAACTTGACAAACTATCGTTGTGGTTTTGATGCGTAGGTAAGAACGGTTTTTGCTAAGCCCGTAGTAGCCATGTAAAATATGCAACAACAAAGTAGAGGACGTCTAACTTGTTTTTGCAGGGCATGTTGTGATGTGATATGGTCAAGACATGATGTGATATAATGTGTTGTATGAGATGATCATATTTTGTAACTGAGTTATCGGCAACTGGCAGGAGCCATATGGTTGTCGCTTTATTGTATGAGATGCAATCGCCATGTAATAGTTTTACTTTATCACTAAGCGGTAGCGATAGTCGTAAAAGCAATAAGTTGGCGAGACGACAACGATGCTACGATGGAGATCAAGGTGTCGCGCCGGTGACGATGGTGATCATGACGGTGCTTCGGAGATGGAGATCACAAGCACAGTGCTTCGGAGATGGAGATAACAAGCACAAGATGATGATGGCCATATCATATCACTTATATTGATTGCATGTGATGTTAATCCTTTATGCATCTTATCTTGCTTTGTTTGACGGTAGCATTATAAGATGATCCTTCACTAAATTATCAAAGTATAAGTGTTCTCCCTGAGTATGCACCGTTGCGAAAGTTCTTCGTGCTGAGACACCACGTGATGATCGGGTGTGATAGGCTCTACGTTCAAATACAACGGGTGCAAAACAGTTGCACACGCGGAATACTCAGGTTAAACTTGACGAGCCTAGCATATAACAGATATGGCCTCGGAACACGGAGACCAAAAGGTCGAGCGTGAATCATATAGTAGATATGATCAACATAGTGATGTTCACCATTGAAACTACTCCATCTCACGTGATGATCGGACATGGTTTAGTTGATATGGATCACGTGATCACTTAGAGGATTAGAGGGATGTCTATCTAAGTGGGAGTTCTTAAGTAATATGATTAATTGAACTTGAATTTATCATGAACTTAGTACCTGATAGTATATTTTGCTTGTCTATGTTAATTGTAGATAGATGGCCCGTGCTGTTGTTCCGTTGAATTTTAATGCGTTTCTTGAGAAAGCAAAGTTGAAAGATGATGGTAGCAATTACACGGACTCGGTCCGTAACTTGAGGATTATCCTCATTGCTGCACAGAAGAATTACGTCGTGGAAGCACCGCTGGGTGCCAGGCCTGCTGCAGGAGCAACACCAGATGTTATGAACGTCTGGCAGAGCAAAGCTGATGACTACTCGATAGTTTAGTGTGCCATGCTTTACGGCTTAGAGGTCTTCAACGATGTTTTGAACGTCATGGAGCATATGAGATGTTCCAGGAGTTGAAGTTAATATTTCAAGCAAATGCCCGAATTGAGAGATATGAAGTCTCCAATAAGTTCTTCAGCTGCAAGATGGAAGAGAATAGTTCTGTCAGTGAGCATATACTCAGAATGTCTGGGTATAACAATCACTTAATTCAACTGGGAGTTAATCTTCCGGATGATAGCGTTATTGACAGAATTCTTCAATCACTGCCACCAAGCTACAAGAGCTTCGTGATGAACTATAATATGCAAGGGATGAGTGTTGGAAGTATGCCCTAGAGGCAATAATAAATAGGTTATTATTATATTTCCTTGTTCATGATAATCGTTTATTATCCATGCTAGAATTGTATTGATATGAAACTCAGATACATGTGTGGATACATAGACAACACCATGTCCCTAGTAAGCCTCTAGTTGACTGGCTCGTTGATCAATAGATGGTTACGGTTTCCTGACCATGGACATTGGATGTCGTTGATAACGGGATCACATCATTAGGAGAATGATGTGATGGACAAGACCCAATCCTAAGCCTAGCACAAGATCGTGTAGTTCGTTTGCTCAGAGCTTTTCTAATGTCAAGTATCAGTTCCTTAGACCATGAGATTGTGCAACTCCCGGATACCGTAGGAATGCTTTGGGTGTACCAAACGTCACAACGTAACTGGGTGACTATAAAGATGCACTACAGGTATCTCCGAAAGTGTCTGTTGGGTTGGCACGAATCGAGACTGGGATTTGTCACTCCGTATAAACGGAGAGGTATCTCTGGGCCCACTCGGTAGGACATCATCATAATGTGCACAGTGTGACCAAGGAGTTGATCACGGGATGATGTGAGTTACGGAACGAGTAAAGAGACTTGCCGGTAACGAGATTGAACAAGGTATCGGGATACCGACGATCGAATCTCGGGCAAGTAACATACCGATGGCCAAAGGGAATTGCATATGGGATTGATTGAATCCCCGACATCGTGTTTCATCCGATGAGATCATCGTGGAACATGTGGGAGCCAACATGGGTATCCAGATCCCGCTGTTGGTTATTGACCAGAGAACGTCTCGGTCATGTCTGCATGGTTCCCGAACCCGTAGGGTCTACACGCTTAAGGTTCGATGACGCTAGGGTTATAGGGAAAGCATGTACGTGGTTACCGAATGTTTTTCGGAGTCCCGGATGAGATCCTGGACGTCACGAGGAGTTCCGGAATGGTCCGGAGGTAAAGATTTATATAAGGGAAGTCCTGTTTTGGTCACCGGAAAAGTTTCAGGTGTTATCGGTAATGTACCGGGACCACTGGGAGGGTCCCGGGGGTCCACCAAGTGGGGCCACCAGCCCCAGAAGGCTGCGTGGGCCAAGTGTGGGAGGGGACCAGCCCCAGGTGGGCTGGTGCGCCCCCCACCAAGGCCCAAGGCGCATGGGAGAGTGGGAGGGGGCAAACCCTAGGTCCAGATGGGCCTTGAGGCCCACCCTAGTGGCGCCCCCCCCCCTCTCCTCCCCTTGGCCGCCCCCCTTGGATGGGATCTAGGGCTGGCCGCCTCCTCTTGGGGTGGGAACCCTAGAGGGGGCGCAGCCCCCTCCCCCCCCTATATATAGTTGAGGTTTGGGCTGCCCAAGACACACGAGAACGTCTCTCTTTCGGCGCAGCCCTACCCTTCTCCCTCCTCCTCCTCTGCCGCGGTGCTTGGCGAAGCCCTGCGGGATTGCCACGCTCCTCCATCACCACCACGCCGTCGTGCTGCTGCTGGATGGAGTCTTCCCCAACCTCTCCCTCTCTCCTTGCTGGATCAAGGCGTGGGAGACGTCACCGTGCTGCACGTGTGTTGAATGCGGAGGCACCGTTCTTCGGTGCTTAGATCGGAATCAACCGCGATCTGAATCGCTACGAGTACGACTCCTTCATCCGCGTTCTTGCAACGCTTCCGCATCGCGATCTACAAGGGTATGTAGATCCACTGCCCTTCCCTCGTTGCTAGAGTACTCCATAGATTGATCTTGGTGATGCGTAGAAAATTTTGAATTTCTGCTATGTTCCCCAACAATGAGTAAGACAATTCCCGAGCTCTTCGCAATGCTAAAGGCTGCGGAGGTAGAAATCAAAAAGGAGCATCAAGTGTTGATGGTCAATAAGACCACCAGTTTCAAGAAAAAGGGTAAAGGGAAGAAGAAAGGGAACTTCAAGAAGAACAACAAACAAGTTGCTGCTCAGGAGAAGAAACCCAAGTCTGGACCTAAGCCTGAAACTGAGTGCTTCTACTGCAAGCAAACTGGTCACTGGAAGCGGAACTGCCCAAAGTATTTGGCGGATAAGAAGGATGGCAAGGTGAACAAAGGTATATGTGATATACATGTTATTGATGTGTACCTTACTAATGCTCGCAGTAGCACCTGGGTATTTGATACTGGTTCTGTTGCTAATATTTGCAACTCGAAACAGGGGCTACGGATTAAGCGAAGATTGGCTAAGGACGAGGTGACGATGCGCGTGGGAAAAGGTTCCAAAGTCGATGTGATCGCGGTCGGCACGCTACCTCTACATCTACCTTCGGGATTAGTTTTAGACCTAAATAATTGTTATTTGGTGCCAGCGTTGAGCATGAACATTATATCTGGATCTTGTTTGATGCGAGACGGTTATTCATTTAAATCAGAGAATAATGGTTGTTCTATTTATATGAGTAATATCTTTTATGGTCATGCACCCTTGAAGAGTGGTCTATTTTTGTTGAATCTCGATAGTAGTGACACACATATTCATAATATTGAAACCAAAAGATGCAGAGTTGATAATGATAGTGCAACTTATTTGTGGCACTGCCGTTTAGGTCATATCGGTGTAAAGCGCATGAAGAAACTCCATACTGATGGACTTTTGGAACCACTTGATTATGAATCACTTGGTACTTGCGAACCGTGCCTCATGGGCAAGATGACTAAAACACCGTTCTCCGGAACTATGGAGAGAGCAACAGATTTGTTGGAAATCATACATACAGATGTATGTGGTCCGATGAATGTTGAGGCTCGTGGCGGATATCGTTATTTTCTCACCTTCACAGATGATTTAAGCAGATATGGGTATATCTACTTAATGAAACATAAGTCTGAAACATTTGAAAAGTTCAAAGAATTTCAGAGTGAAGTTAAAAATCATCGTAACAAGAAAATAAAGTTTCTACGATCAGATCATGGAGGAGAATATTTGAGTTACGAGTTTGGTCTACATTTGAAACAATGCGGAATAGTTTCGCAACTCACGCCACCCGGAACACCACAGCGTAATGGTGTGTCTGAACGTCGTAATCGCACTTTACTAGATATGGTGCGATCTATGATGTCTCTTACTGATTTACCGCTATCGTTTTGGGGTTATGCTTTAGAGACGGCTGCATTCACATTAAATAGGGCACCATCAAAATCCGTTGAGACGACGCCTTATGAACTGTGGTTTGGCAAGAAACCAAAGTTGTCGTTTCTTAAAGTTTGGGGCTGCGATGCTTATGTGAAGAAACTTCAACCTGATAAGCTCGAACCCAAATCAGAGAAATGTGTCTTCATAGGATACCCAAAGGAGGCTGTTGGGTATACCTTCTATCACAGATCCGAAGGCAAAGCTTTTGTTGCTAAGTTCGGAAATTTTCTAGGGAAGGAGTTTCTCTCGAAAGAAGTGAGTGGGAGGAAAGTAGAACTTGATGAGGTAACTATACCTGCTCCCTTATTGGAAAGTAGTTCATCACAGAAACCAGTTTCTGAGACACCTACACCAATTAGCGAGGAAGTTAATGATGATAATCATGAAACTTCAGATCAAGTTATTGCTGAACCTCGTAGATCAACCAGAGTAAGATCCGCACTAGAGTGGTACGGTAATCCTGTTCTGGAAGTTATGTTACTAGACCATGACGAACCTACGAACTATGAAGAAGCGATGGTGAGCCCAGATTCCGCAAAATGGCTTGAGGCCATGAAATCTGAGATGGGATCCATGTATGAGAACAAAGTATGGACTTTGGTTGACTTGCCCAATGATCGGCAAGCCATTGAAAATAAATGGATCTTCAAGAAGAAGACTGATGCTGATGGTAATGTTACTGTCTATAAAGCTCGACTTGTTGCGAAAGGTTTTCGACAAGTTCAAGGGATTGACTACGATGAGACCTTCTCACCCGTAGCGATGCTTAAGTCTGTCCGAATCATGTTAGCAATTGCCGCATTTTATGATTATGAAATTTGGTAAATGGATGTCAAAACTGCATTCCTGAATGGATTTCTGGAAGAAGAGTTGTATATGATGCAACCAGAAGGTTTTGTCGATCCAAAGGGAGCTAACAAAGTGTGCAAGCTCCAGCAATCCATTTATGGACTGGTGCAAGCCTCTCGGAGTTGGAATAAATGCTTTGATAGTGTGATCAAAGCATTTGATTTTATACAGACTTTTGGAGAAGCCTGTATTTACAAAAAAGTGAGTGGGAGCTCTGTAGCATTTCTGATATTATATGTGGATGACATATTAGTGATTGGAAATGATATAGAATTTCTGGATAGCATAAAGGGATACTTGAATAAGAGTTTTTCAATGAAAGACCTCGGTGAAGCTGCGTATATATTGGGCATCAAGATCTATAGAGATAGATCAAGACGCTTAATTGGACTTTCACAAAGCACATACCTTGACAAAGTTTTGAAGAAGTTCAAAATGGATCAAGCAAAGAAAGGATTCTTGCCTGTGTTGCAAGGTGTGAAGTTGAGTAAGACTCAATGCCCGACCACTGCAGAAGATAGAGAGAAGATGAAAGATGTCCCCTATGCTTCAACCATAGGCTCTATCATGTATGCAATGCTGTGTACCAGACCTGATGTATGCCTTGCTATAAGTCTAGCAGGAAGGTACCAAAGTAATCCAGGAGTGGATCACTGGACAGCGGTCAAGAACATCCTAAAATACCTGAAAAGGACTAAGGATATGTTTCTCGTATATGGAGGTGACAAAGAGCTCATCGTAAATGGTTACGTTGATGCAAGCTTTGACACTGATCCGGACGATTCTAAATCGCAAACCGGATACGTATTTACATTGAACGGTGGAGCTGTCAGTTGGTGCAGTTCTAAACAAAGCGTCGTGGCGGGATCTACATGTGAAGCGGAGTACATAGCTGCTTCGGAAGCAGCAAATGAAGGAGTCTGGATGAAGGAGTTCGTATCCGATCTAGGTGTCATACCTAGTGCATCGGGTCCTATGAAAATCTTTTGTGACAATACTGGTGCAATTGCCTTGGCAAAGGAATCCAGATTTCACAAGAGAACCAAGCACATCAAAAGACGCTTCAATTCCATCCGGGATTTAGTCCAGGTGGGAGACATAAAATTTGCAAGATACATACGGATCTGAATGTTGCAGACCCGTTGACTAAGCCTCTTCCACGAGCAAAACATGATCAGCACCAAGGCTCCATGGGTGTAAGAATCATTACTGTGTAATCTGGATTATTGACTCTAGTGCAAGTGGGAGACTGAAGGAAATATGCCCTAGATGCAATAATAAAGTATTATTTATTTCCTTGTATCATGATAAATGTTTATTATTCATGCTAGAATTGTATTAACCGGAAACATAATACATGTGTGAATATATAGACAAACAGAGTGTCACTAGTATGCCTCTACTTGACTAGCTCGTTAATCAAAGATGGTTATGTTTCCTAGCCATAGACATAAGTTGTCATTTGATTAACGAGATCACCTCATTAGGAGAATGACGTGATTGACTTGACCCATTCCGTTAGCTTAGCACTCGATCGTTTAGTATGTTGCTATTGCTTTCTTCATGACTTATACATGTTCCTATGACTATGAGATTATGCAACTCCCGTTTACCGGAGGAACACTTTGTGTGCTACCAAATGTCACAACGTAAATGGGTGATTATAAAGGTGCTCTACAGGTGTCTCCAAAGGTACTTGTTGGGTTGGCGTATTTCGAGATTAGGATTTGTCACTCCAATTGTCGGAGAGGTATCTCTGGGTCCACTCGGTAATGCACATCACTATAAGCCTTGCAAGCATTGTGACTAATGAGTTAGTTGCGGGATGATGTGTTACAGAATGAGTAAAGAGACTTGCCGGTAACGAGATTGAACTAGGTACCGAGATACCGACGATCAAATCTCGGGCAAGTAACATACCGGTGACAAAGGGAACAACGTATGTTGTTATGCGGTCTGACCGATAAAGATCTTCGTAGAATATGTGGGAGCCAATATGGGCATCCAGGTCCCGCTATTGGTTATTGACCGGAGACGTGTCTCGGTCATGTCTACATAGTTCTCGAACCCGTAGGGTCCGCACGCTTAACGTTACGATGACAGTTTTATTGAGTTTTGATGTACCGAAGGAGTTCGGAGTCCCGGATGAGATTGGGGATATGACGAGGAGTCTCGAAATGGTGGAGACGTAAAGATCGATATATTGGACGACTATATTCGGACTTCGGCAAGGTTCCGAGTGATTCGGGTATTTTTCGGAGTACCGGAGAGTTACGGGAATTCGTATTGGGCCTTAATGGGCCATACGGGAAAGGAGAGAAAGGCCTCAAAAGGTTGCCGCACCCCTCCCCATGGTCTGGTCCGAATTGGACTAGGGAAGGGGGGCGCACCCTTCCTTGTTTCTCCTTCCCCCTTCCCTTCTCCTACTCCCACAAGGAAAGGAGGAGTCCTACTCCCGGTGGGAGTAGGACTCCCCCCTATGGCGCGCCTCTCCCCTTGGCCGGCTGCCTTCCCCTTGCTCCTTTATATACGGGGGCAGGGGGGCACCCCAGAGACACAACAATTGATCCTTAAGATCTCTTAGCCGTGTGCGGTGCCCCCCTCCACCATATTACACCTCGATAATACCGTTGCGGAGCTTAGGCGGAGCCCTGCGTCGGTGGAACATCATCATCGTCACCACGCCGTCGTGCTGACGAAACTCTCCCTCAACACTCGGCTGGATCGGAGTTCGAGGGACGTCATCGAGCTGAACGTGTGTAGAACTCGGAGGTGCCGTACGTTCGGTACTTGATCGGTCGGATCGTGAAGACGTACGACTACATCAACCGCGTTGTGATAACGCTTCCGCTGTTGGTCTACGAGGGTACGTGGACAACACTCTCCCCTCTCGTTGCTATGCATCACCATGATCTTGCGTGTGCGTAGGAATTTTTCTGAAATTACTACGTTCCCCAACAGGACCTCCCTCACCAGGTGGTTGCCGGCGTCGTCGTCGTCAGGCAGGGCGCGGAGGAGAACGGCCTTGCGTGGAGCGGAGGTCTCCCCGGTCCCCTCCGGGGTCGCCTCCGAGTCCTGCGCCTCCTCCCCGTCAGAGTCATCAGAGGACACCCATCACCGGAGCTGTCACCACCGGGGCCTCGGAGGGCGCTGGCGGCACGAGCCCGCACCTGTCGAAGGTGGGCATGGAGGCGGCTACCTTCGCCCCATCCGGGCGGCGATACAGGGGAATGTGGGTGTCCGGCGGATACCCCTTGTCATCCCCGACCAAAAGGCGGAGAGCTACGCCCAGCTCCTCGTCGGACAAGGCACTGGGCGCAGGCGGAGGTTGTCCTCCTCGTCCCCGAGCTTCCATAAGGGGCGCGAGCGCGCCTGAAGTGGAGCTATGCGCCGCGCCAGGAACTCCTTGATGATCATGGCCCCCATCAAGTTCGCCGCCTTCGGGTCGTCAGGCTTCAAGTCGGCAGCATCTTCTCCAGCACCTGCTCCGCCCGGGGGTCGGTGAGCTTCGCGCTGAACCACCCGTCGTGAGGCGCGAGCATCTCAGTCGGCAGCACCAACCGAGGGTGAGAGCACTTGGCGTCCATGAGGACCCACTTGCTCCTGAAGTTCTCGGCCTTCTTCCCGGCCTTCAAGATCGCGTTGGTCACGTTGGCCGCGACGAATTTGGTGCACCCCGAGCAATGGTCACCCTTGTTCCGGAGGAAGAAGAAGTGGCGAAGCAGAGCCACGGACGGCATCACCCCCAAGAATGCCTCATAATAGAAGGCAAAGATCGACTGGAGGAGGACGGAGTTGGGATGGAGATGAAGGGCATGCAGATTATAGTGACTGAGGACGGCGTAGAAGAATTCGGAGAAGGGGGGAACCAGCCCTGCGATGACACTGCTCATGAAGAAGGGATAGAAGGTGCTCCCTGAATCCTCCAGCTCAGTGGAGGCGGCCCAGAGCGCGGTCTTTCCCTTCTCGTTGCTGCCCTCTGCCATCATCAGGAGCACGACGACGAGGTTCTTCTCTGAAACGCTGGGCACGCTCAGGGCTGGCTCGTACCAGGCATGCGGAGATGCGGCCTTTGCCTTGCCAGACGCCATCAATTGCAGACTCGAAGGGGGCTGCCACGGATCTAGAGTCTTTGGGAGAGAGGAGCAAGAAATGGGATCTAGAGCAAGACGAAGGCAAGCAATGAAGGCACTGCGGCGCGCGCCAGCCTTTTTGTCAGTCAGGCAGTTGCCGAGGCAGCGTGGGGCAGCGGAGACGCCCACGTCCTGTCAATCGCCACACGTCAATAAAGGCCGCATGCTATTAGGGCCTGCGGTGCTCCGCACTTGACCCTTGGCTTCGCCTCGAAGCCAAGTTTGAGCGCGCCTTGGGCCAGGGGGGCTACTATCGGCATCCTGGGAATGGGGGTACCCAGACTTGCCTGCCTGCGGCCCAGGGCGTGGCTCATCCAGCGGCCTGGTATGACCCATCTTCATCAACAACCGCTCAAGACCCTCGCGAGGGGCCGAGCCTCGCGAGGCGGACGACGCCAAGACCTCCTTAGGGGCAGCCTCCCTAGGCTGGCTCCCGAGGAGCGGAGATATCTATGCAAGGGGCACCTCGCGAGGTGCACGTGACGTGAGCCATGACGACCAAGGCCAGGCGGGTGCCAGCGGGCGCAGAGTACTCGTTGCCTCTTTGGTGCTAAAGGGGCAAGAGCAGGCGAGGAGTCCCGAGGCATCAGGCAAAGGTTTCCATATTGGTGCAACGAGACCAAGACCAGCAGGATGGCAGGACGGAGGTCACCGCGGAGCCCACGACGGCGTCACCACCAGAGCCTTTGACAGGCGAAGACCACCTTTTGTCAGGATAACTTGTACTAGTTGTCCCCCTTCAAATTGGCCATTGTGGGATCCCTTCCCGCCTGATATTTGGGAAGAGGACCAGGGCCTCTATAAATAGGACTAGCCACCACCGTGGGAGGCATCCCATGTTGGATCGGATCCATTCCACCAAGGCCACTATCCAAGCTCATCGAGCTGAAGAACACCTCTCCTCGGGAGGATGTTCACCCCTTGTACTATTCATCCTCAGCCTGCAAGGAAATCCACCACACCACACTGGAGTAGGGTATTACACCACAACGATGGCCCGAACCAGTATAAACCCTAGTGTCTCTTGTTCTTTGGGTTCGTCGAGCTAGGCCTTGAGATCATTGCGAGAGCGAGCTAGGGAGAGAGAGAGATCTTCGTGCGCACCCCAGTGTTCCAGCCTCAAGGGTTTGCCGGAACCCAGAATCCAACATCAGCTTTTTGTTTCAAAAAGGACTTCGTTGGCTACTAATGTGTGCGCCTCTTCTCAAACTGGACGATTTTTTTACCACGGCATATATGTGCCTTGTCATGAAACTATGCCAAGTTTCATGTTTTTCGGGTGGGTTTTTGATTTACTTGGATTTTAAAACCGAGATTCTCAATGTTTCAGGACGACGACAAGTTTGTAATTCATTCCCATTGCTTAAATGAGACCTAAACATGCACCCAATGACACATGTACGATTTCCCACCCATTTTGCTTCACTGGAGCAAGTGCTTGTAGTTAAAATTGAATTATGGACTACATTACATGCGTAGAAAACTTAATTAGTAATATATACAATGGCCAAACGAACCCTGAACAGTTTCAAATTTCAGCACGACACTCCTTTTATTCTATGTTGCCTGTAGAAAACAAAGTTTAAGGCGAGAAGAGGCAGCGATTATCGTTTCGCCCACAAGAGGGGCATGTTTCCCTACCGGAACCACGAGGGTTGCGACAGGCTCCAGTTTGTAAGAGGCTTGTAATATAGCCTCACCCAAATCGGACAATTATATGTACCATGTAGTGACACCATGCCAAGTTTCATGATTTCCTGGTGAGTTTTGGATTTACAGAGATTTAAAAACCGAGATTTGCAATGTTTGTGGCCAAGCCAGGATGGCGAGATGGTTGAATTTGTTCCTATTCATTCCATGGGACCTAAACATGCACCCCAAGGAAACATGTAAGTTTTTTCTAGCCATTTTGGTGCACTGGAGCATGTATTTGTAGTTCAGATTTGAATTATGGACATTAAATGCCTAGAAAACTTAATTAATGAATAAAAAAGATCAAACAAACTCTGAATAATTTCAAAGTTCAGCATGAATCTCCCGTTGTTCCATGCTGCGTATAGAAGAAAATACGAGGCTAGAAGAGGGAGCGATTATTATTTGGCCCACAAGGGGACACGTTTCCCTATCGAAACCACGAGGGTTCTTGTGACAGGCTCTGATTTGTAAGAGGTTTGTAATAAAGCTTGGCCCAAATTGGCAATGTTTTTACCATGACATATATGTGCCATGCCGTGACACCATGTAAACCCGGGAAAACGTCGGGCCGGGCTTGTAAAAGCCTGACCTTCATTTCTCAAGCCCGAACCCGGCCCGAAGCCCGAAATACTCCCTGTTTTCAAGCCCAAGCCTGACCCGAAATCAAGCCCGAAGCCCGAAAGCCTGGCCCGAACGCTGTTTTCCAGTGTATGCACGTGCAAGACCGGCCCGAAGCCTGAAAGCCCGGCCCGAAATAAGGAAAAGTGAAGCTCGAGTCCGGCCCAAACTATCTTTCGGGCTGCAAAACTAGGCCCAAGCCCGGCCCGAATGTCAAGCCCGGCCCGGCCCGGCCCGACCCGGGTTTTTCAGGCCGGGCTCGGGCCGGGTCGTCGGATCAGGCTGCCCATGCCCGGGTTTAACACCATGCCACCTTTGATGACTTTCTGGTGAGTTTTGGATTTATGGGGATTTAAAAACCGGGATTCGAAATATTTGAGGACGAGCCAGGACACCGGTACGGTTGCAATTCGTTCCCATTCCTGGCATGGGGCCTAAACATGCACCCAAGGACACATGTATAATTTTTCTAGCCATTTTGGTGATCTGGAGCATGTATTTGTAGTTCACATTTGAATTATGGACATTAAATGCTTAGGAAACTCAATTAGTGTATAAAAAAGGCCAAACGAACCCTGAATAAGTTTAAATTTCAGCACGGATATCATGTCATTCCATGTTGCCCGTGGAAGAAAACACAAGGCCAAAAGAGGCAGTGATTACGTTTTGCCCACAAGGGGAACACGTTTCCCTATCGGAACCACGAGGCTTCTTTGAGAGAAGCTCCAGTTTGTAAGAGGTTTGTAATAAAGCTTAGCCCAAATTGGACAATGTTTTTACCACGACATATATGTGCCATGACGTGACACCATGCCATCTTTGATGACTTTTTGGTGAGTTTAGGATTTACGGGGATTTAAAAACCGAGTTTCCAAATGTTTGAGGACGAGCCAGGACACAGGTACGGTTGTAATTCGTTCCCATTCCTGGCATGGGACCTAAACATGCACCCAAGGACACATGTATAAATTTTCTAGCCATTTTGCTGAACTGGAGCATGTATTTGAAGTTCAGATTTGAATTATGGACATTAAATGCCTAGGAAACTCAATTAGTGTATAAAAAGGCCAAACGAACCCTGAATAAGTTTAAATTTCAGCACGGATATCCTGTTGTTCCATGTTGGCCATTGAAGAAAATACAAGGTGAAAAGAGGCAGTGATTATGTTTCACCCACAAGGGGGACACATTTCCCTATCGGAACCACGAGGCTTCTTTGAGAGAAGCTCCGGTTTGTAAGAGGCTTGTAATAAAACTTGCGCCAAAATGGACGAAAAAAATTCCTCGACATATATGTGCCATGTCGTGACACAATGCCAGGTTTCATGATTTTTGGGTGAGTTTTGGATTTACGGGGATTTAAACATCGAGATTCTTCTCACGAAATGCTTTGAAATAGCACATGATTCACTCACGAAAGCCGTGTGCCTACCAAACCGTGGCCGATGCCCCCTGCTATGCGCGCGATCTGAGTCGTGCATTCTGATTGGCCAGAACCCAAACCCCACGGATCGTACATGTGCACCGTTGGATGCTCTGAGATCGAACGGCAACCCTGAGCCCTTTCGATAGCACATGCAGTACATGGGTAAGCACTGTGCGCATGCGTCGTGCTAGCTCACGCTTCCTTCTCTACTAGGTTTTCTAGACAGGCTACCGTTTCTCGCCACTCCTCTCATCGGTTTCCCGCCTATTCTCCAATCGGTTTCCCGCTACCAGTGTTAGTGCTCATTGAAGGCTAGTGGCGACACACCGGCCATGTAAATATCCCACACAATTTCTAAAAGCACAAATGTGTGTGATAGGAGGGAGTAGGTCCCATAGGGTGACCAGCGTGAAACGCCTTAATGGCAAGGAGGCAATTCTTATGAGCAAGGGGCGGCTTCCCATCCGCTAGCCTACACTACAAAAAAAATACACTTCCGTGATGATACGTGTTTGTCACAGTAGGTCGCGTTTTTTGTCATGCATGTACATCCATGACAAATTTATGACAGAATCAAGATAGTCATACCTGTGCTGTCGTAGAAGTGTTCCATGACATTACCAAAATTATCATCACGGAAGTGTCCACTTCCATGACGATAAATCGCGCGTCACAGAAGTGCTTTCATCAAGGGTGACCGACATGTGGCATCCACCGTAACGGAACACCGTTAAGCTATCGGGTCGGGTTTTGGATCTGATAACCCGTTAACAGCCCCGACCAATGGGAATTTTCCACGTGTAAAATCATCATTGGCTAGAGGAAACACGTGTCGGCTCATCGTTGGGACAGATGTCATCCACTCACTGGACAGAAGGCGCCTATGATACGTCGACACGTGGCACGGCCCAACAGTGGACCATTCCTGTGAAATGGTCGGCCCGTTTGACTTGGTCAAAAGCTGGCGGGCCGGCCCATGGAAAGCCTGTTAACGGCCTGTTCGCATATAGCCCATTTACAGCCCGCTAACCCAAGGCCTGTTACGCCCTATCCGAATTAGGCCCAGTAGCGTCATCTGGGCCATCCAATATGATTCCAGCCCGTTTTCACTTCTGGCCCATGTATAGCCCATGACGTCTTTCGGCCCATATGAGGCCCTTTGTAACTCGTGGCCCATTAGTGGCCCGTGCTGAAACTGGCCCGTAATGAACAATGTATTACTTTACACCCATTAACGGCCCGTGGTGCAACTGGCCCGTAATGAACAGTGTATCACTTTTTACCCATTAACGGCCCGTTATTCCGTTGGGCCGTTTCCAGCCCAAGTTAACTTTCGGCCTTCTGAGGGCCCATTTATTCTTGGGCTCATTTGCAGCATTCGGTTACTTACGGCCCGTTACTGTCATTTTCTGCTTGTGGGCCAAATTCAGCCCGTCGTTACAGTCGGCCCGTTTGTAGACTGTTAGTCTGTTGGGCCATTTTCATAGCATCACCAAATACGGCCTATTAACGGCCCGTTATGGTCAGCCCATAAAACATACGATTTCCATTAAAGGCCCGTCTACGGCCCATTAAAGGCCCGAATAAGACCCATAAATGAGTCGGCGGCCCATGGATCCTACGAGACGTAGAAGGCCCATGGATCGTACGAGACGTAGAAGGCCCATGGATCCTACGAGACGTACAAGGCCCATGGATCCTACGAGACGTACAAGGCCCATGTATCCTATGAGACGTAGAAGGCCCATGGATCCTACGAGACGTAGAAGGCCCATGGATCCTACGAGACGTAGAAGGCCCATGGATCCGACGGCCCGTGAAGGGCCATGGTCGGGCGAGTTGGCCCCCGTTTGAACGATATAGCATATTAAAAGAATTATCCTACTCAATACTATCACCTCTAAAAAGCATACACTATACAACAAAGAGATCAAGGCATAGAAAGGTAGAATAATCCTACACTATACAATAAAGAAATTACAGGCGATTATACCCACTGGGCATTATGGTTCGGCACAGGTGATAATAAAGCATACACAAACAGCAAATTACATACACTGGGCAAATACAGCTCATACATCATGGACGCGCATCAACTTAACTCCATTTGAACTATAATCTCTTCAGAAAATAGGATTGGCCGGATTCAGATAGCACAAATTTCAGTCTGCAAAATCTCCAATTCCTTCATGGTTACCTCAATGTCTTGTTACATTTTTTTGACTCCTGCATCTAATACCTGCATGTCCAGTCTCAACTTGTTGATTATACGTTGACAATCATGTACACGTTGTCTTGCCACCTCTAGTTGATGCTCGAGAACATCAGCACATTCCAATTCCAATCCATAATCATTCGGTAACGGCCATGCCGCACTGCTCGCAGATCTTTGTGGTGATGTCACTTCATCCTGAAATGTTTCTGTAAGTACACATGACTAGGGCAAAAATATAGTTACAACAGTGAAGCGAACAAGACACTATCTTGTACTACATGGCAAAACAGGACTAACAATAATGTTACACGTCACTTTAAAAAAAATGTTATACGTCATGAAGCATAAGCAGGTGATATTTTAAAAATTATAAAAAAGATAGTCTGTGTAGCCTGCATACAGAAATCCCTCTTAGCTCACCAAAGGAGCATGATGTTGGGGCCCAATCGAAAACATAGACAAGTTACAAATTTAGACAGCACGTTGCGTATAAGTAAGCAAGCAGTTGGCCATTCTGTGCCTCAATTAAAGTCTTAGGGAGCATAATGAACAATAGAGGGTTTCATACAAACATACTACAGCAGGCAAAACTATGCAATCATTAGCGTAGTATAAACTAGATTGTGAGCCTCATGCAATAATAGTTGGTTAATAGACTTCAAAGCTTCAGGCACACTTCGGCAGAGTAATTAAATGGTAAGGCCTTTAATTATGTCAACTAATAGTGATACAAGTACCGAACATCAGGCATGATTATTTGGGCATCTCATTAACTGAGGACAAATAAAGCAATTGAAAAGAGAAAATTAACTATGCCTGAAACAAACAAGGAATTGAACTGTTGAGTTGCATACAGTGACTTACCTTAGCAGGTTGAAGAGGCTCAGCGCAGCTCCTACTTCTCTTGCAAGGCTCCTTCCTAACATCTTGTACTTGGAAATCCCCAATCTTATCTTCATTGCACCCCCTCTGCAAGGTGACACAAACTAGTTACTCATCTCCTTGGAAGATAAATATGCATACTTTCCAGTCTGTGAACACAAAAGGATGAGATTATAACAAAACAACACCACATAATGAAACATGCCGCATCTCTTGCACTTGCACACAATGAAATGAGCATTTACTATGTAAAAACTAGGCATACCTTCGAACTGGATCTCCAGGTACTCTTGGAGAGCCTACTGTAGTGTACAGCCAAACCTTTATGTCACCTATGAGTTAGACAAGGCCCCACTACAGCAGCCCTTAGTGTTTAAATCGTTGACAAGCTTTGTTAGAGTGTTAGGTCAAGAACAACAAGTAATCAAAGCAAACAGTCCTAGTATGGCTGGCTGATGCAAACAAGCAATTGAACAGATGTGTGAGCAAATCTTACATATCAAGAAAAGAAGCAAAGAAGGAGGCTTAAAGACCATCACTTGACTGACCAGATTTAAGGGGCATTTAAACATCATGTGCAACGTATGAACTAACATAAACATTGCATATTCCAGATTCTACAATGGAATGCACATGTATTAGGTTATGCCATGTATGATGATGCCTAAATGTATAGATAGTAGGCAGGAGTGATTCATCATTGCACGCACAATTGAATTGCAGGTTAAGGGCCAGTTCGATTCCGCCTTTTCAGGGCATATTGTCAAAATAAGCCATAAAAGATGTAAAGAAGTCATTTTTGAGTTATGGGCTTGGGCTTAACTAATTTCGCTTTGGAGGGGGGTGCTTCGGGTAGAACCTCACTAAAAATTGAAGGGAAGGGGAATAGTGAAATGACTCTGTTGTCTGCCTATATTACACTCAAAATGCAATTGCTGACGCCCGTGTCACACCTGACCCTCAAGTAAAAACAAACACGCAAGCATTCATTGCCCTGCCCGCTTGCATCTCCTCTCCCCTTTCCCTCTACCTCGATCCCCTGCCTGCAGCACTAGGGTTCCTCCAGCGAGCCGTCGCCACTGGTCCCATCTGGCCTGGTCCTCGACGATGCTATGTCCAGCTAGGCTACATGGCCGGCGGGTAGGGGCAAATCTCCCTGGCTGCTCCTCCCTCTGGCGCCGCCCCTCATTCTCATGGTCTCCAGCAGCTGCTCCACTGTGGTTCGCCCAACGCACTACTCCGGCGGGCGCTGCACAACTACGGCTGATGCCACACTGCGGCAGAAGGCACCTTATTCCCCCTCCCCTCCTCCTAGGCCATGGACTTGAGGTGCTGTTGAAGGATGAGCTCATCCAACAAGGTGAGGATCTCCTCTGATTTTTTGCCAAATTTTCATTCTGATCCACTATACGATGAATTGCTATGAGCTGCTTCTTCTGCTGCTATATGATGCATTGCTATGAGCTGCTCCTGCTGCTGCTATATGAAGAATTGCTATGAGCTGCTGCTGCTGTATGATGAGTTGCTATGAGCTGCTGCTGCTGCTATATGATGAATTGCTATGAGCTGCTGCTGCTGCTATATGATGAGTTGCTATAAGCTGCTCCTGCTGCTGCTATATGATGAATTGATATGAGCTGCTCCTGCTGCTGCTATATGATGAATTGCTATGAGCTGCTCCTGCTGCTGCTATATGATGAATTGCTATGAGCTGCTGCTGGTATATGATGAATTGCAGACTGCTGCTGCTGTATGATGAGTTGCTATGAGCTGCTGCTGCTATATGATGCTTTCAGGTGGTGCTGCTATACGATAATAACCAGCCACTTGGACCATCGAATTTCAATAAATAATTGTTCTTCATTTAAATGTGGGTCATGCGTTCTTCGTTTAAATTAGGCAATGGGATCTCTATGGAAAACATTGACCAAAGTAGATTGTGCCAAGTAGATGGTATCTTTGTATTTGCATTTGAGCAAATAGTGATGGTCTGTTTTCCTATCATATTAATTACTGCACTGGGTTCAATTTGTGATGTTTGCAAGTCAAATTAATTTGCATATGGGTAGCAAAATGAAAAAAATATAATGCAATCTAGACTTTCCACTGATCATACCAAAGATAAGCTGAAAACGCAATGAAAAGAACTGGTTGGCTTATTACATGGAGCTTATATTCACAGGTGCTTATTTTCTTAGGATAACTCGTAATAACTGTCCCTAAGAAACTTGGCTAATAGAACTGGCATACAAATAACATGTCACGATGATTGCAATGGAGGAGTGACGTACCATAGCACACTGTATAGGCTCACCGCCGCCTCTCCTTTTTTGCGATGTTCCATGAAATTGCCACATACATCTTGTACCTTTTCATTGTGTAACCCTATCTGCAAGTTCACACGGCTAATTTCAGACATCTCTACATGATACTACATTGCATATCCCTTGCGCATATTTAAACCACCAATTAACGATTGTGTGCGTACCATAAACTAGCCATGACTCTGTATGCTGGACTAGCAGGCACTCTAAGGGAGCCTAATGTAGTGCACTGGAATTCCTACATGCCACCTACGATTTCGTGTAATGTACTGCCCCTGTTCCTAAATATATGTCTTTGTAGAGATTCCAGTATGGACCACATACAAATGTATATAGATGCATTTTCGAGTGTAGATTCACTCATTTTGCTCCATATGTAGCCTATAGTGGAATCTCTAGAAAGACCTATATTTAGGAACGGAGGTACGAGGTAGTATCATGTATGACATCTACATATCTAATTTAGCAGCCAGTAGTAGAAATCATTGTCTGCACAAAGGGATTACTGGTCGAAAATCCTAGCAAAGCACGCTGGCAGGCACAGAACAATACAAGAGAGAGAGACGCGCTTACAAGATCATAGCAATGCCTCCGTCCAAGATCTTGGTTGGCCAAGCTGTTAGATCCAGAAGAAACATCGTCCTTGTAGTTTTTGCCAGCTGCATAACAGGTAACAGCGACTGGTTAGTATATTTGAAGTACATCGGGCAGGTGATGTTGGACGGGTTTAAAGGTGACAAGTACCTAGGCCGTGGCGGGTGCTTGGCATCTCTCCAGACGGTGGGAATCAGGTTAGAAACATCGAGGGTGATGACGCTGTGCTGGCTGTCGGGGTCCGGTAAGGAGATCTAGAACAGTCGAGTAGGGTGTTTGTGGAGCGGCTCCGGTAGGGTGGACTACGGTGTGGGCGAAGTGGATCTGTGGCCGTGGACGAGGGCGTAGGTGAAGCTGCTCCAGTGGTTGGGTTAAGGATGGTGTCGACGACGTGGATCTGCGGCCGTGGAAGGGGCGTCAGAAGATGCTCCGGTGGTTGGGTTAAGGATGGTGTCGACGATGCGGATCTGCGGCCGTGGACGGGGCGTCAGAAGCTGCTCCGGTGGTTGGGTTAAGGATGGTGTCGACGATGCGGATCTGCGGCCGTGGACGGGGCGTCAGAAGCTGCTCCGGTGGTTGGGTTAAGGGTGGTGTCAACGATGCGGATCTGCGGCCATGGACGGGGCGTCAGAAGCTGCTCCGGTAGGTTGGATGAGGGTGCGAGGAAGTGGATCTGAGGCCGTGGACTTGTGAGTTGGCAAAGCGGCCCCGGTAGGGTTGAGAATGGTATAGGCGAAGCTACTCCGGTAGGGTTGACGATGGTGTCAGCGAAGCGGCTCCGGTAGGGTTGAGGAAGGTGTCGGCGAAGCGGCTCCGGTAGGGTTGAGGAAGGTGACGGCGAAGAGGATCAGAGGCCGTTGACGGGGGCGTCGGTGGGGCAGCTCCGGGGGTGTGGACGAGGCGTCTCCGGTGGGGAGTACGAATGAGCCGCTGCAGATGCGCGGCGGTTGACGAGAGTACCGGCGAAGCAGATCCGGCGCCGTGGACAAGGCCGCTACTGAATGGGCTGTGGTACAATGGTGGATGAGCAGTCTACTTGTTTCGAGGGGAGGTGGGAGGGGTAGATGCGGCCGCAGAAGCAGATCCGGCGAGGTGGACGCCGCTGGCAGTGAATGGGCTATGGTACGCCGGTGGATGAGCAGTCTAGGGTTTCGAGAGGGGAGGGGAGAAAGGGCGATGAAGTACGGACGGCGTGATGTAAGATGCTCTGGTGCTGTGGAGTTAGTCGTTTTTGCGGGAGGGGGAGAGGAAATGGGGGTGCCGTGTAGTGGGGGAACCGGAAGTTACCAAAGCAGCCCCGACCTATCATGTAGATGAGGGCGGTATTGTAACTGTTGGTCTCCGTGCACCAAGGACAAAAGGGGGATTTCGCATGCTAAAGACTAAGGTGGCGGACATTTTAGAAGGAGGCGGGAGATTTTGCCGCCCGCGGGATCGTTCGTATCCAGTTTCAACTAATTTTGGACCGTGCTAGCGGGAAGGTCATGCTAGACTGTGTACACGGGGCACGCGTCAGCAGTTAATAACTGGTGTGAAGTCCACCCTAGAAAAAAAGACAATAACTCCGGATGATGCGCCGATAACTTGGACGTTCACACGGGCGCGGCCAATCGTACGGGTGTAGTGGCACGTTCACAAAAAAGGGATCAAATGCTCAGCCTATGTATTTCTCGTGTAAATAGATAATTTAGTGCCATTGGTTATTTACTTTAAACATAATGCATTGACGTGTTAGTGTAGAGGCGCACAAAAAGAAATGGATATTGTAGTCAGCTACTTAAAAGTGTTACCTCATATGATTACATAGCCTCCATTTCATAAATTGCGTACCCGTTGAATTCATATATGAACATTACATATATTACTTCAAAATAGAAACTTAAATCATCCAAGACTAATGAATTTGAATGCAAGAGTAACAATGGTGCATATACATGATAGCTACATTGGTTGTTTGAAGAAACATCACTGTAACTTTGGCATGCACAACTGAAAAGGTTTATTTAAATAGAAAAAAATGTGATATGTGAGTGTCCAATATTTATAGCGTTGAATCGATATTGTACCTTTGGCCACGATATGAAGTAGATATTGACTTATGTTCAAGCGATGCACGTCCACGATCGCTAGATAGTGATACGTGAATGAATTGTGCAATCTCTCTGACATGCATACATATCTCATTTCCCTGTGGGCATCGGAATCACACACGCGCACTTCATGTATTTCTCTCCCTCCGTCAGGGTTAAATTCGTCTTTCTACCCCGTCCTACAAGTCTCTCACACAGAAACACACACACTCTCTATGTCTAACATGCCCACCCCTTTAATTCCGCCCACCCACAGCCACTAATGTCTCAAAGTATAATAATGTCTCTCACACATATGCTATCTACCTATCCCTTAATATAGCTAGATATGTGTCACACAAACTCCTTCTCCCTACTAGCAAGATGCCCATGCGTTGCACGGAACATCAAGATGCATTTGTATGAGAAGTTTATCTTGTGGGAGAAAAGGATGAACGAAGGAATGCCTTATTTGCAAATGCGGAGAGGGGTGTGGGTATCTTTTTGCAAAATTGCCATAGTTTCCTTCCTGTCCGTCGGATATAAATCGGATGGCCTATATTGCAGGATGGCAGGAACACCATCATCACCAACTCTGTTTTTTTATAAGAGTAGAGATATGTGAGTGTCACTGCCCCCCCACACACCCACACTTCCCAACACCGAAGGAGTAGGGTGACACCTCGACTTGATACTAATCTATCGACTGGCTTCTCTCTCAAACATACACACACACACTACCCGGCACCGAAGGAGTAGGGTGGCACATCGATCTTGATAATAATCTATCTACTCCTCTTTCAAACACACACACACACACACTCGCTAGTTGTGCCTCTGTGCCTACCGCGCACACTCTCGATACGTCTTTCTCTTCCCCCCCCAACAATGACAGCAGAAGGGTGACAACTCGATCTGATCATAATCTGTCAATTGGTTTCTCTCTCAAACATTGTGTCTCGGTGCCTCGCTCGGTAGCCCCCTCGATATGTAGACTTCTCGCGCGCGCACAGCTGTAGTGACGATGACGCTGAACCCAGTGTGCCTTGTTTTTATCGGCCTCATGTGATAGTTTTCACCTTGTTTTCTGTTAATTAACAAGGCAACCTTTTCTTTGTTACTACTAGTGAATCTGAAATCATTTGGGGCAGACATAATATATATCACTTCAACCCAATTATCGCAGCAACTATTTTAAAAGAAATTAGCTAGCTGCCCGTGTGTTGCACGGAACATCAAGATGCATTTGCATGAGTAGTTTATCTTGTGAGAGAAAAGGTTGAACGAGGGAAGGCCTTATTTGCGAACGTGGAGAGATGTGTGGGTATATTTTTGCAAAATTGCCATAGTTTCTTTCCTATCCGCTAGATATAAATCCGACGGCCTATATTGCAGGATGGCACGCACACCATCATCACCAACTCAGTTTTCTACTCCCACCGTCCGAAAATACTTGTCATCAAAATGGATAAAAAGAGATGTATCTAAAACTAAAATACGTCTAGATACATTTCCTTTTATCCATTTTGATGACAAGTATTTCCGGACGGAGGGAGTATTTGTCTTTTTAGAGATTTCAACAAGTGACTATGACCGGACCTTACCAACATACTCAAAAAAGTAGTCCATAATTTTGATGTTACCCTCTTTTCTTGGCGGTGCAGTGCCATCTGGATACCTCATAAATAAATCAAGGACAAATCTGACCCCTTCCTGAAAAGACATACGGAGCAAAATGAGTGAATCTACACTCTAAAATATGTCTACATACACATCCATATGTGGTAGTCCATTTGAAATCTGAAAAAGACAAATATTTAGGAACGAATGGAGTATATATAAGCGTAGACATGGAGATATATCTCCAGCATGGTCTACAACAAAAATGTGCTGGGCTGGTTAGCGCCGGATGCTCGCAACGCGATGACATGAGTTCAAATTCTGTCTTTTAACTTTATATTTTTATATTATATATTACTCTACTTATTTAATATATACTTCTTTCGCTACTGTACTGACAGTGGAACCCACAGAGTACTTAGAATACAAGATTAAGGATGGACTTGTTTCTTTTTAACTTTCTGTACGAAGCTGTAGCCACCCTGCAAGTCACGTGTACACTGTACATGCAATTAACTTTTTATAGAGGGACAATCATACATGCAATTAACTCAAATGGATTGGATGTCACTCTATTATTTCCAGCATAAAGAGCATCTCCAACGGCAGCCGGCAAATTTCCTCCCGCTTCCTTAAGCGGAGGACGACATCAAACGCCAGCGGCATACATTTTTACAACTCTAACCAACCAGATGAAATTCGTGCAAACACGGACTGATTTCATATAAGCATGAAGGATTTCGTATAAAAAAGCCGGATCTTCATATAAACATGATGGATTTCATTACATTTACATGAACTAAGAGGTGCCAATCCGGCTCTCTTGTATAATTAATACTCCCTCCGTCCGGAAATACTTGTCCTAGAAATGGATGTATCTAGACTTATTTTACTTCGAAATGGCCGCCCGCGGATCCCTTTGTCTTCCTCATGTCCGTCAGACACTTGCGGGGTCGACGAAGGTCCTCGAAAGAGACGAAGCAGCAAAGAAACCACCTGAATCCGCGGTCGTCGCCTCGGCGGTGGCCTTCATGGGTCCCAAGTGGCAGCGGCCTCCCGTGTTCTACTTCTCCTCGATGATGGCAGCGGACACGGAGAAGCTCGATGATGGCGGCGGACACGGAGAAGCTGGCCACCGACTCGTCGCTCTCCATGCACCCGACTTCTGTCTCTGCCTGCATGGCGCTGCCACAGGCACGGGAGGCGCGCCCACAGACACGGGAGGCGCGGCCACCGCAGACACTGGTGGCGCGGTACGACGCGGCAGCGACGGCGCCCGTATCGGCATGCTAACCACCGTGCCGGCGTGGAGCAACTCGCCACTCCTCATCGAGCTGAACTGGAGCGGCGAGTTGCTGAACCACGCGCCTGCTTGGGGCGGCAACTTGCTCCGTCGGGCCAAGCAAGGTTGGTGAAGCACCGAGCGGCCTCGCCCGTATCCGGAGGGCTCAGCGGGCCACCCAGCCGGGTAATATGCCGGAGAACGGCTCATCGGAAGCCATCGGAAGAGTGGAGAAAATGGTGAAGGAGGAGATGGGGGAGCGGTGGAGGGGTGCGATTCTTGCCCGCTGTCTGTCTGGCCTCGTGTAAATAGAGGGCGGACGGTAGGAGCTTGGCCGGCGTCTGGCCTCGTTTAAACTGAGGGCGGACAGGAGGAGCTCGGCCGGTGTTGCGTTTAATTCCGGCCCGCTCATGAACGGACGTGTGGCAGGAGTAGGATTCTCGGTTTGCATGCGGGTTTAACGGTTTAATGGAGGCGCCGGGCGTGCAGCGGGCGGCGCAGTACTATTCGATTTGACAGCAGTAATGAGCCGTCAAATCACAAAGTCCCTCGCCTCTCGTGAAACCAACTGAGCTAGACTGCCCCGCCCTCTAGCCTTTAAAAAAATGTATATACTCCACTTTTGTACAGTAGTAGTATCGATGGATTGTGACATGGAGCAAAACTTGAAATTAAAAAAAGGTGGTACATATAGAGAGCGCTCGTCGCCAAATTATGCATATAGTACTATTAAAAAGGCTTGTCACAATAATGGTGTCCAACACAAGTGCACAACCCACCCCTCAAATAAAACTAAGCACCCTGGAATTCTTTGACAAAACTAAGCACCCTGAAATTCTTTAACAACTAAACTACTGGCTATATGATGTTGGCCATATATATTGTACGTATATAATGTGAAGAAACGAGTGGTAGTACTATACCAACTAAAAGATGAAATGTAAGAAATACTAGTATGTACGTACTGAAGAGTTAAAGTAACAAGAAGAAACATACTCCCTCCGTCTAGGTGAGTAAGTCATCTTAGGTTGTGCGTCGTGACCAAGGAGGAGGGGAAAACGAGAGACCTTAATGCTTATTTGCTAATTAATAGCATTGCATGCAATGAACTAACCACTGCATGTTGTGTTTGGTAGTCTCAAGTCATTAAAAGCTTGCACACCCCTCATCTCTTATTGGTTGATATGTCAAGAAACAAGAAACGAGATAGAAATTAATGCACTGCGCCTAAGTGTTTTGGGATTATTTGGTTTTCGTAAGATGACTTACACACCTAGACGGAGGGAGTAACATAGTTCTGCTGGGGGCTCAGCACAACACACCCCTCAAATTAAATTAAGCAGACCTGAAATTAAACTTTGCAACTATTGTGGTAGACACTGCATTAGAACCACCAGGAGCAACGACACTGCCACCTTACTCGGAGTCCTCGTCCACGTCCTCGACTTCGTCCTTGTCCCTCTTCCTCTTGGCCGATACTTCTTTGCTTGAACCACACACTTGGCTGTTGCTCTTCATGCAACCCTTGTAGATATTGAAGCAAAGGTAGCCATCCATTGCAGCATAGTGGATGTGGTCTATATCTAGTACATTCCGCTGCCATGCATGACGATGAAACGTGTATGGAGGTTTCTCCAGTTTACCGTACGAAGGATGAACCATGGCTCCTGCCAGGGTCAGCATTGAAGGCTGACGAGAGGACACCAGCCGATTCTTCTGGAGGTCGAAGGTGTTGCCTACAACGAGGCCTATCCAACGCAGGACTTCTTTGTCGTTACCAAAGTCTACAGTAACGAATTTGACTAGGTTGCTCTCGAGGAAGTCCTTAAAATCCTGGCACTTAACGTCGGCATGGCATATGTGGTAGACCAAGCATAAGTCACGCACGCAAACCTGGATCATGGCGGGCTTCTTCCTCTCTTCGTCCTTTAGATCCTTCTCTCGTCCCAGGACTGTGGTGTAATCAACATCTAGCCCAGCGACCCACTCATCATCTGAGTCTTCGAACATGCGTCTGAAGCGAGAAAGGCATCCTTTCACCGTCGCGGAAGAACGGGTGTAGATGACGTCGAACTAATCGCCGGTGATGGTTCTAACCTTGTACTCACCGCCGATCGGGGAGATTTGGGACGCCATGGATTTGGGAGGAGGGTTAGGATTAGTGGAACTGTCGTAATGTGAATGGACGGGACGACTAGGAGCGAACCGCCGTAGTATTGAAGGACGTGCGGGGACGTGTAGGAGCGAACTGCCAGCATGCGAACGGCAGGGTAGTGGCTTTCCATTCTCCCATCATACGGGCTTCCGAGAGCCCTTGGATCTGAGATTGAACAGTTGTATGGCGTGATTCTAGACCTATGGGTGAATATCCTATCCTGGAGGGTTATTCTGCAAATTTTCAGCAACTTAGCATGCGATCGTTTGATCTCAGATCCAAGGGCTGCCAGCAGCCCGTATCGTGGTCACGCCTACCACGACCGTCGCGTCGCTCGTGCGGTCGCGCCCTTGGAGATTTAACATGGTGTGTTAGGCTATCTGATGTTGGCATGTCATACATAGTCATCACTTAGTCACTCATACTACAATAAGGTTTTGGCTATAAGGTTGGCTATAAGTGTATTTTTTACTTCTCTCTATCTCTTTCTTCGTACTCCCTCCGTCCCATAATATAAGAACGTTTTTGACACTAGTGTAGTGCCAAAAACATTCTTATATTATGGGACACAGGGAGTACTAGTATTTATTGCATTTGCCAAGGAGTGACCTCTTCCAATGATTTGGTGTTGCTAAGTTTGCTTCATTTAATTAGCTAGAGACTCAAAATTGTCTTTTCACCTAGGTACACACGCTTAGCACCGTTTCTTCCTTGGGTCACCAAACTAGTCTCTCTCTTCTTGATTAACTTGCCACATCAGACTTTATGCCTATGTGGCAAGCTTAAGCACCTGTAGGAGCAAGTAAGTACAATAGTGCGTTTTACATGGCATTTTTGCATATGTGGAGGAAAGAGAGGCAAGGAAAAAGTGGAGAAGTGGGCTCTCATGCAAGAGCCAGCCTCTACTACATGGTGGAGCATTGGGAGAGGCACCTGTATGGAGGTGGTCAGGAATCGGGAGACTCACGCCGGTCGTAGCGCCGCAGTTAAAATGATAATGGCAAGTCAAATCACGGGGCCCCACCTGTCCAGCAGTAACTCGCTGTCAAATCACACAGCCCTATGTTTGCAGCAGCCTACTCCCTCGTCTTCTCGCGTCTCTGTCGAACCGACTAGGCGGAACTGCCCCGCCTACCGCGCAGGAAAAGCCCGTGCAGTATACTCCCTCCGCCTAGGTGACCAAGGTGGAGAGGAAAACGAGAGAACTTAATGTTTAGTATTTGCTAAGGCTGGTTGTAATGGTACTAGCCTTAGCAATTTTGATGAGGTGTCATAGAATTAAATGAAGAAAGAGAGAGAGTTGAGTACTATGTGTCATACATGGCAATAAATAAAGTACTACATGATACTAATATATGATACATGGCGTAGGAGTACTAAGTATTATTAATACAGTTTTGCTAGAACTCATCTAGATGAGATATAATTTGGTCTCATTCATCTTTTATAGCCATTGGATGTGATGCTATATAAGATGCGTGTGTGCTGACGTGAGTTGTATTTGTTCTTGTGCAACGAACTGACCACTGCATGTCATGTTTGATAGTCTCAAGTCATTAAAAGCATACAAGCCCCACATCTCTTCTTGGTTGATTCCTCTATTTATGTCAAATAATAATAAACAACATGAGAGTTAATGCACCACGCCTATGTGTTTACTATTTGGTTTTCATAAGATGACTTAATACTCACCTAGACGGAGGGAGTATTCGATTTGACAGCGGGCGGCGCAGTTCCTGATACGGCTTTAATGCAGACGAGGGAGGGAGTAGCGGTTCCCAATATGTTGAACGGCCAATGCATCCTCCTTCAATTAACGCATGAGGGAAGTAATGGGAGGAGGTCCGGGAAAAGAGGCTGCATGATGTGAATGCAACGCAGTTTGGCCTCACTTACCCTCATATAAAGGCGCCCCTCCATTCCAATGCATCTACCACATCGTACGCACCTAAGCATTTGCCTAAGCACCTACACTAAGCGCAAAAGAGCTCACTCCAGACCCATGGCGCCGATGCGCGTGAGCGGCCAGCGGCTGTGCCAGATGGTCCACGACGCCGGCCTGCGGCATGGCACCGAGGATTGTCTCCAGACGGTGTTGGAGACCGGCTGGTGGATGGCCGCCGTCGACGCCAACTACGACTCTCAGTTGGACCAGATGATCGTTGCCACCAGCAACAAGTTCATTGTCCTCAAGAAGCTCGTGGACGACATCGCCGTACTCCTCCAGCCCGCGCGCCCAGGCTCCTCATTGCCTACCACCCTAATTGGCCTCCATGGCCGGAACCTCTTTCAAGCACTGGTGGCCCTGTGATTGCCCGCCGACGCCACGAAGAATGTCCACCTGGAGGTCGCGCTCGCCGCGAGGCGCCTCACCCTGCAAGAATTCGTTGACCTACACATCCACGTGTATGAGCAAATCGTGTACATAGGTATCTACAAGGCCAGTGAGGACGCTACGATGTTGCCTTCCTCAACCGGCTGGAAGCCTTGGGTGCCTTTGCTGAGAAGCACCTCGACCTTGCCACAAAAGCCGCCGCTCCTTAGCCGCCGGTCGGTGGCCCGACGCACTAAGTTGAGGAGGAGGAGGTCGTACGTTCGTGGATCCATCTTTCTTCTTGCCTTCTGTAACCACCACTGCGATCGCATCATCGTGGCCTTAATTCTTATTGTGTTGTTGCATTCTCGTTCCAGTCAATACCGACATGTGCGATCCCTTTGCTTAATTATATGCATCACTGTAACTAGTACTCCATCCGTCAATTTATAAGTTGTGCTTACCTTTTCCATCAACTTCGTGCAACGCGCGGGCATCTTGCTAGAAACACTAGAATATGTCTATATAATCCATATGTGATAGTCCATTTGAAATCTCAAAAAAGACAAATATTTAGGTACGGAGGGAGTAATATATTAGGAGTATATCAAAACAATAGTGATTTCTTTCAAGTTTGTGAACAAATACTAGTATTCTACTACTTTGGATCCGTCGCAACGCACGGGCACATTGCTGGTAAAAGGAAAAGGCCTGCCGCGTTCGCGTCGCACCCCCACACGCTAGGGAATCGGGAGTACAACACGGCCCGTCCGGCACGACACATAGCTTAGGGAAGGCGTGTTGCCTAGCATTTTCACTTTCATGTGGGACCGCCGTTGAGCAAACCGACACCCCGCCCGCCGCCGGGTTGGAAAACAGAAACGAGGGGAAGATCTAGCTGTAGCACGGAAGCCAAGAAATTTGGTGTCAGACGGGGCTCGTTGATAGAGTAGGAGCATTCCGTACTAGTACTACTCCTACTAGTACCAAGTTTGTACTCCTAATACTATATTACTAGTACTACCACTATACAACTTGTAGGTACGTGCACGACACAACATCGTAGGAACAAAAAACGGGAAGATCTTGTTTTGGGTGATTTATCTTTTTTTCAATCAACGTAGTATGAATAATATGATGTGGGGGGCACCCATGAAGCTTATGTGGCTTGGTTGCATGGCTACGGAAGGTTAGAGAAAAATAAATAGATAATGTGTTTAGAGTGCACTCCACTAAATAGATATACTTTGGATCCATTGCAATGGACCGGCACATCTATATCTATACCCCCTATATAGTGTGTGAAAAACTTTGAAAGTTGGTCATTGGATGAAGCGAATCCGACGGTACAAAGATGGCAAATCTGAGCACTACTGGCCGTTGGATATCATCCACCAGATTCTGCCACATGTATAATCTAGAAGACTCCATGGTTGAACTTAATTCATGACTAACTTTGCCACAACTAAGCTTAGGTAAAGTTATTAGTTCTTCAAAATGAGAGCCACAAGTTGGCAAGCCTAAGGGAATCTTGCCACATTTTTTGTGTGTATGTCATGTGGGGCGTTAGTGTGGCTTGCCTAAGGTGTGGCTTGAGCCAAACACTCACCTAAGTTAATCAAACTTGCCTAACCTTACATTCCACCAGATTTTGCCACATGTTAGAATCCATAAAGCTCCACATGTAGAAGCATAATGCACAAACCACCAGAATCTCATGCGTGCAATGCATGTGTACCTTACTAGTACTAGTTGGTATTAGTAAGAAACAAATTCCAGTTTTGGCACGAGCTCGTACTGCGGGAGCACCACAAGGCCTGCCGCAGGAGTTACATTTCCCTCTCAGGGCCCACAGGACCGAACTTCAGTGGCTTAGTGCCCGGCCTATGAGTCAATGACATGCGGACCTTAAATGCGGCTGGCCCACATGTCATTCTCATGGTGGTGGCGTGGTTCGCGACTCACTCGTTCGAGATGAACCGGCCGTGGTGGCGTGGCCGTGGCGAGGGTGCCACAACTGGGCATCGGGGCGTTACGAGGCGTAGATGGCCACACCCGCGGGTACTACCTGTAGTACATAAGTACTCCAGCTGAGGATTGATGCCCGGGACGAAATGTGTCACAGCCGCTGGATGAAAATTCGATGGTGCGGGAGTACGGATCGGAGCATAGCAGTGGAGCAGGCAAACCGTGTCCAATCAGGTGTGTCTGAAGTAGAAAGTTGATGGTCGCCGCAGTTCAGCTGGCCCGCATGTCATGCACACAAAGGCAGAGGAGCGGTGGGGCCGAGAGGGATGAGGGGCACGTCGGGGGATGAGGATCCCCTGACGCGAACAATCCTACCATTCTGTCACTGACATGCGGGACCCATAAGCATGGGTCCCACCTGTCAGCGAAGGAAAGGCAGGGCAAGGCAGTGATAGCCACGTCAGAGGATCCATGTCCACGTCGGGGGACATCGTGTCGTGGGTTGGAGCGGCGTCGTGGGAATCGCGTGTGGGTGTGGCAGTGGTAGAAACAAGAAACGTGATGGTCGCCGTCGTTCAACTTCCATGGACAAGCTGTCATGTCTGCTGACACATGTATATCAAAACTAGAGTGTTTATATTTCAAGCACGTGAACAAGTATTATTCTACTACTTTGGATCCATTGCAACGCACGGGCCAGCACATTGGTAGTAGTAGTGTCCAGCTCTATCTCTAGAGGCCTTCCCTCGTTCATCCTTTTCTCTCACAAGATAAACTACTCATACAAATGCATCTTGATGTTCCGTGGAACGCACAAGGATGTTTCCTTGGGGGTATCTCCAGCGCGGCGTGGCCGTAGTTGCAAGTTGACGCCCCTTGAGATGCCGACGTTGAGGGGCACTCGGATTTCCTCCGATGAGCAGGTAAGATGAGTTTGATCACGTAGTAAATGCATTCTAAAGACTACTTCTGTGTCCATTTCCTAATTCTCCCCCTGCCCACTGTTTCACAGGTTAGGCCCAGTGCGAGTGGAGATTGGCTTGCATATGTACGGGAGGGTACCAACATCAATTTGCACAACATTTACAATGGTGACATCGTTCCCGTAGAACCTTTGTCCAACATTGGGATCAGCCATGCAACGGGCCACCGCATGAATTGGTACGATGGAACCACGGTGAGATTGAATAAGATAGCACAAACCTTGCACATGGCGGTCAAAGGCGGACCATGCTGTCTGCGGCCGATTTGTTGCCGTACGAGTAGGAAGACGCTGTGCTCCTTTCTAACCGCATCTTCGCGGTGACAAACCAGGGGACTTATTTTGTAGGGGACACATCCTACGATATACTCCCTCTCTCCCAGTTTATTTGTTTTGAATCTTTTCGTTTTATAAGTTTCAAATTCAAATTTAGAGCTCCCCATCACATGTTGAGATTACAATGTCCATTAAATCGTTGCGTGCATGTAAAGTAAAGTAACAAATCTCGAGTTTGGCACGAGTTCGTGCTGCGGGAGCACCACAAGCCCTGGCGCAGGAGTTACATTTCCCTCTTAGGGCCGTCGGGACTGAGCTTCAGCGCCTTACTACACCTACCTTTGAGTCAATAACATGTGGACCCGATAGGTGACTGGTCCACATGTAATGCTCCCGTAGGCAGAGGGGCAGTGGGGCCAAGAGGGGTGAGCCGTAGGTTGGGGGACGTGTGGTTTCATGGGTTCGAGCGGCGTCATGGGAATCGCGGGTGGCTGTGGTAGAAACTTGATGCTCGTCGCATTTTAGGTGGCCCACATGTCATGCACACAAAGGCAGAGGGGTGGTGCGGCCGAGAGGGGTGAGGCGCACGTCGGGGGGTGTGGTGCCGTGGGTTGGAGAGGCGTCGTGGGAATCGCGAGATGAAATGTGATGGTCGCCGTAGTTGAACTTCCATGGACAAGCTGTCATGTCTACGGACACATGCACTGCATACCGATCACTGGAAGGAGTAGCAGAGAAAGCTATATATGCGGAAAAATAGTTCCTTATAGTCAAGCAGACCCACGCTACTACTCTGTTCCAAAGACATGCACACCATCGAAATAGTCCATCTATATCAATATACACCGAGAGGGAATAATTTTTTACAAGAGATAAAATAGTTCATCCATCCATAATGCCCTCCTGCTGGTGCAACCTTTTCTTCTTCTTCTTCTTCTTGTTCTCATTCTCTGTGGGAGACGGCTTCGCAACAAGCTCTTTGGACCTTGCAGCTATCTCGAAACTCACACGGGCATCGAGGGCAGCATATTTTATCCGCTCATACGTCAAGGGATAATTCTCCCATCCAGACGACCTTAATGCCACCGTCTCGTCACCCTTCTGAAGTTTTGTACCGAGCAAAAAATATGCTATGTCGAATAGGGATGGTGTCTGTTTATCACAATCTTCTACAGGAATTTTGATTCGTGTTTGTAGGTCAGCGATGCTTTTCAAATCAAGGTTGTACGGCTCCTGCTTCTGTTTGTCCCCTTCAATGGCTGCCCCCACAGAAGTATACGTCCTCCCGAGACAAGAAATCGTGAAGCTCACCTGGTATGGAGGGCGAGTGTATGATGTGGTACACCAAAACATCATCTTCGAGGCACAGCTGAAGGACGGCGGCGCGCTGGATCTTCCCAGGGGCACGCTCCGTGTACTCTTCGTCGAGACCGATGACCCTCGTCTCTACCTTTTCGAGGGAGTTGGATACATTGTTGATCCACTGCCGAACAACCCTTGGGTGGACGGTGACGGTGGCAACTATGCGCATCGAGCCTTCAACGAGGACATGTTGGACGCTAAAAACCTGCATCTTGATCTCTTTCGCCATTTGGAACCGCTGGAACGGAGGGCTATGGTTTGGAGAATTAGGATTAGATGGCTAGTCTAACTGAAGTAGTAGATGATTATTTAAAGAGGTTAAAACAATGTGAACGCAGTGGGGTTTGGATGCAAATGAAGACGAAGGGGAGGTGAAGAAGCCGAGGAGAATCGGTTCCCGATGGAGAAGTAAATGGGAGAAGTGGCATGCAGGCAGTTGATTAGACGGCTAGGTAGACTAAACGAAAAGGCTATGCGGGTAGACTGATGAGTCGTACCTGTTCGTGTACGTGCCCATCCTTCCTGATAGGTGGGACCTATGCAAACAGATAAAAAATGTGTCGTAGCTTTTTTTTAGCGCGTGAGTGGGAGACACAACATTCTCTGGTTAAGGAATACTCCCTCCGTTTAGGTGATTATAAGTCACCTTATGAAAATCAGGTTTTCCCAAAACCTTTAGGAGTGGAGCATTAACTTCCTGCTCGATCCCCTCCCAGCCTCATTAGCCAGCGTTCTCTTCCTCTGCTGCCGCGTTCTACCTTTCCATTTTCCCTCTTCTCAAGTGTGGAACGATCTGCATGCCGTCCTTGATGCACCAGAACGACCACTGCATGCATCGCGGCAGGGCATTGATTGGGCATGCACGAGAATTTGGTTCTTCTTGTAATATGGATGATACCTGAACGATGAAGTGAACAGGCATGCTAGCACGGGAGACCTATTTCCGCTATACAATACTGGAGTACTCATGTTCCTACTAGTAGTAGTAGTAGTAGTACAACTGTGGTACACTTGATGGTCAAAATACTATTCATCCGGTCCTCACAGTGAAGTGACAACACCCTGCGCCTGACACTAGTCCAGGCGGCGTGTTCGGGTTACCAAAGTCAGCCTCACCCTGTGCACTGCGCAGTCTATCACCGCCGCTGTACAGCACATTGGCGCCTCGCCTCGTCTCCCTCTCCTCTCCCATAGCACCGCTCCATCTCCATCTCCTTCTCCGTCTCCGTCTCCATCTCACTGTGCCCCCGTGTACCGTGGCCTCACTCACCTCCCCCAGTACCACTATTCCCTCGCTAGCCGCTCCAGCACCGACATCCTTCTCCCCCGTAAATCAAGCCCCCTTCCAAACTCCACCATGGCCGAACGCGAACCGCGCAGCATCCATATGAGCCGCGATTGGAGCAATCTCCCCAGTGACATCCTCGATCTCTGTTGTTCGTGTCTGGATATGTTGAGCGCCCTGCGGCTGGCTGCATGCTCGAGGGACATGCACACGGCCATCGTCGAAGCGAGGCCTAAGCTTTTCAAGACACCCTGCTTGCTGCTATCTGGTCTTGCGAGATTGGCTCACCATGATACGGAGGCGTGCATGATGCCCCTCGACTTCAATCCGATCTCCATTAGCCGAAACTTCTTTGCATGTATGTAGTGGGTCACCGTACATCATTTCCCTCGACATCGATCTGATCACCATCGCCCAAAACTTCTTGGCAGGTATGTACTGGGTCGGCATGAACTCCCACTGGATGGCTGCCTTCAGAGAAGATGGTAAAAAGTTGGTGCTCGTGAACTTCCAGACCTCCCATGAGATTATCCTTCCTCCATTGGATTATATAGAGTATTACCATCGCGGTCCAAGTCATCTAGATTACTACGTTAGTTGGACGGACCTTGTTTTGCAGAAGATTGTAATCTGCCAAGTGCCCACACGACATGCGAATTACGCAGACTTCAAGCTAATTGCCTTGTTCGACCGGGACTCGCCTATCTTTATGCCGGTGCCTTCTTTAGCTGGAGACAACTCGGCTCACAGTGGATCATCGTCAAAGCTGATACACACTTCTGTGATGCTATTGAACACAATGGCATCATCTACGCGATCGACAAAGCAGATGGCACCACGTATTGCTGGGACGACGCGTGTAAGTTGTTTCCGTCTCATGTTAATGATGACGCCATGACACTGTTTGAACTTTTTGTGATGATTGGCATATCCCTGTTTGAGCAGAATTTGAGTAGAACTATGGCAATGTATTAGAGACACCGTAAATCAGCTATATTTGGAATGAGTTAATTCATGCGATTGTGACCATGTCATTACAGCCAATTTGTACCCTGAATAACCAAACGGTTAGGAATATATGGATATTATCCTTATTTTATAGTAATCTATATACTACTAAATATGAGTGTGTATCAATGGCCATGTTAGTTTCCTCATTTTCATGATGTAGAAACATGCACCACACTGTTGGTTTCATCTAACCATACATTAGGGAAGTAAATGTGCATATGGAGAACTCTATATTTGGAAGTAGTGAAATCCTGCAATGCTTACCATGTGCACATACCTATATTCGCCCTTCAGCAATCAATGGCTAGAATAATATCCTCACAAAATTTTTGCCCACAGAACATGAGTATATAACAATGCATGGTCTGTTACTTACCTTGAAGAATTTGTTTGTGAGGACAGAACATGATTACTCCCTCCGTTCCCAAATATTTGGCTTTCTAGAGATTTTAACAAGTTCTAATTTTGTACCTGGACTTTTTTTAGAAAGGGCTATACGTCAACTTAATGTGCTAGCAGAACTTATTGTGTTGTCTGTCTGTTTTCTTTGCACAACATTCAAGATATTTCCCCGTCATTGATAAAGACGATGAACCGTTATGTACGACTTCGTTGGTTTCAACATAGCCCTTCCCGTAGCGATCCACTGCTTCCATCCTGATTGTGCCGCTTGCGTGAATTTTTTGTATGCAAGTTTAGTGTGCTATGATGTTCTATATGATTGTGTCAACTATATAAGTTTTTACTGAGCTTCAACAATGCATATGGCTGAAAGATGTATTTACGAGCATCGACCGATGGGTCTCTCTCTCTATCTCTCTCTCTCTCACACACACACGCGCACACGCACAAGTGGGACCCGTTGAATTATTTATTTGCTTGTGACAGCTTTTAATTAGGTTCCACTGTAATCTAACTTTTTTCTTAAGTTATTAATTGAGCTCAGTGACTTCAAAAAGTTGTACAGAAGCCTTGTTTGGGCCTTTCCGGCGTCGCTGAATGTGGGCTGAGTAACCATGTTAGGTTGTACTGTACTACACAGGCCTTTTTTTCAACATCAGCAATGCAACTGGGCCGACAGTTGTACACAATATCCGGGTCAACTTGTTATTCTCCGCCCCGCTGGGCTGCAAACTTTCCTAGGAGGTATGCATTAGGCTTAACAAGAAAATGGACTTTAAGAAATAATAAATGGGATGTAATTATAATAACCGGACAGTTACTATGCACCAAACACGTAATTAGTTTGAAAATTATATTATTTTTGGAATTTGAAAATTTTAATTTCATTACTTGTTGCGCGCGCATGTTGGATTTTAACGTAATACAACTTTATTTTGAAATTATATTTAACCTGACTAGAAATTTTGGATAAAAATATTTCGGATCCCATCAAAATGTGGGAATTTTTTTTGAATTCTGTTTTGAGCGGTTGTTTGAAATTATTAATCGTTGTCCTAGCTAGAAGTTGGGCTGTACTTTTAACAAACTGTAAATGGGCTGTAGTAAATTCCATTAGAATTAAAAAATGGGTTGTACATTCTTACAAATCGCAAATGGGCTATATGTTCTCTGCCAAATCCGAGTTGTGGGCCTACTAAGTTGACGCGTACCAAGGGCTTTGTCAACTTAGTCAATATAAACGATTCTAGCTGCAGTGATCGTATGATGTCCATCCAACAGCCGTAGTGCTTCTTCAACCTCTGGTCTTCTTGCTCCAGCCGCCCAAAGCAGCGCCGGTCGTGTTGCGTGCTCCTGCCTCCCGTGGTTGGCTGTGATGCCGCGGAGGCCTCACCGCCCCGTACTACTCCCACCGCTGGCCAGGCCATCCCTCTACTCACCCACACCCCCTGTTATTCTGCGCCGACGGCAGCCTCACACCGCAGCCGAACCAGTGAACCCTCGTACTCCTCTCCGCGCGGGCTTCCACTGCCGCGTCTTCCCCGGCTCCGCGTCATCCCCTTCCTAGGCCTCGCCGTCGTCCAGACCACCGCCCTGGTGCTCTCGGCGCGGCGTGGTCAACGTGGTCAACAACCGACTTCCATCGGAAGAGTAATGTACGTGGAGAGGCTGACAGCTGGGTCCAGGCGGCCGCAAGGAAGTGCCTCCTTATTACACACAAAATAATTATTCCTCCACCTGACAGTAGGGACCCACCGGACGGGCCACCTTATTTCGCGAAAAAAACGTTTCCCCCCTGACTGCTGGGACCCACCGGACGGGCCAGCGTATTTCGCGAAAAAAAGTTCCCCCCGCTATCAGCTCGGACCCACCGGAAGTGCCTCCTTATTACGCAGAAAAAATGAATACCCCCTGCTAGCTGGGACCCAACATGGTGGGAGGCTGACTTGTGGGCCTACTAAGTTGACTGGGACGGGGGCCTTTGTCAACTTTAGTCAATATGAACGATTCTAGCTCTAGTGACCGTACGATGTCCATCCAACGGCCGTAGTGCTTCTTCAACCTCTGGTCTTCTTGCTCCAGCCGCCCAAAGCAGCGCCGGTCGTGCCGTAAGCTCCTGCCTCCCGTGGCCGGCTGTGCTGCCGTGGAGGCCTCACCGCCCCTACTATTCCCACCGCTGGCCAGGCCCTGCGGCGACGGCAGCCTCATACCGCAGCCGAACCAGTGAACCCTCGTACTCCTCTCCGCGCGGGCTTCCACTGCCGCATCTTCCCCGGCTCCCCGTCGTCCCCTTCCTAGGCCTCGCCGTCGTCCACCGCCCTGGTGCTCTCGGCGCGGCATGGTCAACGTGGTCAAGGAACGACTTCCATCGGACATGGACTGTACGTGGAGAGGCTGACAGCTGGGTCCACGGCCGCAGCAAGGAAGTGCCTCCTTATTATGTGGAAAATAATGATTCCTCCACCTGACAGCTGGGACCCACCAGACGGGCCACTGTATTTCATGAAAAAACGTTTCCCCCTGACTGCTGGGACCCACCAGCTACATCTTCGCATGCAAGGAAGTGCGTCCGGGCAAAAAAAAAACGATTCATCCCCTGACTGCTGGGACCCACCAGCTACATCTTCGCATGCAAGGAAGTGCGTCCGGGCAAAAAAAAAACGATTCATCCCCTGACTGCTGGGACCCACCAGCTACATCTTCGCAGGCAAGGAAGTGCCTGACAGTCGGGACCCACCTGGTCGAAGCGTACGTAGCGTTGTCATTCTGGTCGCGAACGTGTACATACATATATACTGGTGGATGTAGAGGCGTGCACGTGTCGTAGTAGAGGCGCGTACGTGTCGTAGTAGAGGCACGCACATAGCATGTACACGTACGTACAACGGCCAGGGTGCAAGAAAGAAAATACGGCCACGTATGTGTACATACGGGCGGGGTCCTGAACGCCTACTCGCGCATACGTACGGCCAGGGCTCGTGTACATGGCTGGGTCGGAATGGAGAAACAACATCGTCGTTGTGTTCATGGGGAGGCAACGGAATGCGTCGTGTTCATGGGGAGGCAACGGAATGCGTCGTGTTCATGGGGAGGCAACGGAACGCGTGGGAGCCAACCGGCTGGGTCAGAACGGAATGCGTGGTCGTGTTCATCGGGAGGGCTTGGAAGGAATAGGCGATGGAAACGAGGCCTAGCGTACCGCACAACGGAGGAAACGGACCTCCTACGTTCGGAACGGGGTCCTGTTGATCGGGAGGGGTCTGGCGTACCGCAAAACAGAGGAAACGGACCTCCTACGGTCGAAACGGGGTCCTGTTGATCGGGAGGGGTGTGGCGTACCGCAAAACGGACGAAACGGACCTCCTACGGTCGAAACGGGGGTCCTGTTGATCGGGAGGGGTGTGGCGTACCGCAAAACGGACGAAACGGACCTCCTACGGTCGAAACGGGGGTCCTGTTCATCGGGAGGGGTGTGGCGTACCGCAAAACGGGACTCCACGGGATACTGTTCATCTCCACCGTCAACCTCCTCCAGCCTCCACGGGCTAACGTCGACCTCCTCCAGCCTCCACGGGCTCCTGTTCATCCAGCCTCCACCGCGCGCTACTCCACCGGCTACTGTTCAACCACCCCTCCACGAGCACCCCTCCACCGTCTATTGTTCATCTAGCCCTCCACACCACGGGGTCCTATTCAACCACCCCTCCACGGGCACCCCTCCACCGTCTACTGTTCATCCAGCCCTCCACCACACCACGGGGTCCTGTTCATCCAGAGGCAACACCACCGCTCACTGTTCATCCAACCCCCCCCCCCGCAACGCTCACTGTTCATCCAATCGATCGGCTTCAGTTAGCAGCAGTAGCGAAGGAATCGCTCGATCGGGTTTAGTTAACAACCATCGATCGATCGCTCGGGTTCAGTAATGCGTAGCCTGCAGTGCAATCGCTCGGGTTTAGTTAGAGCCCAACGCCTCGCTCGGGTTCAGTTAGAGCCAACGCCTCACACACACGCGCGTACGTGTACGAGAGAAGCGCGCATCGCTCGGCCCCCGACCTCCCACCGTAACCGGGAACTCCCCGAAATTTTCCTCCCCCTCGCTTCTACCACGGTTTTTTCTGTCATGGACGGCCCAAAGAATGTCATGCCGCTGCGTCTCCGGCCCGCCTAGGACGAAAAGCCCATTTTCTGTCATGATTTTTTTTCATAGAAGTAGGAGCCCACCACATCTATGATGATACCGGGTTTTGTCACAATTATCGTCATAGAAGTGTCATATGTATGACAATTTTTTTTCGTTCGGCCCAAAATGTCACGGATGTGTCTTTTTTTTGTAGTGCTAGTCGAATAGAACGCAGAAGTTAACCGTGCTCGGGCTGGAGTAGTCCAAGGATGGGTGACCCGGTGGGAAGTCGCATAGATATATTATATCTCTATAGTGACCTATCATGGCAATTATATAAACCTTGGGATCCTTGTTTTGCTAATTTGTAGACTATGTTTTTATGGGTTATTTTTTGCTCTAAAAAATTAAAGAATGATTGACTTGACCTGTCATGGCAATTATATAAACCTACTATGTTTTTAAGGGTTATTTTTTGCTCTAAAAAAAATTAAAGACTTGACCTGTCATGGCGATTATATAAACCTTTTTCAGGTTGCATGCGGGGTATAGGGGGCAGGGTGTTCTTCTTGAGCATGTCTCCCTTGTGCGGCTTATAGACGCGGCACATATCTATGGGCTCCCCGAGGTATATATACTATCCTTACCGACAATTAGGGGGGCCCACACAATCTATCCCTTTGACCCGACAATGAGAAGGGTTTGACCGTGATGGTTTCCTATTGATACTAGTAAGGTACATGTGCATTGCACGCATGCGATTTGGTAACCAAATTATGAATAAATACCACACTATAGCATGTAAGCTTTGAATCATATATGCATGATGTAGATGTTCGTTTAATTCTTATAGTTCATATCATCCAAAATCAATTAGTTTTATAAAAAAATCTATTTTAAGATTCATGGAATTGTGCATTGTAAAGCATAAAGTAAAAACAAAAAGTGACAATTCATTTAGGAAAAAAAGTTTGGGCAATTAAGATATGGAATATTCTAGAGAACAAAGGAGAAGTGCTTGTGTTTTGAGGTTTGTGCATTATGCTTAAGTTCAACCATGGAGTCTTCTAGATTGTACATGTGGCAGAATCTGGTGGAATGTAGATGATATCCAACGGCTAGTAGTGCTCGATTTGCCATCTCTGTACCGTCGGATTGGCTTCATCCAATGACCAACTTTCAAATTTATTCGCACACTATATAGGGGTATAGATATAGATATAGATGTGTCCCATGCTAGGCCAAATAAAGTTTAAGCGCATGCGTGGGACGACCCCCTCCCCCCCCCCCCCCCGCCGCCACCGCCTCGAAGTTGGGAAACCGACATCGTACGTATTGAACCAAGCTTGGAGTCAGGTACGGTGTTCAGTTTGTAATGTAGTTGGTGGCCCATCGAAGTTGTGCATTCGGGATTTAAACACATCACACACCACCATACCCATACATATTTTCGGGCCGCATGCAGTGTATACGGGGTCTTCTGATCGACCACGTCTCCCTTGTGTGTTTTTTTGTGATGACACACATAACTGTGGGCTCCCCGAGTGTATATATATATATATATATATATATATATATATATATCATCCCTTTAACCGATAATGAGGGGTATGTATTGGCCATGAATGGATTCCTCCTAGTTCGTGTTAGGGCCGGTCACCGTCACATGTCGCTCAACCAAAGCTCGAGCTCATGCGTTGTCAGGATTCCCTCCCACATGCTCGGGTTGCTGGGTTCTACCTACATCATACCCTGCCTATCTCGTCCTTAACTACCTTGCCTTCATGGTTGTCTGTATCGAGAGGTAGGCACCACATCTAAATTGTACATTATTCTACATTGAAAACAGACATCACCCCTTCCCAATGTACATCATTTTGGGCCGCATGCAAGAGGTGCTGGTTTTGTGGTCCCTCTCGTGCGATTTTTATGAAGGTTCAATCTATTGGCCCAAGCGGTTTATCGACAACAACAGCTGTCGTTTGGCCAAATGATAGATTCATTGGCCTGTCTTATGGTAGTTCATGCTAACATGCATGTATGACCAAAGTATTGATCATTACGTGGATCCGCCCTGCTGTCACGAAGTGGGAGGTGGTGGGCCAAGCATCCTAGCTAGGTACGACATTGTGTCCTTATATATATATATATATATATATATATATATATATATATATATATATATATATATCCAAGGGTGCTTTTGGGTTTGCGAGGCAGGTGCCACCAAAGTTATGCATTGTGTATTTAAAGTTTTAAGCATCCCCAATATTCCTACATATATTTGGCCACTTCCAGGTGGTTCTTGACTTTTGGCCCCTCTCATCGATCTTCGACGACGAGCCCAACCATGGGCCCGTGCGGTCAAAGTTGTGCATTGGAATTTTGAACATCATAGACCACCCTTTTCACTCATATATATTTGGACCACATGCTGGTGTGGCTGTCTTCTGACCCTCTCTAAGGTTTTCTTTGCTGCAAAGACTCTGATGATGCTCAACGGACACGGGTATAATATCTTAACCATGTGCGATACAAGTGCACTGTGAATCACCATGCCTGCGCAAGCGCAAGCAAAGGTGGAGGTACTGGCTCAACCGTGTGCGATGCAAGTGCGCTGTAAAATCACCACGACCGCGCAAGTGCGAGCAAAGGGTGGAGGTACTGGCTTAACCATGTGCGATGCAAGTGTGCTATAAAATCACCACCTGTGCAAGCTAAAGGCGGGTAAGTTTATTTGGAAATTAGGACGAACGGTGTGCGATAGACTAGCTAGCTAGAAATATAAAAACAAACTACCCGCCTTGAGTGTTGCAAAAATCGGTGATTCCGCCACTTTTCCTTATTATCATACACGCATATTGTTATTGGACCGTGCGCGATCTTGGGCACTCCCGCCCCGCATCAAATTCCTTTACCAAAATTTTAGTAGCCGCCATACTTCAACCGTCGCCCACACTCCTCCAGCACCGACCTTATAGTAAAATTGAAGTAGCCGAGGCATTTGAACCGTCGCCCTTCTTCGTCCACCACCATTACTAAAATTTTCAGTAGCCGCGGCGTATCCTCAAACACCCCCCTCCACAGTCCCCCACCCGCCCCCTCCCCCTCGAACCCTAGCTCGAGGCCGCTGCCGGCGCCGCCGCCAACCCCTGCCGGTCTGCCCGTTCCTCTTAGCTTAGATAATAAAGTTCAGGTTACCCAGTGATTCTAATACCGTCGCCACACTCCCCTGAGTTTTTAGATGAGGCCCGCAGTATCCCTCCCCACCAGATCCACATCCCCTACTCCAGAATGTCGGAGCCTAAGCTCGACCACGTATCCTAGGGAGCCCGACGAGCGTTCGGCCAAGAAGAGGTTTATCATGGCCTATCCGGCGGAGCGAGGTGGCCACCGTTCGCCCCGACCTGTCGATCCCGGAGCAACATGTCGCCGCAAAAGCCAGTGAAGACGTTGACTATGTTGCCATGCCGAAGGCTTCATGTCAGCGAGCTAGCATATTATTGTATCTCGGGAAAGCTGGCTACAACATCATGCTCGTCCACAGCGACGGCTTCACGCGGGCCATGTCACAGGTTAAGTGGTCCATCCCCAACCCCTCTAGTTCAACCACTGTCGATCTCTTCGACGGCCCTGCCGTTGATCTCCTCCGCCAAGCGGTCAAGGATTTTTGATCTTTATACGCCATCGAGCCCATTTTGTCATTTCTGAAGGACACGTTCTACGGCAGCGGCTTGGGATCCTCAATTGCCAAGTCAGATCTCATCGACCACGACCACGACCACGAGGAGGGCACCCATGAAGGTTCTTCCAAGGTGAAACATCCCATCTGTGACATCAGAGAGCGCACCATGGGTCTGTGCTCTTCCAACTGGAAGGATCCCGTCCATGAAATGTGAGGCAACATTCTATCAACAAATCTTACCTTTTTTAGCTTGCCAACCCGTACCCTTTGTTGTTGTAGCATTTGTCGTGCGGTGCTTTAACTGTGCCTTGTTTAATTATTTCAGTTATGCAAAAATGTATTGTTCTATAGGGCTATGTGATGTTTAAGTATGAATTGTCCACTTCACGAATGGCTATATTTGGTTGTTTATAGTGAGTAGATGCCTTGTTTATCTGTATTTGGTTGTTAGGTTGGTTGGAGTGAGCATTTTTCCAGTTATCGAGCAGATGCCTTGTTTATATGTATTTGGTTCTTAGTTTGGTTGAAGTGAGCATTTGTCCAGTTATCAAGCAGATGCCTTGTTTATCTGTATTTGGTTGTTAGGTTGCTTTTTTTAGCATTTGTCCAGTTATCAAGCAGATGCCTTGTTTATCTATATCTTCTTGTTAGGTTGGTTGCAGTGAGCATTTGTCCAGTTTTCAAGCATATGCCCTGTTTATCTGTATTTGCTTGTTAGGTTGGTTGCAGTGAGACTCTGTCCAGTTTTCAATGGCTATATTTGGTTGTTATACTGGTCATTTATGCCTTGTTTATTTCAGTCATTCACAATGTGTTGTTCATTATGGGCAAGTCAGAACTGTGCCGCTCGACTACATCAATACCAGTTTGAACGGCTATATTTGGTTCCAGTTATTCCTGTTGTAGTTAACACATGCCATTTATTTCAGTTTTACACATTTATCCAGTGTGATGTTTAAGCATTACCTACGTTCTATTCATTTTCAACAATACCAGTTTGAATTGCAATATTTGATGGCTGTTAAGCCTGCTATCGGTAACATTGCATTCCATTTTATATCTGCTTTGACAGCATGCTGAAACCAACACATTCAAGCTATCATTTGGAGATGATGTTGTTTACCTTTGCTATATTTGTTTGATGTTAAGGTTGCTGTACTCATCATGCCTTTCCACTACTTATGCAGGACAACAACGGGAGTGGCCACCATTTTCCACCGAGGTTAGCTTCATCCCTCGACTTGTACTCCCCCTGTCGGGGATATACCCCGTGGTATGACCCAGCCGGAATCATAACCCTGCTGGGACTTGATAACCTGGCAGGTGTTAAGACAGATGATAAACCAGCAGGTGTTAAGTCAGATGATAACCCAACAGGTGTTAAGACAAATGATAAACCGGGAGGTGTTAAGTCAGATGATAACCTGGCAGGTGTTAAGTCAGATCATAACCCGGCAACAGTCATAACGCGGCAGACAATCATAACCCGGCAGACAGTCATAACCCGGCAGACAGTCATAACCCGGTTGACAGAGTCGCCTGGGGTTAATAAGCCCGAGACGTTATGAAGCCCAAGACGTTAAGAAGCCCATGAAGAGAAGTCAGAATAGTTTAAGTCTTAATCCGAGTTGGACTCTACATGTAACCCGCCCCTTCAACTTATATAAGGAGGGCCAGGGGACCCCAAGAGGGGGGAATAATCTTAGGGCTAGAGCCGGTTTGCGGCTACTCCCTCGTGATGATAATGAGACCTAGCCACAAACAGCATGTAGGGCTATTACCGGATGATGTTTCCCGGGGCCCGAAGCTGTCTAAATCCTTGTTTTGTGTTGCGTCTCTCGATTCCGCTCAACCCCTCTCAAGCTACTACAAAGATGCGTTGGTCTCACGACTAAGTCCTCACACTAGGACATCTGCCGTGACAAATCCACGACAGTTGGCGCCCACCGTGGGGCTCGCGCACGGTGGTGTTGAGTTCTTGAAGGGATCTCTCTAGGGGATCGAGAAGCTTGCAATTTTTTCGGAGAAGAAGAATCATTACAGAAGGATTACATTATTTTGAAGACACACAGTCAGATTTGATACTCATCCGGGATTCAAGAGAAAATTAGGGTTGCGATCCGTTCGTAGCCACAAGTCGTCGAGATCAACCGATCCACCACAAGTCGCCGAGGAGGCAGCCACGGACGTGTTATCATTGTCTCCACGTGAGGACTATGGTCAAATCAATCTTGACCCGGAGAAGGACTGGGACCATGGTTCGAGCTATCAAATCGCCAGCCCCGCCCTCTGCAACCACGGTTCGTAGAGCCATCTCCCCTGACGTCGCCGTCAAAATTTTGCTTCCCCTGAGTCGCCGTCGTCGGCACGTTTTCGTCGGTGGCTTGCCTCCGCTACGCGCCGCTGCAGAAATCCACCGAAGACGTCTTATATTCCGGATCGAAGGCAAACCTCACTGCAACCGCGCGTCCCGAGGGAATCATCCGTACTTGGAGACGTGCAGACCGGGTCAAATCAAAGGAACCATCTTGCGTTCAAACCGACCAGGATAATGTTTGACGGACGGAATCCAGGACTGGACTGGAGGTACGACCGGGAAACGGACGCAGCCACAACCCGGATCCGAGCCGACTCGACTCACTGTCAGAATCGCCGCCCGGGCTACCCCGGCCTCCAGTCGCCTTCGCCAAGTCACTTCAGCTACCTCTGCTGCTGCTGTGACCCGCCGCGGTTGCGGCCTTGCCTCGCCGGCCTGCTACCTCAGCGGTCGCGAACCGCCGCCGGCCTTCTGCCTCTCCTCACTGGACCGCCTCAGTGGTCCGCCCGGCGTCTTCGAGCCGCCATCGTCAAGTCGCCACCTGCCGCCGTCGGTGAGCAGTCCACATCCGCACCGTAAACCGGCCATCTGACCCGCCGCTGCCATGAGCTGTTGCGCCGGTTCATCTCCACCGTCGCCCCGCCTACGGATCACCTGCCTTAAACCGCCGTCCGCTGGGACTGATCTTAAGTGGCTTCCGCATCGCGCTGAGCCACCGTCGTGTGGGCCCTGCTTGCGAATCCCCGTCGCCGACGAACCGGGATCCTTGGTCATCTCCACGCTGAGCCGCTCCTAGATTTGTCTCTAAACCGCCATCGCCACTGCCCCGTCCAAGCGACCTCATCCGCTGGTCTCTGCCGACAGTTTGAACCGGCCCTGTTACTATGAATCGCCGCTGCCGGATCGTCTGCTGTTTTCTGAATCAGTGTTCGAGCACTGCCTCAGCCAAGACCTCACTTCGCCGGATGCGTGCCCGTCGCCACCTCCGCCGAGGTTCACCGTGCCTTGGGCCGTTTCCATTTGCTTCAATCCGCCGGTGAAGCACGAGGGTTATTACCTCTAACCCGCCGCTCTGACCCGCCGTGGCAAGCCGCTACTAGAGAGTATTGAGCTGCCGCAGAACCGCCACCTCGGCCGAATTATGCCACATCGTCCTCGCCTCAACCTCGCTTCGAGTCGCTGGAGGGACTCCACCATCACAGCTTCCTCGACGACCACAAGACGAGTCGCCGCCCGCGTCTCAACGACAGCAGGGGCAAGGCGCCACAGTACCCCCTCCGCCTTTGTTTCTGAGCCATCAGTCCATCAGTTGACCCCGTGGCGCCTCGAGTCGTCGGGGGCTTGACCAGCTTCATCGTCCGCGCCTGGAGCCGCCTCCGCTGTCGCCGAGTCACCGCCTTCCGCGGTCGTAGCTGCGCGCCGGCTGTCCACCTCCGGCACACGGCCTTGCAGCCGCTGCTCACCTCCGCGGGTGCGATCTCAAGATGCCGTTGCCAAGTGACCATCACGGCCAAATTGAATCGCCGCCTCTCGAAAGTCACCTCCGCTGGTTCTGGCTTCCCCTACGGGTCGCATCAGTGCTGAATCGCCCTGTGTTGTCTCCAACTGGCTGCATCACGGCCGACGACTGTGCTGCGTCTCAACCCCCTACCACGCGTTGACCCGGCCTGCCATCGCCGCCACAGTGTCGAGTCGTTGCTGTGCTGAAGCTGGGCCTCCGTTTCTACAACAAACCGCCTAAAGCAGACTCGCCTCCATTGCCGGCCGCGGCCAGATATTTAGGGATTGGCGATTGATGTCTTTTCGTCGTCGTGGTGCTGCTACTGAAGGGGGAAATCAAGCATATTGAGACAAGCAAAATCTGAAAGGGATAATAGTGAGGCCCGCCAACGCTCCTGTTAAGTCGCCGCCCCACTCTGGCCTCTTCCGGCTCATCCCGCCAGCTCGTTTTGCCTCCCCTCCACCTTGGCTGCTGAGCCATCTTGCCCTCTGCTCTCGCGCGCATGACGCCACCTGAAGAAAAGGGGAAGTGGGGAATGTGGAACAGATAAAGAAGCTGCCTGGCCGGTTTGAGTAAAAAAAAGTTACAACAGAAGGTCACGTGGATGTTATGCTACATCACATCAGCGGAGCTCAACGTGCATATACTATTCAATATTACATGGCATCAGCATCTGCGCTCATCCGACAAAAACAAAATCAGGTGTTATCCCTCTTATATATTTTATCAGTACATTTTAATTCCTCTGAGCACCATTACACTTCCCTATTGGTGTTTTTATATACAGGTAAAATTATTGTTATACTGCGGGTATAGAGCACGCACTGCCAACGTTCTACAACGGCGTTTTCCTCCGTGTCACATTACTCGATGAACGGACGGCCGGTTCACGCGTCCGCACCAGTTTACAACGCGGAGGACAACTTGCTCGTCCGCACTGGTTTACAACATCGCGGCCCATTCATTTATCTGTTCCCACAGCCGACTCGGCCGTGATTGATTTCAGCTTCACCGTGGTGATGATCAACTCCGCAGTGGATAATTTCTGGTCAACATATCAGGTGAAATCCATCCAGTATATTTTTATAATATATATTGCTTTCTTTAAAAGAGCAATTACTCCGGCTTGCAAAGTTATCTAATGCAGGACGGTAAACCGCCATATTGGTGCAAATTTAAAGGCCGTCAGAAAATTTCCGGCTTAAAAAGAAGGATTCCGGTTTAAAATCCGGCTCAAGGGAAAGTTGTCTCCCACAAAGCTTTAAAGCTCTCAATATCCGGTTTAAGCATTTCCGGTTCAAAAGAATAATCTCTCCCAAGTTCGAGTTCTCAGGAAAAATTAAAGGGACCAAAGAGAGTATGTTGAAAAAACACAGCTCAAACATAGGTGCCCCTTGAGCACAGCTCACAATATCACTTGGGGGCTTGGTCGTATTCGAACCATAGCTACACCTCTTGATAGGCATAAGGCCACCAGGGAAATCACCAGGGAAATCACTTGGGGGCTTGGTCGTATTCGAACCATAGCTACACCTCTTGATAGGCATAAGGCCACCAGGGAAATCACTTGGGGGCTTGGTCGTATTCGAACCATAGCTACACCTCTTGATAGGCATAAGGCCACCAGGGAAACCACTTGGGGGCTTGGTCGTATTCGAACGATAGCTACACCTCTTGATAGGCATAAGGCCACTAGGGAAATCACTTGGGGGCTTGGTCGTATTCGAACCATAGCTACACCTCTTGATAGGCATAAGGCCACCAGGGAAATCACTTGGGGGCTTTGGTCGTATTCGAACCAAATCTTAAACCCTCTTGATCGGTGCAATACCACAATTATGACTATTTAAATCCTTCTTGCCTTTCTAGGTTTATAATGCTTTATGAGTATAATTTATCCCGTGTTTATTAACTCGGCCTGGCTTTTGACTATAAGTCGCCAGTATGAGATAAGATAATATCCGGTGTTTATTAACCCGGCCTGGCTTTCGACTATAAGTCGCCAGTATATATTTGGATTGCGCCATTGGAATCATGCGCTTATAAATCATTGGGTATATTATTCAAATCTTTAATAGCCAACATGGTTGGATTTTTATTATGGTTATCAATAACTAGTATTATGATTGAGGTTTTCAAAGTCGTTTTAGTGTAATAGATATTATTTCATCAATGGATATGATTTATTCTACAATGGAAGGAATAGTCCCGAGTCGCTGCAGGCTTACGACCCGGCACTTGGGGGCTACATTATTCAAGTTGAGATTACATCAAAAATGCAAGTCTCATGTCGCTGCAGGCATGCACCATGACACTTGGGGGCTAATGCAAAGTCATTTTTACTAGCCTTATTGAAGACCTGACTCATCACATCATAATGAGTCAGCCCTTGGGGGCTACCAATTGCTCCTGTCAAAAATTCAAGGTACACAAGCCTCAGTCCATTATATTGAAAGATCCAGTACTCAGTTGGTAGAGTACAAAGCTCTTAACCTTATGGACGTGGGTTCAAGCCCCATGGTGGAGATTACATCATATGATGTTATTATCAATGAATTATGTACAAAGTCCCAGCTCAGTATTATCTTACTAAGCCGGCCCTTGGGGGCTACACGTTGCTGCTCAAGTTTACATGATCATATTTACAAAGTCCCTGCTCATTATTGCATAATGACCCGGCCCTTGGGGGCTACACTGGTTGAAATTTTTATGAGCATAAGGCAATTACAAGTCCCAGGTTGCTGCAAGCATGACAACCCAACACTTGGGGGCTACAGGTGATATGCATATAAGGGAGGAATAACTTCAAATTCTCAGTTTTGAGCAAATCAGGTATTATATTATTATCGAAGAAATCTGCAAAGTTTATGACCCGGCGTCATCATAAGATTAACCCGGCATCAGCAACAATTACATGACCCGGCATCATTTGTTTATAACCCGACAATTTTGGCTATGACAAACCGGCGATTTCTACATCCTTAAGCCAGCTGAAGATCAGATGAGGATTTCAAGGACCAATATTTTTGTTAAGCATTGGGAGCTGAATCAAATGAATTATTCTTCACAATATTTCTCTGTGACAAACCAATGTCAGCAAATTGATTATGAAGCTGGCCTATTGACCCGGATTTTTTAGAAGAAGGAAATGACAAGGACTTAAGGATGATCAGGATCAGTTTAACATGGATAAATCCAAATTAAACTGGGGGCTAATGTCGGGGATATACCCCGCGATATGACCCGGCCGAAATCATAACCCGACTGGGACTTGATAACCTGGCAGGTGTTAAGACAGATGATAAACCGGCAGGTGTTAAGTCAGATGATAACCCGGCAGGTATTAAGACAGATGGTAAACCGGCAGGTGTTAAGTCAGATGATAACCCGGCAGGTGTTAAGTCAGATCATAACCCGGCAGGCAATCATAACCCGGCAATAGTCATAACCCGGCAGACAATCATAACCCGGCAGACAGTCATGACCCGGCAGACAGTCATAACCCGCTTGACAGAGTCGCCTGGGGTTAATAAGCCTAAGACGTTATGAAGCCCAAGACGTTAAGAAGCCCATGAAGGGAAGTCAGAATAGTTTAAGTCTTAATACGAGTTGGACTCTACATATAACCCACCCCTTCAACTTATATAAGGAGGGGCAGGGCACCCCAAGAGGGGGGGGAATAATCTTAGGGCTAGACATAACTAGGAGAGCCGGTTTACGGCGACTCCCTCGTGATGATAATGAGACCTAGCCACAAACAGCATGTAGGGCTATTACCGGATGATGTTTCCCGGGGCCCGAAGCTGTCTAAATCCTTGTCTTGTGTGTTGATCCGCCATGCATCTCTCGATTCCGACTAACCCCTTCAAGCTACCGCATAGATACGTTGGCCTCATGACTAAGTCGTCACACTAGGACATTTGCCGTGACAATTCCACGACACCCCCATCGTTCCATAATGTAGTGCATATAGATCCAGGCCTGGACACTTGTTAGCTTCTAATATTGACTTGTTGCTTGTAGGTACATATGCCCTTGGCAAGGATCCATGCATTGACCCTTTTTGCGTATGGGGCAATGAGATATTCATGAACAAGCATCAAGTGAGGAAACTGATAAGGATTATTAGAAAAAAGATATGAATGGTGGCAAGCAAATTATCTGTTTATGCTCTATCCAACACAATAGTGAGCTGTAGGATGGTAACTACAAACTCTGCAGCCTTCTCTTTTTACTGGCCATAATGAGTTGTTAGACAACAATGTCTAAATCTTTTTTCGTTCACAGTGTTTCCCGAAGTAGTTCACTCAAGATTACCTCGCAAAGTACATGATTGGTGGACACACAATGAAGGTTAAAGTATTTCATCCAGACTACAATGAGCATCGAGAAGTCATAATGAAGACAGTGAAGGATGGACGGGCAGCCATCACAAGGGGTTGGCCTAGAGTCGTCCGCGCATTACGCATGGAGGAGGGCACAATGTGGGCATTTTGCTTCACCTTCTCCAGCAACCAGAATGTCTTTCGCCTCTCACAGTCTTTAGTACAACTGTGGTTCATCATTCTTTACTTGGTGCTTCTGTAGTTCTTCAGTATATGTACCTGTGCATCGAATTATGCATTCGTGGTTGAACCTATATTTGTAATAAACATGGTTGGATATGAAATAAGTGATTGCCTACTTTCAAATTCAAAACATGTGATTTTTAAATTAGGGATTAATTAGGGATAACACTGCACACGGTTTGAAGCAAAACGTCTATGATAGACGTGGAGATCAGAAACGTTTCTAGGATCCACTACGTGTGCGATCAATCTCCACTGCACACATGACATCCTCTTGAAAACTGTTTGCGTTAGGCCACCTTGCGCAAATGTTTACCACATAAAAACTGTGTGTGATGGACAACCTTTGCCACACAGTTTCTTCTATGCACCGTGTGTGATGCATTCAATAATGCAAATGATACAATTGTTAATATCGTGTGCAATGGCAGCGCTATCACAAATGATTTAACAGGGAAAATTGTGGGTGATGTACCTGTGAACGGAAACATTTTCCTTGGAGTGACTGTATGGGATGTACATACGAATAGAAATGTTTAGCGGGGACTGACTGTGTGGGATGTACTTGCTACCGGAAGCAATTTCACGTGTATAATTGTATTTTTTAGCTCTAGTGTACGTATTACCGTATTTGAGCGCTTGCCGGTTGCACACGACCTCATTTTGCCGAGCGTGTGTGTGCAAGGAGGGCATATCCCCAACGGTTTCTAGGTCGTGTGGGAAGGACCCCCCTATCGCCGTCACTCACTTGGCGATGGTTCCGAAAGCCGTCGCAGGAAGGGGTTAAAAACCGTTTGTATAACACCGACGCGTACCATTGTATGTTCATCTCAAATGTATGGATCGCTAATGTCATTATATTAAATAACATATGCACGTGCAAATTCAAAGTAGTATGCATGTTTGATAGATCAATTTTGGTTAGAGTATGATTTACATGTACCATCATCTGGAATTTAAATTTTTGAATCCCTTTTATGTGGACATCTTCTATAGAAAAAACTAAATATTTGAATTTCGTTTCATGCCCATCTCTCTCTAGGTCTCTCTCGCATGGTCCTTCATGTAGCTATCACTCTCTTTTCTCCATCTCACCCACACGCTATTTACATGCTTCTCCCTTTTTGGCAAACACGGTCTCTCTCCGTCTCCCTCGAGAAGTGTCACTCTCTCTATCTTCATAGATTACACAGATTTCATTATCTCTCATGTCTCTATTGTTCTCTAGTATCACTATAGCTACCCAAGCTTTCTTTTTCACCTCCACACACTCTCTCTCACTCGTCTTTCACTTTGCCTTTATCTCCAGGGTTCTCTCACGCACCCTATATCTTTCTAGATATGACTCTTACCACTAAAATTACTCCTCCCCGCACACATTGTTTGTTAGGGTCTCCTTTCCGTCTTCATCTCCGTTCCCAAACTAACATTATTCATTAGTTTACTGATCAGACTAACTCTCCCCCACCTCTCTCTCTCTCTCTCACACACACACACACACAACTCCCACTTTGGATCCCCCTATCGACTACCGTCTCTCTCTCTCTCACACAAAACTCTCGCTTTCACACCCCGAATTGTATCTCTCTCACAAACATTGATGGACCAACCTCTAGATAGGTTTATCCATCTACCACACACTTACGCTCCTTGTATCTATGTAGATTTTTTTGTCCCTTCTTGAGAAATGCCCTCTTGATCATGCACACGCACACTATCGCCTCATTTTATGGTAATACCCCTCGCACTTCATGTCTTTGTCACACACACACTCTATCCTCCTCCTCTCTCCCTCTTTCTCTCTCACACACATGGGCTTTTTGGAACAATGTCCCACTTCTTGAATCTTGAAACTAACCACATTCCTCCCTTATCTCATCAAAACAGTCAAAGGAATGTATTTTGAGTGAAACATAAGATATTTTTAGTGATATGTGTGTATCAAAACTAGAATGTTTTCTATCAAATTGATGAATATATATGTATTACTCTACTTTGGATGCGTTGCAACGCATTGGCACATTGCCTTACTGTATTATTTTTTAGACACCAGACAAACGCTGGAGTAAATATACAAAGAGAGGACACACATGCACACAGTCTGTCTCTCGCTGTCCGGCACACACGAGAGTAACGTAAGGCACGCTAAACAAATAAACCCATAGGTGCACGATTGCTGCATGCGCGGGTACCAGATACATGGTGCAGCACACCTTTGTAGGAATAGTGAGCTCGCGTGATAATTTGATCTGTAGGAGTTGATGGTCGGGGACCACGGGTGAACGACCTGGAGGCGGTGGCTCGCCAGTCGCCACTAATCAAGTTGCCATGTTTAAAATATCATTTTTAGCAGGGTAAGAGTTGCGATTTTCAATGGCGCATTATACTATTTTGTAGAACGATTGGTATGGAGCGAAAATGGAATTCATCACTACTACCTCCGCCCTGGTTTACTAGTCCCCATTGTATTTTGGGTCAAAGTTTGTCCACGATTTTTACTTATAAAATGTGAATGCAAAATGAGATTTTCTTATACTCAAACAAAAAAGGACCGGAGGGAGTGATTGCTCTCACACGGACGTGACCTCTCACTGTTGCAGGCATTGAACCGGCGCGCCGGCCAAGAGGGCCCGACTCGTTGCACACCAGGCTGAACACGCCTCCTCGCCGCATTCAACAGACTTCAGACTGCCCCACCTACCTCCATTGAACCTGTGCGTGTGCCAGCACCACGCCCTTCCGCGAGCCGGCTGAAATTTTAGAACACAATGCCGGTTGGCTCCTCTCGTCCGCTTGCTATTTAAACGAGGCTAGACGCCTGGCAAGAACCGCACCACACTGCCGCTCCCCATATCCTCCCTACACCATTTTCTCGACACTCTCCATAGCATCTGGTGAGCAGGAAGATGAGTTCTCCGGCATAAAAGCCGGCTGGGTGCCCTAACGAGCCAGGCAACTTGCTGCCCCACCTCCCTCCCCGCCCTGGGCCGTCAGTACCATGGGCGAGGCTGCAGGTGGGCAAGCGGAGGAGCAAGCCCACGCTCAAAGTTGGCCCCTGGTGCATCAACTCAATGCTCCAAGCCCGCTCGCAAGGAGTGGCCAGGTGCTGCACGCCGGCACACGGGGGACCACGGCGTCCAGTGCACTGTGGCTTGCCGCACCATCCGACGCAAACATTGGCGGAACCACGGCATGCCGGCGGAGGTGGCCGACACGTCCGCGGCCACCGCTGACACCGAGGAATAGTAGACCACGGGAGCCGCCGCCGCTCAGAACCCATGAAGGCTACGACCACCGCGCCACCAGCATAGACACCCGGTGTGTTGCCCGGTTTGGCTCAAAACATCATGGACCCCAGCCGCGACCGGCATTAGAGATTATACCTGGTTCCAGAAGTTATTTGCGTTTAGTTAAAAACTGTCCAAAATACAATTAATTTCGTATGGTCTTGTTTTGTTGTGTTCGCACTAGTAGTAAGAACTAGGGATTTTTCTTTATTTATAAGTCTCACATTTTTTTTTGCTTTGAAGTGAATCATGGTTGTGGACATTATCTATGAATGTGAAGATATCTGTGAACATGATTTTGTTGTGGAAGTTGAACTTGGAATGTTGGGCTTGCGTGTGAACTATACCATGTCCAATGGTTCATGTGTTATTGTTCGGAAAGTAATGGTTGTTATTACATGACCTAGAAAAATAAATTTTGTGCGACATCTCGGCATCACAGACTTACATACATCTTAGTAGCTGCACGGATATCCCAACAGGTATGCTGACTGGATAAACATTTGAACCTGGCTATTATGAATGAATGATGACAATTTTAGATAGCATGAGACGCCTAGTCTGCTCTGCCTCTGCTAGCTTCTTTCTGGCTTCTTCCATCTCTTCTTTGGCTTGGGTGAAGAGAGCATCTGATTGCTCTTTTCGCTTCTTCAGGAACTCAGCTACATTCTCAAGGGCTGCTCCATGGTTTCTTCCAGCCTTTACTAGAGCAACGAGGACATGAATAGTTGGCGACTCCACCTGGCTTGTGAGTAATCCAGCATCATCTGGGAATTTGGACCTTGTGTCTAATCCGGCGTCATTAGGGAAATGGCACCTTGTGTGTAATCCAGCCACATTTTGGAAACAAGGTCTCGAGGTTGACCATACTTCCCTCCTCGCAGGAACTGCTTCCTGACATGAAGAAGTTACTTCTTTTCTCCCCCGATCTGTTAAGTAGAAGCCCGATGATAGAGGCGAGGGTGTCCTGATATTTCGATGAGATAGCTATCGTTTTCTGTGGGAGTCGACCTTGACGATCCGATTATGATAGAGGCAAAGGTGTCCCGTCTTTTGATGAGATGGTGATTATCGTTTCGGAGGAGTATACTTTCACAATCCGACTACGAACGTGCGAGGACGTCGCGCCTTAGCAATCTCTAAACCAACTCCGAGAGGTTATTGACCACGCCGGAGCACGATCAACCGGACCACGAGGGTCTGTTTCCTGCGTGCAAATGAAGAACAAGCAAGAAACTGAGATTGCAATCTGGATATTGCGAATATAAGAGGAAAGCTTTATTAATGAAGGTGGGCTTCTGTGATACCTTTGTCTGGTCGTTGAACACAAACGAAGTACGCGAAGTTGCAGCTATGGCGAACTTTTGATCTAAACAAAACCCAAAGTCTAAATGATACCCTAAGGGCTGTATATATGGAGGAAGAGGGGGGAATTTGTGGCCCTTGGAGGAGGGGTCCGATACCAACCCTAACTCTTGTTTCCCCACACATACGGACTCTAAAAACAGCCTATTCGAAATTACATGGGCCTGGCCCAATAATAAGGTGACGCGGTACCTAGAATCGCCTCTGGACGAAATTTATGAAGTGGCATCTTGTATATTTCGTCCAAGGATTCATGCACTCATTATGGTGGCTTCAAAGTCCTGAAATCATCACCGGAAACTCCGTTCTTGTTTCCCTTGCGCATGCCATCAACTCCATGCTTGTTCTTGCTCCAATGTTCATCCTTCTCCAAGCTAGGCCCTTCATTTGTAAGCAAAACAAATGTATCCAATTTAGGCAGCATCATATTCTCATGAACATTAGAATCATTACTAAGAAACAAAAGTACCAGGTAATTTAATTGGCGTGCGCGAGCTCTAGTAATTGGTCCAGTATGTATAGTACCAGGGGCTGTGGGTGTAACAATGGTATTAATGTCCTCATCATCCTCCCCTTCTTGAAATGGAGTCGTCCTCGACGGAAGCTCATCTTCCTCACCGAAATAAGGCTTCAAATCTGCAATGTTAAAAGTGGGACTAACCGCAAAATCTGCAGACAGCTCAAGTTTATTTGCATTATCATTTATTTTCTCTAACACCTTAAAAGGACCATTAGCACGTGGCATTAGCTTTGATTTGCGCAAATCAGGAAATCTATCCTTACGCAAATGTAACCAAAAAAGATCTCCAGGTGCAAACACAATATGTTTTCTACCCTTATCTCCAGCAAGTTTATATTTAGCATTCATACGCTCAATGTTTTCCTTAGTTATCTCATGCATTTTTAAGATCAATTCAGCATGTTGTTTAGCATCAAAATTAACCTTCTCCGAAGATGGAAGAGGCAACAAATCAATAGGTGCACGAGGAAGGAAACCATACACAATTTCAAAAGGGCACATCTTAGTAGTAGAATTAAATGAACGATTATAAGGAAATTCAATATGAGGCAAGCATTCTTCCCACATTTTCTTGTTATTCTTCAAAACAGCCCTAAGCATAGTAGACAATGTTCTATTGACTACTTCAGTTTGTCCATCAGTTTGGGGGTGACATGTAGTACTAAAAAGCAGTTTAGTCCCCAACTTAGCCCATAAACATCTCCAAAAGTGGCTAAGAAATTTAGTATCACGATCTGAAACAATAGTATTTGGCACACCATGCAAGCGAATAATTTCACGAAAGAACAAATCAGCAACATTAACAGCATCATCGCTTTTATGACATGGTATAAAGTGTGCCATTTTCGAGTACCTATCCACGACAACAAATATGCTATCCCTCCCCTTCTTTGTTTGAGGTAACCCTAAAACAAAGTCCATAGATATATCCTCCCAAGGAACACTAGGTATAGGCAAAGGCATATATAAACCATGAGGATTGAGTCGTGACTTAGCTTTTTGACATGTAGTGCAGCGAGCAACAAAACGCTCAACATCCCGTCTCATCTTTGGCCAAAAGAAATGTGTCGCAAGTATACCCTCCGTCTTCTTCACGCCAAAGTGTCCCATTAATCCTCCTCCATGTGCCTCGTGCAACAACAAAAGACGAATGGAGCTAGCTGGAATGCATAGCTTGTTAGCACGAAACACAAATCCATCGTTAACGATGAACTTGTTCCATGTTCTCCCTTCCTTACAATTCTGCAATACATCTTTAAATTCAGCATCATGCACATATTGATCTTTGATGGTCTCCAAACCAAATATTTTAAAGTCAAGTTGTGAAAGCATAGTATAACGACGAGACAATGCATCAACAATAACATTTTCTTTACCCTTCTTGTGTTTAATGACATAAGGGAAAGTCTCAATGAATTCAACCAATTTAGCATGTCTATAGTTCAGTTTTGCTTGACTTTTAATATGTTTCGAAGATTCATGATCAGAGTGTATAACAAATTCTTTGGGCCATAAATAATGTTGCCATGTTTCTAAAGTCCAAACAAGAGCATATAATTCTTTATCATAAGTAGAATAATTCAGACTAGGCCCACTCAATTTTTTAGAAAAGTATGCAACATCCTCGAAAGAAAATAATGCCTCTTTGCACACAAAAGCATAGCAAACAGATTTGCTAAAATCTAGATCATCAATATCAGATTTGGTGGAAGTAAACATTCACTTTTCAATTTAATTTCAGAAGCAACACTAGATGGTTTATTATTAGGCTTCATTTGTTGCTCAAATTCTTTTGCCACAATCTGATTTTCACTCTTATTTTCTCCTGTTTTGCTTTATTAGCTCTATTAATATCATCTTTAAAAATGGAATCAGGAGTCATAGGAAGCAAAGTAATATTTTTATCCTTATGAACAAGAGTATACTGATTGTTTCTACCATGGTCTACAGAATTTTTATCAAATTGCCATGGTCTACCAAGTAATAAGGAACATGTTTGCATAGGTACCACATCACAATCAACATAATCAGCATATGTAGAGATACTAAAATGCACACGAATAGTACGTGTTACCTTAACCTTGCTATTGTTGTTGAACCATTGGATGTAGTAAGGATGTGGATGTGGTCTTGTGGTGAGAGATAGCTTCTCCACCATCTCCATGCTAGGCAAGTTGTTGCAGCTCCCTCCATCTATGATGACGCGAACAGAACGTTCATTCACAACTCTTTGTATGGAACAAATTATGCCTCTGATTTTGCTCAGCTTGTGTAACCTGCACACTCAAAACACGTAGAACAACTAAACATTCATACCTGTCAGCGTCTTCAGGAGCCATGCATGTATTGCGTCTCATGATCAGCATCATCTCCACCGTGTTCTTCACTTGTAATAAGAGCCAAAGTCTCCTCATTATAGTAACTAGCGGACTCATACCCACCATCCTCAGTAGCAATCATCACACGCTTAGATGGGCATTCTCTCGCATAATGACCTCCACCCTTGCAACAACAACAAATAATATCATGTGTTTGCCCTGTTGATGCCATGTATGAAGAAGAGCTCTGTGCGGAACCAGAAAGTGTACTCCTGGCAGATGGTGGTGGTGGTGCCTGTTTTCTTGTATCTTGGTTGGAATTGGCGGCTGAAGTCAGTGGTGCTGCAGTAGGACGTGTGGGAGTAGAGGATGCACGCAGTGTCCATGATGAAGGTTGACCTGCAGAAAAGTTAGTTCGCGCCAATGCGTGTTGATCCTGCACTTCATGTTCAGCTTTGCAAGAAAGATGGAATAAACGAGTGATATTATTATACTCCTTATACTCTAGAATGGTCTCTTTATTTAATCCACCCATAAAACATGCAAGCATAGCTTCATTATCCTCAACAATACCACATCTAATCATTACAGTTTGTAATTCCTGATAATATTCTTCTACAGAATTTTTTCCTTGTCTTAAATGCTGCAATTTTTGAAGTAATTCACATTGATAATATGGTGGAACCCAACAAGTACGCATAGCTGTTTTCAAAGAAGCCCAAGTAGCTGGAATAGGATATAATCTACAATGTTCATACCACCAAACACATGCAAAACTAGTGAAAGCACAAACAGCAGCAGGAACACGTCTCTCCTCAGGATATTGTAAACATGTAAAACGTTGTTCAGTTTCTAACTCCCTAGTAAGATATATATCAGGAACATATGTACCCTCAAATGGTGGAATATTCAATTTTAGTTTAGGAAGATGGTCATGATCTCGTACCTCAGGTGGTGGTGCAACCCTACCGTTGCGATGATATGCATGAGGACGACCTGGTGGTGATGGTGCTGGCGGTTGCACGTAGTTCTTATTTTGATCAACCTCATCCTCGTAATGGTCCTCCACCTGTGCAGTAGCAGCAGGAGCTATAGAAGCATCAACAGTAGGTACAACGGCACCAGAATTTTGACCAGGCTCAAGGGGAACGTGCAGTGCTTGTCCCACTTGATTTGGAAGGCGATGTTGTTGTTGTTGTTGGTATCGAGCTTTGTTTCGAACGCCTTCTCAATGCCATCTATCTTCTCCATGGCCTCTTCAAATATGTTTAGCACATCTTCGACCTGTCCACTCATCATTTGTTGAAACTTATCATGTAACTCTTTGTTCGTCATGTTCTCCCAGTCAGTCTCGTCGGCTTGTGATCCTGCCATGGTTAGCAGTAATAGAAACACACAAGAATATGATACTACAGACTACTAGAAAGTGGCGGTGGTGGGGTGTCACAAATCCGTCAAGCAAATCTCAAATTCTTACCAGTTCTTACCCAGCACCAGGTGGTGATCGGCAACCGTTGTAGTCAAAACTCTCCAAGCTTGGATAGAGCGATTACTAGGGAGAGTCAAACACATGACGTAGATGTATGTGGTGATGGGATGTCTTGTAATATGGTAGCAAAAAGATCAGCAATAATCAATTTAGAGATGCAAAGTTGACTAAACGCTCAACGACGTTACTGTGCTGGTCCTAGGCTAGATCGTACTAGAGACGCGAGCCTAGAACACTACCAAAATCATGGCACGACACGTAAACAAGGGAAAAGCACACTATGGAAATTCTTTTTTTGTTATTTTTTGTGCTCTCTTTTTTTTGTGCTCCTTTTTTTGCGAAAAATCACTATAATGGCGAGTGTCTCAAAACTCTTCCCATGTCAAAATAACAGGATAGGCACGGAATTTTTTTGACTATTTTTTGGAAACCAGGGCAGCAACGACGAAAAAGTGCGACAAAAAATCACTATGATGGTGAGTGCCTGAAAACGCTCCCTGGAACCTAAAAACAGGATAGGGAAAAATATTTTTGACTGCCAAAATTTTGGCATAAAAAACTACCCAGGGGTACTGTGCTGGTCCTAGGCTCTATCGTACTAGAGACGCGAGCCTAGAACACTAACAAAATCACGGCACAACACGTAAACAAGGGAAAATCACACTCTAGAAATTCTTTTTTTTCGCTACTTTTTTTTCGAAACCTACTCAGGCAAGGAAAGACAAATCGAAAAATAGATGTACTCGAAAGCAAACCTAATATGAAAAGAACTCGGATTGGTGGTGGACAGGTAGATGTATATGTGGACTCAGATTGGTGGTGGACAGGCGGATGTATATGTGGACTCGGATTGGTGGTGGACAGGTGGATGTATATGTGGACTCGGATTGGTGGTGGACAGGCGGATGTATATGTGGATTCGGATTGGTGGTGGATAGGCGGATGTATATGTGGACTCGGATTAGTGGTGAACAGGCGGATGTATATGGCAGCGGTAAGGAATATGTTGGTGGTGGTGGTATATGGCAGGAGCGATGACGATGGTGCGACGGTGGCGTGACAACTTGTGAACAGAATTCGAAACTCTAAGGGAAACTAGACGCTAAGACCAGCAACTTGACATGAAGATCCAACCGCAAATTCAACAAAGCAAAATACTGAAAAGACTATGCAAAGGCTAAGACTGGTTCAGATATGATGAACTAACCCTAATTTTTTTGTGGCTTTTTCGTGGACTATAGGTATGAAGAACATACTCGATCTAAACTACGAAAAACTGTAAATCTCACCGATCAACCTGGAAATCTGATACCACTTGATAGAGGCGAAGGTGTCCCGATGTTTCGATGAGATACCTATCATTTTCTGTGGGGGTCGACCTTGACGATCCGACTACGAACGTGAGAGATGTCGCGCCTTAGCAATCGCTAAACCAACTTCAGAGGGGTTATTGACCATGTCGGAGCACGATCTACCTGACCACGAGGGTCTATTTCCTGCAAGCAAACGAAGAACGAGCAAGAAACTAAGATTGCAATCTGAATATTGCGAATATAAGATGAAAGCTTTATTGATCAAGGTGGGGTTATGTGACGTCTTTGTCTGGTCGTTGAACACAAACGAAGTACGCGAAGTTGCAGCTATGGCGAACTTTTAATATAAACAAAACCCAAGGTCTAAATGATGCCCTAAGGCTTGTTTATATGGAGGAAGAGGGGGGAATTTCTTGGCCCTTGGGTGAGGGGTCCGAAACCAACCCTATCTCTTGTTTCCCCACACATACGGACTCTAAAAACAGCCTATACTTATGTATTTCGAAATTACATGGGCCTGGCCCGATAATAAGGTGACACAACACCTATAATAGCGTCTGGACGAAATTTGTCGAGTGGCATCTTGTATATTTCGTCCAAGACTTCATGCACTCATTACAGTGGCTTCAAAGTCTTGAAATCATCACTTGAAAGTCCGCTCTTGTTTCCCTTGCGCATGCCATCACATCCATGCTTGTTCTTGCTCCATTGTTCATCGTTCTCCAAGCTAGGCCCTTCATTTGTAAGCAAAACAAATGTATCCAATTTAGGCAGCATCATATTCTCATGAACATTAGAATCATTACCAAGAAACGAAAGTACCTGGTAATTTAATTGGCATGCACGAGCTCTAGTAGTTGGTCCAGTATGTATAGTAGCAGGGGCTGTGTAACAATGGTATTGATGTCCTCGTCACACGATAAACAGGACTAGGAAAAGTGAATTCAAAAGCAGAAATATAAAAGCAGACTACAAGGTGAGAACACCCACTTCCTACATCAAGCTAAAAAGGAAAGCATTAGGACAATTAAGACTGTGCTTATTACATATCAAGAAGAGCCAGCTTATAGAAACTATGACATATACATTGAAGAACACAAGGCTAAGAGAAATAGAAAAACCAGCAGAGGGGTGCACTAAGCCAAGGGTTGCTGCAGCAAAACAACCGGCAACTAGATGATCTCCAGGGCGTCTATAGGCGCGTTTGACTGACTAGCTTCAACACTAAATTACAAAAGATTTATCCTATGGTATGGTGGGTCCACTGAGTAAATTGAGATCCTACAAATGATTGAGAGCCTAATCAAGTGTACAGGACAGTGTTTGTCTCGCCTATTATTGTTTAATAATCCGCCACACTGCTGGATTGCATGGCAAGAACCCTAGCCAAGCAAACAACATGGTTTGACGTTGTTTTGGGCTCGGGGCTTGCCTAGGGCCTGGCCTAGTCCTCTGTTCACTACTGTTGCTAGACACATACCATGTCAAAGTAAAAAAATGATCAAAAGAGGGGGCTCCCTCCGATTTCATTAACGAAACCATCAAGGACACACAAAACATCCACCACTGCTAGTCAAGTTCTCAATGTCAAAGTAATTGAGAGGCTGTTACTTACCGAAGCTCACTTTACAAGTTCGGTGCAGCTCCTCTTTAAGTTGCGACGTTCCCTGAAGATGACCCCAACATCCCATATTTTGTCTTCATTGCTCCGCTACACGTTCGCATTCATAGTTTTAAAATCTCAACGTGGCAAGAAAAATATAGTAATACACGAGTGATTTTTAATATCCTCTATGTGGCTCTTCAACTTTGCTAGAACTATGTTGTGGTTTCATTTTGAGTGAATAAAACAGGGGGATCACCTCCCTGCTATTCTAAAAAACTTTCCATCATTTGCGACACTACTGGTTACAGATGAAAAACCTACCCAAGCACAACGCAATATAGGAGCGACGCACAATTACAAGATGAAATTCTGTTGGATAGTCCAAGCTATAACCAATTACTTTTACAGGAACATTAGCAGCCAGGAAATTTGAAGGGTAGGTATGAACATAATCGGAACTGCACATGTACTGCTAAGAGAATCAATATACACATTACCAATCGAGGAGGAGTACGAAGGTTGCGGCGGCATCTGTGCATCATGGTCGGCAACGGGAGTCAGTTCATTCTCGACAACGGTGGTCCTGCTGCGCTTGGCGTTGATTTCCGGGAAGCAGATCCAAAACCGTGGAAGATGCGCCAGGGAAGCGGCTCCATGTACGACGACATACCAGCCCTAGTGCGGCGTACGACGTCGTCGATGAGGCTGATGCGTTGCATGGACGAGTGCGCCGATGAAGAAGGGGAGGGGTACGAAGGTGCTGCGGTGCCGTGGAGAAGTCTATTTTGCGGTGGGGATAGAAAATGGGGAGTAATGAGGAGTACTCTGGGTGCCGGGGTGGGGTTGGATGGGTGGGGTGAACCTGAAGTTACCAAAACATCCCCCGACTAACCAGCATACGTCGGCCTGTTCGACCAAGGATATGATCGTAACTTTGCATTGGTCGAATCTGAGTCGCGGGAGATCTTGATGGAAGCGGGAGATTTTGCCGCCGACCTAAAAATTTGTAACACTATACTACTACCTACTCCCCGTGCGGCGTGTTGGGTGATTGGACTGAGCAGCTAGGAGTACCGTACTCCCTCTGTTTTTATTTACTCTGCATATTAGGTTTGACTGAAGTCAGACTTCCTAAAGTTTGATCAAGTTTATAGAAAAAATATAAATATTTACCATAACAAATCTGTATGATGTGAAAGTACATTCAATAATGGATCTAATGGTATTGATTTGTTGTTGTATATGTTAATATTTTTGTTTATAAACTTTGTCAGAGTTTACAAAACTTGACTTTGACCAATGCTAATACGCAGACTTAAATAAAAACAGAGGGAGTACACATATGTTTTCTTAGTTAGTCGTGGCATTAATTATTTGTTGTAATTGTGAAATAAATATATTAAGCTACTGACTTCGAATGTAATGGTTTATACAATTCAATATTAAGAATCATTGTTGAATTCCAAGATGAATACCAGGTCTATAGTACTTCACAATATACTCAAACTCACATAATCCGACTCAAATGAAAATCTAAATGCATTTCATAGTTGTTAATTTGTTGGATGCAAGAAAACCAACCATCTCTACTCTTATAAAAGCCGGAGTTGGTGATGATGGTGTGCCTGCCATCCTGCAATATAGGTCCTCCGATCTATATCTGACGGATGGGAAGGAAACTATGACAATTTTGCAAAAAGATAGTCGCATCTCTCTCCACATTTGTAGATAAGGCCTTCCCTCGTCCATCCTTATCTCCCACAAGATAAACTACTCATATAAATGCATCTTGATGTTTCGTGCAACGCACGGGCCTCTTTCTAGAAACTCTACATGATCTAGTCTAAAGCTGATGAGGACATGGCTAACATAATTACACCCACAACCCCTGCTATTATACCTATTGGACCAATTACTAGAGCTCGCGCATGCCAATTAAATTATTAGGTATTTTCGTTTCTTGGTAATGTTTCTAATGTTCATGAGAATGTGATGCTGCCTAACTTGGATACATTTGTGTTGATTACAATTGAAGGGCCTAGCATGGACAAGAAGGACAAACATTGGAGTATGATCAAGCATGGAGATGATGGCACAAGCGAAGTGCATAAGAATGGAGTTTCGTGAATATTTCCGCACTTTGAAGCCACCATGATGACATACAACAAGATGGACGAAATATACAAGATGCCCATTCATAAATTTCGTCCATAGCTTATTATAGTTGCTGCGCCACCTTATTTTTAGGCCAGGCCCATGTAATTTTGAAATACCTCTTATTAGGCTATTTTTAGAGTCCATATTGTAGGGGAAATGATTCAGGAGGTGTTTTAGTCCCACCTTGGCAAGGGTGGACGAAATTCCCTCTCTTTTCCCCTATAAATACAGACCTTAAGGCACCATTGTCACGCCCAATATGCGATACTATCCTAAAGAGACTCGAAGGCCCCACCAAGGATAGAACCGCATATTGAAACGCTTTTGCAAGGTGGATATCATTACATCAACATTACATAATATTTGGGGATACATACAAGGCATACAAATGCCGCAAGAATACATCAATACCACATACATAAGATCAACATCCGACTACGGATGAAACATAAACAGAAACTCAACGACAACCACCCTGCTAGCCCAGGCTGCCGACCTGGAACCTATCCCCTGATCGAAGAAGAAGCAGAAGAAGAACTCCAAACAAGCGAACCTCGCTCTCGCGTCATGATCATCGCAAAACCTGTACCTGCAACTGGTGGTGTAGTAATCTGTGAGCCACGAGGACTCAGCAATCCCATTACCATGGGTATCAAAACTAGCAAAGCTTAATGGGAAAGGAAGGGTTAAAGGTGGTGAGGTTGCAGCAGCGACTAAGCATGTATGGTGGCTAACTTACGCAAAAGAAGAGCGAGAAGAGAAACAACGGAACAGTCGTGAAACTAGCAATGATCAAGAAGTGATCCTGAACTCCTACTTACGTCAAACATAACCCAGAAACCGTGTTCACTTCCCGGCCTCCGCCGAGAAGAGACCATCACGGCTACACACACGGTTGATGCGTTTTAATTAAGGTCAAGCGTCAAGTTATCTACAACCGGATATTAACAAATTCCCATCTGCCACATAACCGCGGGCACGGCTTCCGAAAGATAATACCCTGCAGGGGTGTCCCAACTTAGCCCATGATAAGCTCTCACGGTCAACGAAGGATATTCCTTCTCCCGGGAAGACCCAATCAGTCTCAGAATCCCGGTTACAAGACATTTCGACAATGGTAAAACAAAACCAGCAAAGCCGCCCGATGCGCCGACATCCTGATGGGAGCTGCACATATCTCGTTCTCAGGGCAACACCGGATGAGACATCCTACGAGTAAAACCAGACCTCGAGTTTCCACGAGGGGGCCCCGCAGTCTACTCAGTTCGGACCAACACTTAGAGAAGCACTGGCCCGGGGGGGTTAAAATAAGATGACCCTCGAGAGAGCGACTCCCTAGGGAAAAGAAATAGGCTAGACAAATGATAAAACCAAGGTTGGGCCTTGCTGGAAGAGTTTTATTCAAGGCGAACTGTCAAGGGGGTCCCATAAATCACCCGACCGTGTAAGGAACGCAAAATCCGGGAACATAACACCGGTATGACGGAAACTAGGGCGGCAAGAGTGGAACAAAACACCAGGCATAAGGCCGAGCCTTCCACCCTTTACCAAATATATAGATGCATTAATAATATAAGAGATATTGTGATATCCCAACATAAACATAATCCAACATGGAGCAATCTTCATCTTCACCTGCAGCTAGCAACGCTATAAGAGGGGCTGAGCAAAGCGGTAACATAGCCAAACAATGGTTTGCTAGGAAGGGTGACAAGGTTAGAGGTTCATGGCAATATGGGAGGCTTGAGGAGCAAGTGAATAGGTAGCGCAGCAAAGCGATAGAACGAAGCAACTAGCATAGCAATGATAGTAATGAGATCCAAGGTGACGGTCATCTTGCCTGAAATCCCGCTAGGAAGAAGAACGAATCCATGAAGAAGATGAAGCCACGAAGACGAACGAATCCTCACGAACGCAACGACACGGGAACTATCGAGAAGAAGCACACAACAAGGTAAACACACCACACAAGAACAAGGCATGATGCTCAACCAAGTATGATGCATGACGAGGCTATATGAAGCTACTCATGACAAGAGATGATGCATACAAGAACAACACATCAAGGCAAGTTTAAATGAGGCCGGAATCAACATATGACAAAACCGGTAAGTCCTCATATGCAAATTTAGAAATTGGTCCAGAACTGTAAATACCTTATGTTCAAGTTGTTAAATAGCAAGTTAAAGAGCACCATGATGATCTACACGAAATTCTAGTCAAGTTACATATAAAGTTCATTAGATTCGGAGCTACGGCCTAGAAGATATGAGCAAAACAAAATAAGCATGGCATTTATGCAAAATGCACACAAACATCAAGCAAACACCTCAAAACAAGGATGCAACATGATAATATGAGACTACATACAAATCTAAGCAAGTTTCATATAGAGCATGCTCAAAACGGAGCAACGGCGCAACACATACACTCCAAACAAGACATAGCAACAATCTGGCCAAAACAGCAACTAGGCATAATGCAAGCACCAAAACAATAAGCTACAGCAAACCAACATGAAATCAAAAGACATGGACATGATTTACAGGTAAAGCACAACAAAATATGAACAATGAGCTATCTCCAGAAATCAATAGAACATGCTCAAAAGGACATGACAAGATTGCAAATAATAACAGGTTCACAGACTTGGTGAAATACTGGACATGACAGAAATAACATCAGGTTGCAATGTTCAGAGCATGATTTCAACATGCTACAGGAACTTAACATAGCAAAGAAAGGCACGGCATGAATCTACTCAAAGCATATGACAAAAGTCCCTTACTGACCATAAGCCAAAAAGGACCAGAAGATATGATGGCAGGCAGGTAAACATAGCAAATTTCGTTAACAGGTTCCAGACTTAGCAGAAAACAGAGCATGGCAGATATAATAATATGAAGGCCTCTTTGTGAGCTTGATGCACTTACTAAAGAGCAATGCATGACAAACCAAGCATACCTACAGCAAGATGGCATGATTATGAAGCTATCCATGGCAAGAACAAAAGCATAGCTTGAATGGATCAACTACAATAAGCTTGGCAAGATTGCATATCATGTTAAGAATCTGTCAGAAATATTTTATAGCAAACGTAGAGCATGATTGAGTCATCCTATGGCACGCCATAATTGCAAACAAGGGCAGGCATGGATCCATTACAACAATAGATACAAAACATCCTTACTGAACATCTCCAAAATATGCATGGATCTCTCTGTAGCATCAAGTTTACATGGCAACAAAATAACAGCAGACAAGGACTTGGAGAAATCACTAAGTCCCTGAAATCAGAAACATTATGGAGCCTACTTTGCATGCTTGTGCTAGTCTCCACAGAGATCACAAAAATACATGGCATACACCACTGGAAATATAGCATGGCATACAACAAAACACATGTAGAGCTCATGCCCATAAGATGCATAGATTAAAAGATACAAAAATGACAAATCTCCAAGTTCTGATAAGAACCAGCAGATAACAGCAACTAGCCCTCTTGCAACAGAGATTTGGGCATCAAGATGACCTCTAATGAACATGGTGCAATTGAACTAAATGTAGAGCATCACGAGGCGAACAATTTGACATATTACACGCGCGAAACAGAGCTACATGCAAGGAGTTATGCAACGAGGAACATGAGCACTTATTGTAAAGATTTGAGGACTTGGGAATTTCGGGGTGAGGGCAAAGTCAACGCACGTACAGTAACCAGATCGAGATCTCACGCGAGCAGTGGAGCTCGAGCTCGGCTCGCCAGCCGGGCCGGAGGAGGAAGGCGCGGGGACGCCGGCGCAGAGGAGGGTGGCGGTGGCCGGCCGGAGGGGGCACGCCGGCGCGGGCAGGTGGCGGTGATGGCCGGCGGCGGCGGCGCAGCGTCGAGGGCGGCGGGGCGCGGTGCTACCCGGCGCGGCGGCGGCGCGGGTGGCCGGGCCGGCGAACGGGAGGCGAGCGGGAGCGCCGGCGGCTCGGGCGGTCGGGCCGCGGGGCCGGCCCCGGGCCGGGCCGGCCGCGGCGGTGGGAGAGCCGACGGGGACAGGTGTCGGCGCCGGATTCGTCGGTCGGCGCGGGCGGACGTGTCCGGCGCGGGCGGACTTTGTCCGGCGGCGTGAGGTGTAAGACGCTAGGGTTTGATCTGCGATTCGTTTTCGGGGGAGATGCTCTTTTATAGCTAGAGGGAGCTAGGAGGCTCCAAATGAGGTGCGGTTTTCGCCCACACGATGATGATCGAACGACCTAGAGCATGGAAGAGAGTTTGGTGGGTTTTGGGCTGGTTTTTGAGGGGGTTTTTGCTGGACACTCAAATGGACTTTGCGGATGCCCGGTTAACCGATGGAGTACCAAACGACCTCCAAATGGAACGAAACTTGACCGGTGGTTTCCGGGTGGTATATTAAGGCCACTTGACAAGCCTCGGTCCATTCCGGTAGTTTGACACCCGCACACGAAAGAATACAAGAGGGGTGCACCGGAGGAGATAGGAGCGCCGGATTGCAAAACGGACAACGGGGAAAATTCTCGGATGCATGAGACGAACACGTATGCAAATGCAATGCACATGATGACATGATATGAAAAACAAGACATGACAGAATGCAAAACGAAAGACAAAACCCGACCACGGAGGGAATATCATAACACATAGCCGGAAATGGCAAGAGTCGGAGTTACAAATATGGCAAGTTACATGCGGGGTGTTACACTGGCGATGAACAAGGTTAGGGATGTTGACGAGCTTTATGTTTTGGCCGATAGGTGTGCTCGGGCTGAAGAAGGGAGGAAGTACCCCGGCGAGGATGCCAGCGCGGGAACTGATTCGGGAGAGGAAGACATCGTCGCCCCAGCAAAGAAGGGTCGAGGGCGTAACAGGAAGCGCAAGGGCAAAACAGTGCTTGCCGTCGAGGAATCCGGCAACCCCGGCACCGCCAAGAAGGCCAAGGTTGACGACCCCGGCAAGGATGTTGCCGGGTGTGGGGGCTGCCAACAAGCTAGAAGGCTCCGACAAGCAATATTGCAAGATCCATCGCACCAAGGGCCATGACCTCCAGAACTACCGGCAAGCCGAGCAGCTTGTAGGAAGGCAGAAAGCTGAGTATGAAAGGAGAGACAAGGAGAAGGGCCAGGATGGTGCTGAGGGGTCCGGCAAGAAGCGTGGTGGCCGAGGAGGCCGCCACGACAAGGACAAGCAACAGGAGAGGCCTGCTCGAGGCTGCGACAAGAAAGAGGGAGATGATTACCATGAAGAGGATGACGAGTCCAGCGAGCATGAGTTTCAAAAGACCACAGAAGCCATGTGCATTGATGGTGGCGCCTCGTTGCATTCTTCTCACCGCAAACTTAAATAGTGGGCACACGAGATTAATGCGACGGAGCCATCGATCGATGCCCAGAAGCCATTGAAATGGTCCAACACGCCTATCATTTTTTATGCCGAGGATCACCCTGATTGCACAACCGCGGTCGGGTGTTTGCCATTGTTGGTTTCGCCAACGATTCGCAACCTCAAGGTGACAAAAATGCTAGTTGACGGTGGGGCCGATTTGAACTTGATCTCACCCAAGGTGATCAAGAGGTTGAAAATTACTGATGGAGATCTCGAAGAGATGGGCACGTTTCAAGGGATCAATCTGAGAAGAAGCCAACCGAAGGGTAAGATCACACTACCGGTTACATTTGTGGTGAGTTGAACTATAGGATGGAGAAGATTGTTTTTTATGTCGCCAAGATCCCATTGCCATATAACGGGATCCTTGGCCGTCCAGCACTGGCGAAGTTTATGGCGGCGTCGCATTATGCCTACAACACACTGAAGATGCCCGGCCTGATGAGCATCATCACTGTCTCCTCCGACAAGAAAGATGCGCTCATCTGCGCCGACCAACTCTACCGGGAGGCAGCTGTAGCACCTGTCGTCAAGGCGCTTGCTCCTGCCACTGCCCCTCCAGGGGGAAGAAGACCGGCAAGACATCTTGCACCCACTCCGGCAAGCACGCCTCCTTGGAGTGCTGTGTTCCCGTCGAGGAAGTGCCAGAGAGCTCCACCGGCAAGAGCAAGAAATCCAAGGCAGCACCACCAGAAACTAAGAAGGTGCCCGTCAAGGAGGACGGCATGGGCGTAGCTTTCACTATAAGCTCCACCCTCGACAGAAAATAGGAAAGCGCGCTCATTGCCTTCCTGCGGGCGAATGTCGATGTGTTTGCATGGCAAGCATCTGGCATCCCCGGCGTTCCCAGGGAGGTGATTGAGCACCATCTTGCCATCTGTCCTCATGCGTGGCCCGTCAAGCAGAAGGTCAGGAAGCAAGATTTGGAGCGGCAAGAGTTTATCATTGAAGAGATCAGGAAGTTGGAAGCGGCAGACTTGGTCAGAGGAGTTCTCCACCCAACATTGTTGGCCAATCCGGTGGTGGTGCGCAAGGCGGATGGAAAATGGAGGTTGTGCATTGATTATATAGATATCAACAAAGCCTGTCCAAAGGATCCTTTCCCCTTGCCATGCATCCACCAGATTGTGGACTCCACGGCTAGGTGCGACTTGCTGTCGTTTCTTGACACCTACTCAGGATACCATCAAATCTTCATGACGAAGGAAGATGAAGAGAAGACCGCGTTTATCACCCCATGTGGTACGTATTGTTTTATACGAATGCCTTTCGGGTAGAAAAGCGTTGGTTCAACGTTTGCAAGAGCGGTTCAGATTGGTTTTGAGCCCCAACTACATAGAAATATGGAAGCATATATGGATGACATAGTGGTCAAAACCAAGGACAAGGCAACGCACATACAAGATGTAGAAGAAACATTTGCAAATTTGCGCAAGATCAATCTCAAGCTCAATCCTGAGAACTGTGTGTTTGGCGTCCCATCCAATAAGCTTCTCGAATTATTTGTGTCTCAGCGTGAGATCGAGGCGAACCCCGACAAGATCAAGGCGATTGAGCAGATAGAAGCACCAAGACGAGTCAAAGATGTGCATCGACTTGCTGGCTATGTTGCTGCTTTAAGCAGATTCATCTCCAAATCTGCTGAGCGCGCCCTGCCCTTTTTTAAGATCTTGAAAAAGGCGGGTCCAATGAAATGGACTCCGGAAGCGGAGGCAGCGCTGCAAGATTTGAAGAGGTACCTCTCCTTTACGCCGACACTAGTTGCGCCAAAGCCACAAGAGCCGTTTCTGCTTTATCTAGCGGCAACGAATCAAGTGGTCAGTGGTACGCTAGTGGCACAGAGAGAAGTAGATGAAGAAACAGCGGCAGCGGCAAGGCCGTCAAATGACGACCCGGGATCATCCCCGGCAAAGCCTGGTGCCGGCAAGGAGGGAACCTCCCCAGCAGAGTCTGGTGCCGGCAAGGTGGGATCTGCGCAAGCAAATGAAGTGACACGGAAGAAGAAGATGGTGCAACACCCAGTTTATTTTGTCAGCTCCCTCTTGCAGGGGGCTAGATCGAGATACTCTGGTGTGCAGAAGTTGCTCTTCGGCCTCCTTATGGCCTCAAGGAAGCTGCGCCACTATTTTCAGGCAGATGAGATCACCGTCATCACTCGCTTCTCATTGCAACGGATCTTGCATAACCCAGATGCGACTAGAAGGATTGTGGAGTGGGCATTAGAACTGTCAAGCTTTAGTCTCAGGTTTGAAAGCACTTCAACGATTCAAAGCAGAGCCTTGGCGGAATTCATTGCGGAATGGAGCTCAAAGCCTGACGAGGAGATTCAGGAGACCACTCTCCACGACAAGGAAATGAGTCGTGACTGGATTATGTACTTTGATGGGGCTTTCTTGCTGCAAGGCGCCGGTGATGGTGAGCTACTTGTTGCACCCACCGGAGAGCACCTCAAGTACGTAGTCCAGATGCACTTTCCCCGGAGAGATCAACAAACAACACTGCAGAATATGAGGGACTGCTTGCCGGTCTCAGGATCGCGGCAGACCTTGGAATTAGGAAGCTCATATTTAGAGGTGATTCACGGCTTGTCGTCAAGCAAGTTAATAAATATTATCATAGCCCATTGATGGAAGCTTACATTGATGAAGTGAGGAAATTGGAGGAGCGTTTTGACGGTCTGCAAGCAGAGCATGTTCCCCGAGCAGAGAACAGCATTGCTGACGACCTATGAAAATGTGATGCCCTCAAGTTACCTGTGTGTAACACCCCGGATGTAACTTTCCATATTTGTAACTCCAACTCTTGCCATTTTAGGCTATGTGTTATGATATTCCCTCCGTGGTCGGGTTTTGTTTTTCATTTTTGCATTTTGTTCATGTCATGCATCTCATATCATGTCATCATATGCATCTCATTTGCATACGTGTTCGTCTCATGCATCCGAGCATTTTCCCCGTTGTCCGTTTTGCAATCCGACACTCCCACATGCACCGGCGCACCCCTCTCATTTCTTTTCACGAGCGGGCGTTAAACATTCTCGGAATGGACCGAGGTTTGTCAAGTGGCCTTGGTATACCACCGGTAGACCACCTGTCAAGTTTCGTTCCATTGGGGGTCGTTTGATGCTCCAACGGTTAACCGGGTAACCGCAAAGTCCTTTTGTGTGTTGCAGCAAAAAACCCCCCTCTAAACAGCCCAAAACCCCTCTAAGTCACTTTCATGCTCTAGGTCGTTCGATCACGATCGTGTGGGCGAAAACCGTGCTCCATTTGGAGTCTCCTAGCTCCCTCTACCTATAAAAACACCTCCCCCTCCGAAATCCAGGTCAAACCCTAGATCATTTCCCCTCCGCGCCGCCGGACGCTTCTTCCTCAGCCACCGGACACGTCTGCCGCCGCGCCTCGCCCTATCCGCAGCCACCACGTGGCGCCCCCGCCGCCCGTACGCCCGTGGCCCGGCGAGCCCGTTCCCGGCCCCCGCGGCCCAGGAGCCGCCCGCGCCCTCCGCACCTCCTCCGCCCGCGGATCCCCGCCGCCGCCGCCGTTCTGGCCGCCCGCGCCGCCGCCGCACCGGGGAGCCGCCGCCGCCGCATCGACCGGCAGCCGCCCGCGGTCGCCGCCCCCGCGCGCCCAGCGCCTCCCTCCCCGTCCGACGCCTCCTCCCTCCGGCCGGCCGCCCTCTCCCTCCTCCCGCAGCTCCGGCGAGAGTAGCTCCGGCCCCGCCTTGGAACTCGCGCCAGATCTGGATCCAGCGAACCCTAGGTTGACCCCGAAATCCTCTAAGTCATTTTTCTGTCACAATATCTTGCTCTGTTCATCACATCATAACACCGTTCATACTGCTCTGTTTCGCGCGTGTAATATATCGAAATGTTCGTCTTAAGATGCTCTTCATTTTGTTCCATCATGCCATGTTCATTTGAGTCAATCTTGATGCCCAAATCTTTGGTGCAAGGGTGCTATATGCTGTTAACTGCTGTTACTTATCAGAACTTGAAGATTTGTTTTTTTTTTGTTGCATTTGATGTGTGCATCTTATGGGCATGAGCTCTACATGTGTTTTGATGTATGCCATGCCATCTTTAAAGAGGTGTATGCCATGTATTTTTGTGATATCTGTGGTGACTAGAACAAGCATGCAAACTAGGCTTCGTGATGTTTCTGTTTTCAGAGACTTAGTAATTTTGCTAATTCTGTGACTGCTGTTATTTTGTTGCCATGTATCCATGTGTCTACAGAGAGATCCATGCTCCTTTTGGTGAGGTTCAGTAAGGATGTTTTGTAGATATAGTTTTGCTCAATCCATCCATGCCCCTGTTTGCATTTATGGAGTGCCATAGCATGTCTTAATCTTGATCTACTTTTGCTATAAAATGTTCCTGGCAGATTGTTTACGTGTTATTCAATTTTGCCAAGGTTGTTGTAGTTGATCCGTTCATGCTATGTATTTTCTCTTGTCATGGATAGCTTCATAAACATTCCATCTTGCTGTAGGTATGCTTGTTTTGTCATGCATTGCTTTGTGGTGAGTGAATCAAGCTCACCAAGATGCCTTCATAATACTGTTTCTGCCATGCTCTGTTTTCTGCTAAGTCTGGAACCTGTTAACGAAACTTGCTAAGTTTACATGGTTGTCATCATATCTTCTGGTCCTTTTTGGCTTATGGTCAGTAAGGGACTTTTGTCATATGCATCTAGTAGATTCATTTCATGCCTTGTTTTGTTATATTAGGTTCCTGTAGGATGTAATTTTCTTGCTCTGAACAGTGCTACCTGATGCTGTTTTTGCCATGTCCAGTAATTTCACCAAGTCTGTGAACCTGATATCTTTTGCACTATTGCCATGCTTGTTTGAACCTGCTGCGGTGTGATCTAGCCGTAGCTCAGTGTTCATCTTTTGTCAAGCATCTCCTGTAGATTACTGCCATATGCTTTGTTTCTATGTTGGAGTGCTCTAGCATAGTTACTTGTTATATTCTAAGTGCTATCATGCTGTTAATCGCAGTATAGTGTCATTCTTGTTTTGCTTGCCATTTGCAAACCGTGCATCCGTTTCCGGTGATCTTTATATCGATTTCGACCGAAATCATCTCATCTTTCCAGTGGCATGCTTGGTTTTCCAAGTTACTTCCTTGTTCATTCTTTTCCTTCCGGAGCACGCATATGCATCGCATACCACATCTCGCACATCATACATGTTTTGCATCATGTTGCTTGTGCATTTTCCGTGATTGATTGTGGTTCCTTTGCTTGTGTTCTTGTTGTGGGTAGAGCCGGGAGACGAGTTCGTGAACGAGGAACCTGTTGAGTACGCTTACGAGGATCAAGCTTTCGACAACTCGGAGAACCTTGCAGGCAAGATGACCATACCCTCGAAATCACTTCTATCTTTGCTTTGCTAGTTGTTCGTTCTATTGCCATGCTACGCTACCTACCACTTGCTATATCATGCCTCCCATATTGCCATGTCAAGCCTCTAACCATCATTTCCTAGCAAACCGTTGTTTGGCTAAGTTACCGCTTTTGCTCAGCCCTTCTTATAGCGTTGCTAGTTGCAGGTGAAGTTGAAGTTGGTTCCATGTTGGAACATGGATATTTTGGGATATGACAATATCTCTTGTTTAATTAATGCATCTATATATTTGGTAAAGGGTGGAAGGCTCGGCCTTATGCATGGTGTTTTGTTCCACTCTTGCCGCCCTAGTTTCCTTTATACCGGTATTATGTTCCTTGAGTTTGCGTTCCTTACGCGGTTGGGTGATTTATGGGACCCCCTTAACAGTTCGCCTTGAATAAAACTCCTCCAGCAAGGCCCAACCTTGGTTTTACCATTTGCCACCTAAGCCTTTTTTCCTTGGGTTTTCGCGAGCCCGAGGGTCATCTTTATTTAAACCCCCGGGCCAGTGCTCCTCCGAGTGTTGGTCCAAACTAGAGCACCGTGCGGGACCGTCCCTTGGCAACTTGGGTTATGTTGGTACCTGTACGCTTCGCTTATCCGGTGTGCCCTGAGAACGAGATATGTGCAGCTCCTATCGGGATTTGTCGGCACATTCGGGCGGCTTTGCTGGTCTTGTTTTACCATTGTCGAAATGTCTTGTAAACCGAGATTCCGAGACTGATCGGGTCTTCGCGGGAGATGGTTTATCCTTCGTTGACCGTGAGAGCTTATGATGGGCTAAGTTGGGACACCCCTGCAGGGTATTATCTTTCGAAAGCCGTGCCCACGGTTATGAGGCAGATGGGAATTTGTTAATGTCCGGTTGTAGAGAACTTGTCACTTGACTTAAATAAAATACATCAACCGTGTGTGTAGCTGTGATGGTCTCTTCTCGGCGGAGTCCGGGAAGTGAACACGGTTTGAGTTATGCATGAACGTAAGTAGTTTCAGGATCACTTCTTGATCATCTCTAGCTTCGCGACCGTTGCGTTGCTTCTCTTCTCGCTCTCACTTGCGTATGTTAGCCACCATATATGCTTAGTGCCTGCTGCAGCTCCACCTCATTACATCATCCTTTCCTATAAGCTTAAATAGTCTTGATCTCGCGGGTGTGAGATTGCTGAGTCCTCGTGACTCACAGATTCTACCAAAACAGTTGCAGGTGCCGACGATGCCAGTGCAGATGACGCAACCGAGCTCAAGTGGGAGTTTGACGAGGAACATGGTCGTTACTATGTTTCGTTTCCTGATGATCAGTAGTGGAGCCCAGTTGGGACGATCGGGGATCTAGCATTTGGGGTTATCTTATTTTCATTTGGATTTGACCGTAGTGGGTCTATGTGTGGATTTTGGATGATGTATGAATTATATTTATGTATTGTGTGAAGTGGCGATTGTAAGCCAACTCTCGTTATCCCATTCTTGTTCATTACATGGGATTGTGTGAAGATGACCCTTCTTGCGACAAAACCACAATGCGGTTATGCCTCTAAGTCGTGCCTCGACACGTGGGAGATGTAGCCGCATCGTGGGCGTTACACTGTGGAACCAGGGACTTTGTGCTCCAACTGACTCAGCCATCCGTTGAACCATCAGCAAGGCAAGATAAGAGAAGGAAGTTGGGCTCCGGCAAGTACTTTCCCGCTGAGCTCCCAGGGGCTGCCGGCAAGGAAGTTGTTGGGGACGATGCCAAGCTTGCCGGGGGGCCAGCAGGCTCTAGCAGGGCCTCAAGCCCTTGCTGTGGAGACAACTGCTCCCGTGGTGGAAGACATGCCTTTAGTCCTTGATGTCGAGCCTCAGGCTCCAGCATGGGCACAACACGTCGTCCAGTTCCTCCAAACAGGAGAACTCCCCGAGGAGCAGGAAGAAGCAGAGAGAGTAGGCTGTTAGTCTAATATGTACCAGTTTGTGGACAATGTCATGTACATAAAAAGACCGAACGGCGTGAAATTGAAGTGCATTCCTCGGGAGGACGGACTGCAGCTGTTGGCGGAGATACATGGAGGCATATGTGGCTCTCACATAGGATCAAAATCTCTTGCCGGCAAGGCATTCCAGCAAGGTTTCTTTTGGCCCAATGCCCTCCAAGATGCAACTGCACTAGTAACCAAGTGTGAAGCATGTCAGTTCCATTCAAAGAAATTGCATCAGCCAGCTCAAGCTCTTCAGACGATCCCTCTTTCCTGGCCATTTTCGGTCTGGGGGCTCGACATATTGCGCCCTTTTCCCCATGCTATCAGGGGCTTTGAGTACTTGTACGTCGCAATCGACAAGTTCACAAAGTGGCCGGAAGTGGAGGCAGTGAGAAAGGTGACAGCACAGTCAGCCGTCAAGTTCTTCAAAGGACTAGTTTGCCGTTTTGGTGTACCAAACAGAGTCATCGCTGATAACGGCACATAGTTCACGAGCCACACCTTCATGCAATATATCCAAGACCTTGGCAGCAAAATTTGTTTTGCTTCTATTGCTCATCAAGAAGCAACGGCCAGGCGAAAAGGGCAAATGCTGAGGTGTTGCGGGGTCTCAAGACCAGGACTTTCGATAGGATGCACAAGTGCAGAAGACGCTAGATTGATGAGTTGCCGGCAGTTCTTTGGTCAATCAGGACGACACCAAATCGAGCTACCGGCCAGACACCCTTCTCCCTGGTATACGGGGCGAAAGCAGTTCTCCCCACAGAGCTCATATACGGGTCGCCTCGAGTGCTCGCTTATGATGAGCTTGAGTAAGAGCAGTTGCAGCAAGATGATGCTATGCTCCTTGAGGAAGACTGTCTTCAGGCTACTGTGCAAGTTGTGCGCTACCAGCAAGCCTTGCGCCGCTACCATAGCCGCAATGTTCATGCCCGAAGCCTTGAGGAAGGCGACCTTGTTCTTCGGCGCGTTCAGTCGGCCAAGAATTCCAACAAGTTGACGCCAAAGTGGGAAGGCCCTTATCAGGTAATACGAGTCACCAGGCCCGGCGCAGTCCGCCTGGAGACCGAAGATGGTATTCCAGTGAGCAACTCCTGGAATATTGAACATCTTCACAAGTTTTACCCATGAGGCGCGGTTGCCGGGTCTCCCGGCAACCTCCTTTTGTACTAGCCTTGCCGGCAAGGCATATAACCCTATGTACAGTGCCAGGCGCAGACCCTGTGCGTAGTTGAATAAGTTTAAGTATGTGCAGTTCTTGTCGATTTCCATGTTTATTTATATGCATGCCTATCCAGGATATTGTACTACGTTTCTTTTCGGCAAGTACTGACGAACCGCCAAGGTTCAATGTTCCTATTTTCTCTTCTTTATTTTTCTCAAAGGATAGAAGGTTTGCTCGCATACAAGTTTGCAGGGGGATGATGGTATGGAGTATGGACGCCAATAGGCGATGTTCAAAGTGGCATCTTGCGGAAAAGAGTACAACAGCGAAAAGCTAAGTTGTGAAACCTTGAGTGAATTTCTTTTAATTATGAGGTTATTTTCCTTGAACGATTCTTGTATGGAAAACATGCACACGAAGGAACCTTGTCGTGATTGGTTGCGCCCCTGCTCTATTTCGAGTCCGCTCAACAGTTCAAGTGGTTGCGCTAAGAACGGCAAGTTATCTTGCCGGCAGCGACACCCCCAGCAGGCTGCTAAGGATCCGTTCCTCAAAGCGCTCGTGGCAAGGGTGTGCGCACCGGCGAGTTTTTCCCAATAGAGCATAGCGTATATCCCATACAGAGAGAAATCAGACGAGAAAGATAGTATGCATTCATCCAAAACACAGCAAGTTATATTACATCAATGGTTGCCACGGTTCTAACTTAAAGATAACTTGTCTTGGGTACGAGTTTGTGGCGGCAAGGAGAAGCAAAGCGGCTAGTCCATGCACTGGCCTTCCACCCTCTTGACTTGGTCCACCACGTCGACAATAGGCGCGACGAGCTTTTCAAGCGCCTTGCGGTCGGCATCCACTGGCAAGCTCACGAGCACGTTAGTGAGGTCGAGGCCAGGGTTCCTGTACGCCACCTTGATGAGCACCTTGAGAAGGACAGCTCGGCAAAGCTTGCGGGATTCATTGGCCATTTGGGTTGCTCGGCTAGACTGGAGCAGCTTCAGGGCGTCAAGAAGGGCCTCGAAGAACATGGTCAGTCTGGCGCTCGGAGTTACCCTCTCCTCATGGGAATACCTGAAATTCGACAGGCCCATGGTGGACAGTTGTGTTGTGAGCCTCTCTGCGACGTTGATGAGGCGCTCAGTCCAGATCCCCACGCCTTTCACATAGTCGTTGTAGGTGGCAGTGGCGCTCTCAAGCAGTTTCTTCTCCTTGGCCAGGGTCTTCTCACGAGCCTTCCTACCCTCAAGGGACTCCTCCAGTGTGGTCAGCTTCAGCTTCAAATCGGCAATGGAGTCGTTGGTGGCAGAGATCTATTTGGTCTTATCGTATATGGTGGTCTGCAACTCCGCCAAGGTATAGGCAGTTTTGTCTCTGTCGCATTTGAGCGTCGAGACCTCCTTGCCGTGTTTTCTCCAGATCCAGCTCCAGCTTCTCCACCTTCTCGGCTAGCTTGTTCTTGGCGGCCTCTGCAGCTTCAGCGGCATTGACGGCTTCCTTCAGCTTGCCGGCATGGTCCAACACCAGGGCGTCAAGCGCTTTCTTGTGCTCCTGCTCCAGCTCTTGGGTCCGCTATGCGACAAGTTTCTCAATCTCCTCATCCTTGCCGCGGAGCTTGGCGGCAAGTGCCTCCTCGCGAGCGGCAAGGTCCTCTTCGTGAGCATCGAGCAGGACGCGGCGCTCCCTTAGTTGGGCATCTTCCTTGGTGGCCTGTTGAGCGACCTCCTCCTGTGCCTTCTCAACATCGGACTGCTTCAAAAGAAGCTCGTCCCAACGTTGGCCCAGCTGCTCCCGGCCAGTCCTCAGTTCATTCCAGGCCTCGGCAAACCAAACATGCATCTGTCCCACACGCTTCTGGAGATCTGACTATGCTGCATCAGCAACTGCGGCCCTAGAGTCCAGCTTCTCCTTTCGGGAGAAGTGGAGCACCTGGAGCTTCTGAAAGCTGTCACTCATGGCCTGGAGGAGCTGGTCTTCTTTGGATCCTTTGCTGCTGGCGTGTGGCTCGTCAACTATCTTGAGCCCGGGTGCAGCAATAACTTCTTCATCGAAAACCTCTCCCTCGGTTGGCGCTCCAGTGCTTGCCATCCCCGGGATGTTGACAAACAGGTTGTCGCCAACTTTCAGGTACCTGCTTGGGGGAGGGGCTTCGGATATTGACGGATGGTCCTCAACAACCGTCTCCCTAGGAACTGAGGGCTTCGGGGCCGATGTACTGCCGGGCGCTCCTGCGGCAGGAATGCCGTCAGTAAGGTCACCGGTCCCCTTGCTGGCCTCCCCAGCAGACCTTGTGGTAGTTTCTTCTTGCACATCCTTGGCGGCCTCGTCAGCAGTGACCCTGGCGGCCTCGGCGGCAGCATCCTTGGCAGTCTCCTCGATGACAACGTTGACGTCCATTTGGTCCGCCAAGGAGGAGAAACAAGATGAAACGAAGGTTGAAGCTCAAAGCAGAAAGAGAAGAGAGGAAAATCATACAGCAAGAATGGCGAGTGTCGGAAAGCAAGTGGCGTACCTGTGACAAGTGCCTAGGAGGTGACCCCCTCCCCGGCAACATTCGGTGTCGGTATGGAGCTGCCGGCGCCTGTGCTCACCGGCTCTTCCTCCATGCGTGTGGGCTCATCGGTAGAAGCCTGATACGTCTCCAACGTATCTATAATTTTTGATTGCTCCATGCTATATTATCTTCTGTTTTGGACATTATTGGGCTTTATTATTCACTTTTATATTATTTTTGGGACTAGCCTATTAACCGGAGGCCCAACCCAGAATTGCTGTTTTTGCCTATTTCAGAGTTTCGCAGAAAAAGAATATCAAACGGAGTCCAAATGGACTGAAACCTTCGGGAACGTGATTTTTGGAACAAACATGATCCAAGAGACTTGGACCCTAAGTCAAGGAAGCTTCGAGGAAGCCACGAGGTAGGGGGCGCGCCTACCCCCTCCCCCCAGGCGCGCCCTCCACCCTCGTGGGCCCCATGTTGCTCCACCGACGTACTCCTTCCTCCTATATATACATACGTACCCCAAACGATCAGATACGGAGCCAAAAACCTAATTCTACCGCCGCAACCTTCTGTACCCACGAGATCCCATCTTGGGGCCTGTTCCGGAGCTCCGCCGTAGGGGGCATTGATCACAGAGGGCTTCTACATCAACACCATAGCCCCTCCGATGAAGTGTGAGTAGTTTACCTCAGACCTTCGGGTCCATAGTTAGTAGCTAGATGGCTTCTTCTCTCTTTTTGGATCTCAATACAATGTTCTCCCCCTCTCTCGTGGAGATCTATTCGATGTAATCTTCTTTTTGGGGTGTGTTTGTTGAGACCGATGAATTGTGGGTTTATGATCAACTTTATCTATGAACAATATTTGAATCTTCTGAATTCTTTTATGTATGATTGGTTATCTTTGCAAGTCTCTTCGAATTATCAGTTTGGTTTGGCCTACTAGATTGATCTTTCTTGCAATGGGAGAAGTGCTTAGCTTTGGGTTCAATCTTGCGGTGTCCTTTCTCCGTGACAGTAGGGGCAGCAAGGCACATATTGTATTGTTGCCATCGAGGATAACAAGATGGGGTTTTTTTTATCATATTGCATGAATTTATCCCTCTACATCATGTCATCTTGCTTAAGGCATTACTCTGTTCTTATGAACTTAATACTCTAGATGCATGCTGGATAGCGGTCGATTTGTGGAGTAATAGTAGTAGATGCAGGCAGGAGTCGGTCTACTTGTCTCGGACGTGATGCCTATATACATGATCATACCTAGATATTCTCATAACTATGCTCAATTCTGTCAATTGCTCAACAGTAATTTGTTCACCCACCGTAAAATACTTATGCTCTTGAGAGAAGCCACTCGTGAAACCTATGGCCCCCGGGTCTATCTTCATCATATTAATCTTCCAACACTTAGTTATTTCCGTTGCCTTTTTACTTTGCTTTTATTTTACTTTGCATCTTTATCATAAAAATACCAAAAAAATATTATCCTATCATATCTATCAGATCTCACTCTCGTAAGTGATCGTGTAGGGATTGACAACCCCTTATCGCGTTGGTTGCGAGGATTTATTTGTTTTGTGTAGGTGCCAGGGACTCGCGCGTAGCCTCCTACTGGATTGATACCTTGGTTCTCAAAAATTGAGGGAAATACTTACGCTACTTTGTTGCATCACCCTTTCCTCTTCAAGGGAAAACCAACGCAGTGCTCAAGAGGTAGCAAGAAGGATTTCTGGCGCCGTTGCCGGGGAGGTCTACGCAAAAGTCAACATACCAAGTACCCATCACAAACCCTTATCTCCCGCATTACATTATTTGACATGTGCCTCTCGTTTTCCTCTCCCCCACTTCACCCTTGACGTTTTATTCGCCCTCTCTTTTCCGTTCGCCTTCTCCTTTTTGCCCCTCGCTCCTTCTGTCGTTATGTCTGAAATTGGGGAAATTATTGCCGATATGGACAATAATAATATCATGGAAAGTTCTGATGCTTTTTGCCCCTCGCTCCTTCTGCTGAAGAACCCCCTACCTTGTATACAAAAAGATTTCGAATCGGTAGTGGTAATATTATTGGAAAAGGGGTTATTCAAGATTTCTTTACTTGTGCTGGTGCTTTGCCTTCTATGGGCAGTTCTATTCTTCATAGAACTAGTAGTCTTGCGGACGCTATTGCCATGCTTATAGTTGAACTTGAAAGGCAATTTATGCACATGCACCCTTGCATACAAAGGATTTTCCTAGAATTTTCTAATATAGAGCATTCTTCTGTTAAGCGTGCCGCTACTATCTTTTTGGCTCATGAATTCAGATTTATAATAAAAGAGGTCAAAGAAATCTTTGCGCATTATAGGGTGGACGCTGGCCGTCCTCCCATAGAATCTATCCTCTTTGATCAAGAAGAAATAATGCGTTTTCAATCTCTAGACTATGTTGCTTTCAATGAAAACCTTAGAAAAAAGGTCCCTACCAATATTCTAGTTGATAGAATTTCTGAACTTAATGATGATTTGGCTATTCGAAATAATGAGCTAGGATATTCTCTCGAGTATAGGCTCACAAAGTTCTGTCAAAAGAATGCTTATAATGATGAATTGGTTGTGCAATATGAAGGGCCGAAGGAGGAACCTATACCTCCTAAAATTGATCTTGGGGACTTTTGTCCCATTAAATTTAGCCCGTTTGATTACTTTTGCTTGCCTCAAAGAAAACTTGTTGCCGAACGTAGAGATTATGAAATGAGTTTCACTGATCTATCCTATTACTATGGCACTACCTAGATCTATCCTTGCTTTTATGCCTAGCTAGGGGCGTTAAACGATAGCGCTTGTTGGGAGGCAACCCAATTTTATTTTTAGTTTTTTGCTTTTTGATTCTGTTTAGGAATAAATATTTGATCTAGCCTCTTGTTAGATGTGTTTTTATGTTTTAATTAGTGTTTGTGCCAAGTTAAACCTATAGGATCTTCTTGGATGATAGTTATTTGATCTTGCAGAAATTTCCAGAAACTTTCTGTTCACGAAAATAATTGTTACAAATCACCAGAACGTGATAAAATATTGATTCCAATTGCTGCTGATCAATAAGAAAATTTTCTAGGTCTTAATATTTTGGCTGATTTTTTGGAGTTCCAGAAGTTTGCGTTAGTTACAGATTACTAAAGACTGTTCTGTTTTTGACAGCTTCTGTTTTTCGTGTGTTGTTTGCTTATTTTGATGAATCCATGGCTAGTAGAATAGTTTATAAACCATAGAGAAGTTGGAATACAGTAGGTTTAACACCAATATAAATAAAGAATGAGTTCATTACAGTACCTTGAAGTGGTCTTTTGTTTTCTTTCACTAACGGAGCTCACGAGATTTTCTGTTAAGTTTTGTGTTGTGAAGTTTTCAAGTTTTGGGTGAAAGATTTGATGGATTATGGAACAAGGAGTGGCAAGAGCCTAAGCTTGGGGATTCCCATGGCACCCCCAGGATAATCTAAGGACACCTAAAAGCCAAAGCTTGGGGATGCCCCGGAAGGCATCCCCTCTTTCGTCTACTTCCATCGGTAACTTTACTTGGAGCTATATTTTTATTCACCACATGATATGTGTTTTGCTTGGAGCGTCTTGTATGATTTGAGTCTTTGCTTTTTAGTTTACCACAATCATCCTTGCTGTACACACCTTTTGAGAGAGACACACATGATTCGGAAATTATTACAATACTCTATGTGCTTCACTTATATCTTTTGAGTTAAATAGTTTTGCTCTAGTACTTCACTTATATCTTTTAGAGCACGATGGTGGATTTGTTTTATAGAAACTATTGATCTCTCATGCTTCACTTAGATTATTTTGAGAGTCTTAAATAGCATGGTAATGTTCTTAAATAATCCTAATATGCTAGGTATTCAAGATTAGTAAAAACTTTCTTATGAGTGTTTTGAATACTAAGAGAAGTTTGATGCTTGATGATTGTTTTGAGATATGGAGGTAGTGATATTAAAGTTGTGCTAGTTGAGTAGTTGTGAATTTGATAAATACTTGTGTTGAAGCTTGCAAGTCCCGTAGCATGCACGTATGGTAAACGTTATGTAACAAATTTGAAACATGAGGTGTTCTTTGATTGTCCTCCTCATGAGTGGGGGTCGGGGACGAGCGATGGTCTTTTCCTACCAATCTATCCCCCTAGGAGCATGTGCGTAGTGCTTGGTTTTTGATGACTTGTAGATTTTTGCAATAAGTATGTGAGTTCTTTATGACTAATATTGAGTCCATGGATTATACGCACTCTCACCTTTCCATCATTGCTAGCCTCTTCGGTACCGTGCATTGCCCTTTCTCACATTGAGAGTTGGTGCAAACTTTGTCGGTGCATCCAAACCCCGTGATATGATACGCTCTTTCACACATAATCTCCTTATATCTTCCTCAAAACAGCCACCATACCTACCTATTATGGCATTTCCATAGCCATTCCGAGATATATTGCCATGCAACTTTCCACCATTCCGTTTATCATGACACGTTCATCATTGTCATATTGCTTAGCATGATCATGTAGTTGACGTAGTATTTGTGGCAAAGCCACCGTTCATAATTCTTTCATACATGTCACTCTTGGTGCATTGCATATCCCGGTACACCGCCGGAGGCATTCATATAGAGGCATGCCTTGTTCTAGTATCGAGTTGTAATCATTGAGTTGTAAATAAATAAAAGTGTGATGATCATCATTTAATAGAGCATTGTCCCCAAAAAAGAGAAAGGCCAAATAAAAAAAGAAGGCCCAAAAAAAGAAAAAAAGGGGAAATAAAAAGGGGCAATCCTATTAGCCTTTTTTCCACACTTGTGCTTCAAAGTAGCACATTAATCTTCATGATAGAGAGTCTCTTGTTTTGTCACTTTCATATACTAGTGGGAATTTTTCATTATAGAACTTGGCTTGTATATTCCAACAATGGGCCTCCTCAAGTGCCCTAAGTCTTCGTGAGCAAGCAAGTTGGATGCACACCCACTTAGTTTCTTTTGTTGAGCTTTCATACATTTATAGCTCTAGTGCATCCATTGCATGGCAATCCCTACTCCTTGCGTTAACATCAATCGATGGGCATCTCCATAGCTCATTGATTAGCCTCGTTGATGTGAGACTTTCTCCTTTTTTGTCTTCTCCACATAACCCCCATCATTATACTCTATTCCACCCATAGTGCTATATCCATGGCTCACGCTCATGTATTGCGTGAAGGATTATAAAGTTTGAGATTACTTAAGTATGAAACAATTGCTTGGCTTGTCACCAGGGTTGTGCATGATGAGAGCATTCTTGTGTGACGAAAATGTAGCATGACTAAACTATATGATTTTGTAGGGATGAACTTTCTTTGCCCATGTTATTTCGAGAAGACATAATTGCTTAGTTAGTATGCTTGAAGTATTATTATTTCTATGTCAATATTAAACTTTTGTCTTGAATCTTTCGGATCTGAATATTCATACCACAATTAAGAAGAGTTACATTGAAATTATGCCTAGTAGCATTTCGCATCAAAAATTCTGTTTTTATCATTTACCTACTCGAGGACGAGCAGGAATTAAGCTTGGGGATGCTTGATACGTCTCCAACGTATCTATAATTTTTTATTGCTCCATGCTATATTATCTTCTGTTTTGGACATTATTGGGCTTTATTATTCACTTTTATATTATTTTTGGGACTAACCTATTAACCGGAGGCCCAGCCCAGAATTGCTGTTTTTTGCCTATTTCAGATTTTCATAGAAAAAGAATATCAAACGGAGTCCAAATGGAATGAAACCTTCGGGAACGTGATTTTTGGAACGAACATGATCCAGGAGACTTGGACCCTAAGTCAAGGAAGCTTCGAGGAAGCCACGAGGTAGGGGGCGCGCCTACCCTCCCCCCTCCCCAGGCGTGCCCTCCACCCTCGTGGGCCCCACGTTGCTCCATCGACGTACTCCTTCCTCCTATATATATACCTACGTACCCCAAACGATCAGATACAGAGCCAAAAACCTAATTCCACCGCCGCAACCTTCTGTACCCACGAGATCCCATCTTGGGGCCTATTCTGGAGCTCTGCCGGAGGGGGCATCGATCACGGAGGGCTTCTACATCAACACCATAGCCCCTCCGATGAAGTGTGAGTAGTTTACCTCAGACCTTCGGGTCCATAGTTAGTAGCTAGATGGCTTCTTCTCTCTTTTTGGATCTCAATACAATGTTCTCCCCCTCTCTCGTGGAGATCTATTCGATGTAATCTTCTTTTTGCGGTGTGTTTGTTGAGACCGATGAATTGTGGGTTTATGATCAAGTTTATCTATGAACAATATTTGAATCTTCTGAATTCTTTTATGTATGATTGGTTATCTTTGCAAGTCTCTTCGAATTATCAGTTTGGTTTGGCCTACTAGATTGATCTTTCCTGCAATGGGAGAAGTGCTTAGCTTTGGGTTCAATCTTGCGATGTCCTTTCCCAGTGACAGTAGGGGCAGCAAGGCACGTATTGTATGGTTGCCATCGAGGATAACAAGATGGGGTTTTTATCATATTGCATGAATTTATCCCTCTACATCATGTCATCTAGCTTAAGGCGTTACTCTGTTCTTATGAACTTAATACTCTAGATGCATGCTGGATCGCGGTCGATGTGTGGAGTAATAGTAGTAGATGCAGGCAGGAGTCGGTCTACTTGTCTCGGACGTGATGCCTATATACATGATCATACCTAGATATTCTCATAACTATGCTCAATTCTGTCAATTGCTCAACAGTAATTTGTTCACCCACCGTAAAATACTTATGCTCTTGGGAGAAGCCACTAGTGAAACCTATGGCCCCCAGGTCTATCTTCATCATATTAATCTTCCAACACTTAGTTATTTCCGTTGCCTTTTTTACTTTGCTTTTATTTTACTTTGCATCTTTATCATAAAAATACCAAAAAATATTATCCTATCATATCTATCAGATCTCACTCTCGTAAGTGACCGTGTAGGGATTGACAACCCCTTACCGCGTTGGTTGCGAGGATTTATTTGTTTTGTGTAGGTGCGAGGGACTCGCGCGTAGCCTCCTACTGGATTGATACTTTGGTTCTCAAAAACTGAGGGAAATACTTACGCTACTTTGCTGCATCACCCTTTCCTCTTCAAGGGAAAACCAACGCAGTGCTCAAGAGGTAGCAAAGCCCTTGCCAGGGATCCCTCTCTGGGCGGTGTGGTTGACGGAGGAGGCATGTCGAGGGTGGCCCTTAGTGGCTCCTCCTGTTGCCGTTCTCCTCCTGCAAACCCGGCAAGGTCAGCAGTGAAGATGTACACCCCAACACCCGCCACTGGGAAATGAGTAGCGGACTCACTCTGGGGGCTGAGCCGGGGGCTCCATCATGGGCTGGACTCCGGGCTGATTATGATCGTCTCCGACACGCTCGAGGTGCTTGCCGGGGGCTCGTCGCCCGTTGAGGTCTTGGCCTTCTTCACCATCCTCTGCACCAACGTTTTCGTGTCTCTGCGGGGATAGGCCAAAGCGAGGGTAAGATAAGATAAGCAAAATAGGGACTCAGGGGATGAAGAAAGCGGCAAGACACTTAATCATCTTCTTCTTCTGGCCTCTTCTCCCTCCTCGGGCTAAAAGAGGAGAGGTCAAAGTTAGCTTCTGCTACGGTGTCTGTGCAAGGGAATGGAGACGGAGACCTGGGCCGCTTGGCTGTGGTCAGAGCAGCAGGCTGATGTGAGCCTGCTTCAGCTGCCTTCCTCGCTGCCTCGATCGAGCGCCTCATTTGGCGCACAGGTTGCTGTTGAGCTCCTTGCCGCTCCGCAGCCTTGCTGGCAACATCCTTCCTGGGGCCCTCTTCGTGCGAAGAAGCCTGTTGGACTGGCTCGCCGGAGATGGCGCGCCGAAGGACACGCTTCTTCTTCCCCGGCACTGGGGGCTCCTCATGCGGCTCCTCTTCAGTTGTCTCTTCGGCTGTCTTTTTGACAGATGAGCCCCCGGCAACTATGCCACTATGATCTCCGGCAGGCTCCCCCCGCTCGGCGAAGTCCTCCTCAGCACCGGCCTCGTCTTCCACAAAGCCAATGCTACCGGCCTCCTTGGCAAGGGTTGCCCATTCCGCCCTGCTGGCGATATATGCCACCTCTTCGTCGGTGGTGGGGCGGATGAGGTTCATTTCTTCCCGGATGGCCCTCTCCGACAAGTTGTCGAAGAACTCTTGTGCCCACTCTGCGGATGGCTCGGCCCAGGTCTGATCAAGGCTATGGGCGTTGAACACCAGCATCATGGCGATGATTGAGGTCAGGGCAGAGTGGTTGCACAAAGGGATCATGCCCGCCGACAACCTGAGCGGGCTATCGGTCTTGAGGTGCAACAGCTTTTGGCAGAGAGCCGCATGCTGCATGACCATCAGATTGTTGTTCAGGCCAGGGTGCAGCCTCATGATATCTGCCGCATTCCGGTATTCCCAAGTTGGTCTCCCCTTGTTCTGCCGAGGGGCGATGCGGCGGCGGAGGAAGTCGGCACCAACCATCTTGATTGTGAGCCCGGCAGCCTTAAGGCAATGGATCCTGGTGGTTGCGATTGTGAGCCTCCCGTCTTGAGGGTCGAGGTTGCCCCAATCGCCGCCGCGGACCAGTTTCGTTTGCCGGGGCATACAGAACGGTTGCGGGTCCTTCTCCATAATCCAGGACCACTTGCCCCGCCATTCATTCCACTTCTCGCAGTGGGCCCCATCTGGGTACGTCTTCTTGGTCAATGCCCTTGGGATCCAGGTGACGCAGCCAGAAAGGGCCCCTCCTGGTTGGATGCGGGGAACGAAGTAATGGCAGAAGAGGGTCGTATTGGGGACCACCCCGGCGAAGTTCTCACAAAGGTGGGCGAAGGTGGACATACATGCCACAACATTCGGCGTCAAATCCAAGATATGGAAGTTGAATGTGTAGATGATGTCGTTGAGTTAATCAAAAAATGAGGGGTAGAGCCCGCAGTAGAAGTAATTGACGAAGAAAGGGAATTTATCTGGGGGAGGCTCGGCACAAAAAGTTGGGATGACGCGGGTAGCAGGGTGCCCCGTCGTCGCTCTCCCCCACATACACAGATACCGCTCCTTCAAAGCACGCGCATCGAGCGTCGGAGCGAAGACGACGTTCTCCCTCCACATCTTCACCAACTCGCCTCCGGCACCTCTTTCCCCTCGCTCGCCTTGGGCACCTCCTTGCTCCTGCCCGCTTTAGGCGCCATGAGAGACTGGAGAGAAGCGGGAGGCCGAGGATGGTGGGAGTGCAGGGATGGCAGATGGATGAGGAGGCTCTGTTTTGGGCTCGAGGAGGAAGATGACGGCGGTTCCTAGATTGGAACGGGCGAGGGGAAAATGAGCAGCGCCCCTGCGGATTCCTCTTTTTATGGGGAAGACGGGGGACTGCCTCTTTACTGTTTGATGTGAAGGCGTTTTTGCAGGCGTGCTGCTGCTGCGACTATTCCACGCACGCAACCCACGTCGCGCACTCAATGCAGGTCATGGGGAAGCGCAGCAGACGAGATGATTACAATAGTTAACCCCTGCCACGCGTGCCCGTGCACTGTTTGGGCCTGGCCCAACGACGCCTCGTACTCGTGTGTGGCCCAGGCCTGGGGGCTCCTGTCGATGCACTAAAGTTTGGGCCCTTTAGTACCCCGTACTTGTGCACGGGCAGTTGCAGCCATACCCGTGGCAAGGTCTGCCGGGAATAGCTGGGAGCAAATACGAGGCGACCAAGATGGCATCCGAGCTGGTAATCAGAGAACAGAAGGCACGTTGAGCCCCCGGCAAGGTCCTTACCGGGATAGCTCGTGAAGCCCCGGCAAGATCCTTCCCGGGATGGTTTGCGAAGCACCGGCAAGACCATCGCCCTTGAGGTTGAGAGCTCTGACACCATCGACAACGTCAAGACCAAGATCCAGGGGTGCCTGCATGGTGGCATGCAGATCTTTGTGAAAACCAGAAGGCAAAGTTCCCAGTAAGGTTCTTAACGGGGACGTTTGCGAGGCCCCGGCAAGATCCTTGTCTGGGAAGTTTACGCTTCGAGTAACTTTTGGCGCACGAGGTCGTATTCCTCGGCTGCCAGGACATTAGTCCACCCATCGTTTAGCAGATCTTGATCAGCTTGAAGTTGCTGCTGCTTCTTTCTCAGGCTCATTGCAGTGGCAATTAGCCGGCGCTGAAAGCGCTCCTGCTCGAGAGGTTCCTCAGGTACGATAAAGTCTTCGTCACCGAGGCTCACCTCATCCTCAAAGAGTGGGAGATAATTACTGTCCTCCGAGTCTTCGTTTACGGCCTGTTCGTCAGGGCTGACTTTCCCATCTTCCCGATCGTCCTGTTCAAAAGTTGGCTCGACGGGGTCTTCTTTGTCTTCGGCATCATCCGGAGTGTTGATGTCTCCTGTGCCGGTATTGCTGTTTTTTCCACGATGTGATTTAGAGCGGCGCCGCTGACGTCGGCGCTTTGGCTGTATCTCAGGAGGCTTATCCTCGACTCGGTCTTCTTTATCATCGCCGTTACCCTCTTTGGGTGTGTCCACCATGTACACATCATACGAAGAGGTGGCCGTCCAGCGTCTAGTAAACGGCAGGTTTTCGGCCTGCTCCTCTCCCGCAGCTTCGTCCATACCGTCGATGTCTTTAGAGTCATAGTCGAGCATGTCAGTTAAGTCCTCGACAGTGGCTATGAAGTGGGTGGTGGGTGGGACATAAAATTCCCTGCTCTTAGCCCCTAGTCCGGGCTGGGCGTAGTTCAGAAATTGCCCCTCTGTAATGAGGAGGGATCGCATCAATTTCAGAGCCTCGCTTAAAGGCGAGGTTTGACCAGGGAGAAGAAAATCCATGGAGTATGGCGGGAAGGAAACTCCTTGGCCGAGCTCACACGATGCTGACTCCGAGGGTTCGGAGCCAGTGTCCGGAGAAGAGTCCGGTTTCATGTTGGTTGCCGGCGACACTACTTCCTCCGATTCTCCCATGCTGGGCTCAGCGGCCGCAGATAGTCCGACGGTCTCAGTAATCCCGTCTTCAGACCTGGTGATACACTCTGGATCTAAGGCCAGAGCAGAGGTTGGGGTCATGAATCCTTGGAAGATCAAGTCTCCTCGGATGTCAGCGACATAGTCCAGGTTTCCAAAACTAATCTGGTGACCTCGAGCATAGTTGTTGATCTGCTCTAGATGGCCAAGCGAGTTGGCCCGCAGTGCGAAGCCGCCAAACACAAAGATCTGGCCGGGAAGGAAAACCTCCTCCAGGGCCGCATTGCTGTAGATGATGGATGGAGCCATCAAACCTTCTGGTGACGATGCAGTGAACTCTCAATGAAAGCACCAATGCCGGTGTCAAAACCGGTGGATCTCGGGTAGGGGGTCCCGAATTGTGCGTCTAGGGTCGATGGTAACAGGAGACGGGGGACACGATGTTTACCCAGGTCCGGGCCCTCTTGATGGAGGTAATACCCTACTTCCTGCTTGATTGATCTTGATGAATATGAGGATTACAAGAGTTGATCTACCACGAGATCGTAATGGCTAAACCCTAGATGTCTAGCCTGTATGATTGTGATTGCCCCTACGGACTAAACCCTCCGGTTTATATAGACACCGGAGGGGCCTAGGGTTGTACAGAGTCGGTTTACAAAGGAAGGAATCTACATATCCGAACGCCAAGCTTGCCATCCACGCAAAGGAGAGTCCCATCCGGACACGGGAAGAAGTCTTTCGTCTTGTATCTTCATAGCCCATTAGTCCGGCCCATGTTACATAGTCCGGACGCCCGAGGACCCTTTAATCCAGGACTCCCTCACTTGCCTTCAATGATGATGTAGTATCCGGCTTTATGTCTTCGGCTTTGCAAGGCGGGTTCTCCATTATACTTCGGAGTGACAAAAGTTCGGCTCCACATTTAAATATCATATTCTATTGATTCTTTGCCACCGTCGCCTCAGCTTCCACGTGTCAAACGAATGCGAATGGTCCAGGTGTCTTTTACCAATAACCCCTTGACCACTCAGGAAAGGAGTCTATTTAAGGAGATTAGATCTCAGATGCCATTCACCACCATGTGAAAATCCTTAGAACTCGCCATAGGAAATCGTCCAAACATGGCCGGCGCTCCTAGCTCTTCCTCACGTCCCTATGGCCCTCAAAAAGGCGACTGGGAAAGCTGCTCGATGTCCCACGCCCATCTGAATAAACTTCAGATGTAGGGATACCTTCCTCCCGTGGATCTAGTCTCCGTTCGAGCTGGATTAACCTCCCTCAATGGCGGAGCCCTGGCGGAGAATTTCCCCAATCCTTCTAAAGAGGAGCGGGTGTGCTTCATTTCCTTTCTTCTGAGAGGTGTAGGATTCCCTATCCACCCTTTCCTCAGAGGTCTCCTGGAGTATTATGGCCTCCAACTGCACAATCTGACGCCAGGCTCCATCATGCATATCGCGGGCTTCGTTTCCCTTTGCGAGCTGTTCCTAGGCTGTGAGGCCCATTTCGAGCTATGGCGGAAATTTTTCTGCCTCGTCCCCCGCTCCCAAAAGGGGTCTATATTCAAGGTGGGCGGCGCCGAAGTATGGCGCCTAGCCGGGACAAGATACCTGTCCGGCACTCTGAAGAAGGCATCCGAAGAGTGGCCCTCGGAGTGGTTTTATATTGAAGACGTCGTTCTTCCGGACCCAATCCGGCGCGGTCTTCCTGAATACTCCAGTGCTCCTTTAAAGAAGCGCGCCAGCTGGCGTCCCTGAAGCCTCGAGGAAGAAGACAACGCAAAGGTTGAGAGGCTAGCAAGCAATATCAGAGTACTTGCCAACACCGGGCTGTCTACAATTGAGGTAATGGCGATCTCAATAACGCGATGCATTCAGCCTCTCCAATCTAGAGGTTTTCCTATGTGGAATTACAACAGGGAGGACGATGCATCCCGTTGTCTATGCAAGGGTCCGGACAATTTTGCCGCTCTGGCCACCATCTTAGATGATCTTTACAAAGGGGAGAAGGTAGACTTCACTCGCTTGAAATATCGGGAAGGTTTTTCCATGTATAACCCCATCGACTAGGTGAGTTTTTTGATTATTGGCTTTACTCAACCTTTTTCCAGAGTTATGCTAGTCGAATTTAAACTGGCCACTTTTAATAGGAATGGAGAAAGGTCATCGAGGGGGTCTACAGCCCTGCTCCGCAGCCACAGGACCACGTTCGAGACCTAGATCCTGGATATGAAGAAGATCCGGATATATTCAGAGAACTTAAGGAGGGGTTCTTCTATCAGGCGAGCTACGACGGCACGGAAGTGGCCATTATAGCCGATTACCCCGGCCTTCTCCCCTCCTCCCATGTAAGTACCAAGGAGAGTCTCCTCCAAAAGAGTTTTCCCATCGCGCCTCACCCACCGCACTGTCTCATGCTCCGAAGGGGCAGCGCTCGTCTCGCCGAGCTGTATCAAAGGCGTCCTCTAAGAAGGCGACGCCCGAGCAGGGCGAGTCTTTGAAAAGAAGGGCAAGCGGTGATACTACCGAGCCCCCGCCTTCACCGAAGAGGTATAGTTTTTAACATGCACTCGGTGGATAAGCCGAATTGTGACGTTTTCCTCTGGGCCATTTTTTAGGAAGAGCATACGCCGGACTATATCTGGGGACCTCGCCGGCCATGAATTGACCAATCTGGCCCCGGACCCTGCCATAAGGACTAAGGCTGATACAGGCAAAATGCCAGATTGTCATCTTCAAGAGGATTCAGATAATGTACCTGTCACCAATTCCATAGTGGAGAGCGCGATGAATCATCGGCGGCGGAAAGAGGCCATGTGTGACCCAAGTTTCACCGAAGAGGCATTCAATGCCCTCAGCTCTGCGGATGCATATATCCGAGCTACTCGGGATGGACTTGTCGGAGCCACTCACCTGCTTTCAAAGGATATGCGGGTAAGAACTTTGTGTAGATTCAATAATCATGTGCCAGTAGCCCCCGAGACTTGAAGCAGTTAGCCCAACTAATTTAAGGGTTGTTATATTATCAGGTACTCATGGAGAAAAATAACATGTTATCCAAGGAGCTTGAAGAATGTCAGACCAGGCTAACTGTTCTCACCGCCGAACTAGAAAATTTGAAGAAATCCAAGAAGGCACCGAATGGTAAGCACAATAGTGTCCGAAAAGCCAACAATGATTGTTAAATATGCATTGGTTTGTTTACAGCTGCAGGATCGGCCGATCAATTGGAGGAGATGTTGAAGGCTGCTCAGGCGGACAAACAACATGTCGAAGGGCAAGAAGCCGCTGGTCAACGTGTATTAACACGGACCATTAATGAGAATAACAAGCTACAGGATGCCAACATCAAGCAAGCCGAAGAGCTAAAGGACGTACGAGCCCAACTATCGGATGCCTTGAAGGAGAACAGAAAGCTGAAAGGCGGCATATTCTGTATGTCCCTTAACCTAAATTTCATACGGTCCTCTGATGGGAAGGTCTTACGAGATTTGTTCCTGTAGGTTTGTTAAGTGGGCGGCCCGAGGGAGAAGTGTCCGGATTTCAAGGCGACTTGCTACAAGAGCAGTCCAAAGTGCATGAGCAAGCTCGGAAAGCAATGAGGAACATGGCTAAGGCTTTATGGCCCTCCGATTCTCCTCCAGGAATGATGGAGGAGCTCGCGAATTTATTCAAGGGAGCTCGTCTTCGTTTTGAGCTATGGAAGGCTTCAGCATGTTGAGAAGGTGCACGAGAAGCCTGGGCCATGGTGAAAACGCGGTATACCGGACTTGATCCGAATCATATGGCTCGGGTCAGACCTCGGGGACCAGACGGACAAGAAATTTTGGTTAGCTTGGTGTACGACCAAGTAAAGATAGCCGCCAAACTTTCATAACAGGACTGTAAACTAGACGACCTGATAGATGGTATAGATAAAGAGTAGGCGTTTGATTTCATGCAACAATGTACTTTATCACCAAACTTATCTCCGTCCGAACTGGAAAATATTGTCATGGCAAACCTTCTGCTTCTACCTCTGAAACCCAAGGGTTGGAGTGTTTCCGTATACTATATCTGTGGGAAACACCAAGTATGTTCGGAAACCAGGCAATCCAGTCATAGTGCTTGAATAGACAAACTTTATTCGGGGAGTTATGTTATATTACTTTTTTAATGTAAGAAACTTCTTCCAGAGAGAATAGTTCCGTTAAGGGTTCCTCTCCCAGGGTCAGCATGCATTATTTATGCATGCCTAAGCCGTGATGCGAAAGAATCACAGGAGTCTTTGTATCTTGATAGTTTATATTGCAACGAAGGTAGTTCATCATTTGTCTGCCGACCAATTATGCCCTTAAGAACACTAGCTTTCGGCTTCACCCGTCTGAGGTACATGTCCGGCTAACCCGGTTGTAACAATCGCAGAGGTGCTCCCTTTATGCCCTAGCCGAACAAGCGGGAACGTAGGGCATAAGCACAGGAGCCAGGCAATCTAGCTTGGCAAAAACTTAACTCATAGAGGTGCATATAATGGCGAAGACAGGACGTATATAAGCAAACAACACACACACACATATATATATATGGTGAGCTTTATGCTCAAACTAATAATAAGCTTCCATTGAGAGAAGCCCCCAGTTATGGTGGGGCGTGTACATTTAAGGAAGTATACCCCTCAGGTGTGCGTCTTACCCAAACACACGCTAGAAATCATAAAAAACAAAAAAATTGAAAAGGAGAAGAAGGGAACGAACAAAGGTATGTGTCCGGACTTAGCGTAGAATCTTCGGAGCCTGGCAGTGTTCCATGGTTCGGCTCTAAGCGATTGTCTGATGCATTGCGAAGGGGATAGGCTCCTCCAGTGAGAACTTCATATATAATGAAGGGACCCTCTCATTTGGGTTTGAGCTTGTCCTTTTTCTTCTCTGGTAGGCGTAGAATGAGTTCACACACACTATAAGTCTTTGACCGCACTTCTCTCCTTTGGTATCTTCGAGCTTGTTGTTGGTAGAATGCGGAACGGGCTTTTGCGACACCGTGCTCCTCCTCCAGGCCGTCTAAGTCGTCCTGCCGGTCGAGCTCAGCCTCTCTCTCCTCATACATGCGCACTCGATGTGAGTCATGAATAATATCGCAGGGCAAGACAGCCTCTGCGTCGTACACCATGAAGAACGGTGTGTATCCGGTCCTGCGATTGGGCGTGGTCCGCAGCCCCCAGAGTACGGAGTCGAGCTCCTCGACCCACTGTTTATCCGACTCCTTTAGGAACCGCACTAGTCTGGGTTTGATGCCGCTCATTATCAGGCCATTGGCCCGTTCAACTTGACCGTTTGTTTGGGGGTGATACACGGAGGCGTAATCGAGTTTAATACCTGGATTAGCACACCAATTTTCACCTCATCGGCTGTGAAGTTAGAGCCGTTGTCAGTAATAATACTATGTGGGACACCATAACGGTGTACAACACCGGAGATAAAATCTATCACCCGTCCAGCTCCAGCCGTTTATATTGGTTTAGCCTCTATCCACTTAGTGAATTTATCCACCATAACTAGTAAATATTTCTTCTTATGGCTTCCCCCTTTAAGGGGTCCGACCATGTCCAGCCACCAGACCGCGAAAGGCCAAGTAATGGGGATTGTTCATAGGGCAGTGGGCAGCATATGGCTTTGATTGGCAAAAAGCTGGCATCCAACACAGCGATGTACGAGGTCCTGTGCATCTGCTCAGGCCGTGGGCCAAAAGAAACCTGTATGGAAGGCCTTACTTACAAGGGCCTGAGCTACGGCGTGATGGCCGCCAAGACCAGTGTGTATTTCGGCTAAGAGCTGTCGTCCCTCCACTTTGGAGATACATCTTTGAAGGACTCCAGTAGTGCTCTTCTTGTAGATCTCTCCTTCATAAACTTTGTAGGCTTTCGAGCATCGAACGATACGACGAGCCTCATTCTGGTCATCGGGGAGCTCCCGCCTATTAAGGTAAGCCAGGAAAGGTTCGGTCCATGGAGCAATTACCGCCATGATTACATGGGCGGAAGGCATTGGTTCTGTGCCCGAGCCCCCGATGATATCCGAATCGTGTTCGGCATCCGGGGGTGTGATGGGCGCCGGATTGGTATTTCTGCTCTCATCCTGCCATACCACGGATGGCTTAAAGAGCCTTTCCACAAAGGTGTTAGGCAGGACGGGGTCGCGTTTAGCGCCCATTCGAGCAAGGATGTCCGCTGCTTGATTACTGTCTCGGGCCACATGATGAAACTCGAGCCCCTCAAACCGAGCTGATATTTTAAGTACGTCGTTGCGGTAAGCCGCCATCTTTGGATCTTTTGCATAGAATTCTCCGTTTATTTGGGATATTGCAAGGTTCGAATCCCCGCGCACCTCGAGGTGTTGTATGGCCATAGAAACAGTAGTGCCTCATATTCGGCTACGTTATTGGAGTCCGTATACATGATTTGTAATACATAACGGACTGTGTCCCCTGTAGGGGATGTTAGGATGACACCAGCCCCCAGTCCGGCTAACATTTTAGAGTCGTCAAAGTACATCACCCAGTTGGAGTATGTGTCGTATTCTTTAGGGACTTCGGCCTCTATCCACTCGGCGACAAAGTCGGCCAACACCTAAGATTTAATAGCTCGGCGTGGCTTGTATGTTATTTCAAATGGTAAGAGCTCGATAGCCCATTTTGCAATGTGGTCGGTGGCGTCTCGATTGTTTATGATGTCATTGAGTGGTACCTCAGAGGCCACCGTGATCGAGCACTCTTGAAAGTAGTGCCGCAGCTTCCGAGATGCCATGAAACCGCATATGCTATCTTTTGATAGTGCGGGTATCGGGATTTGCATGGTGTGAAGACCGCCGATACATAGTATACTAGTTTTTGGAGTGGGAATTTGTGTCCCTCTTCCTCTCGTTCAACAACGAGCACAGCGCCCACCACCTGGTGAGTTTCAGATATGTACAGCAGCATAGGTCCTCCAACGTTAGGTGCGGCAAGGATTGGGTTGTTTGCTAACAAAGTTTTTATTTCTTCCAACCCGGTTGTTGCCGCGTCCGTCCACTCGAAGTGGTCGGTACGTCGGAGCAGTCGATATAGCGGCAGCGCCTTCTCTCCCAATCTGGAGATAAAGCGGCTCAAGGCTACCACGCACCCAGCTAGTTTTTGGACCTGCTTTAGGTCTATTGGTATTGCCAACTATGACAGGGCTCGGATTTTGGCCAGATTTGCTTCGATTCCTCTATTGGAAACAATGAACCCGAGCAGCTTTCCGGCCGGAACGCCGAAAACGCATTTTTTCGGATGAGCCGTATGTCATATGTTCGGAGGTTGTCAAATGTAAGGCGTAAGTCGTCCACCAATGATTCGACATGTTTAGTTTTGATGACTACATCATCTACATATGCCTCCACCGTCTTGCCAATTTGTTTTTTAGGCATGTTTGAATCATGCGTTGGTAAGTGGCGCCGGTGTTTTTGAGTCCAAAAGGCATAGTGTTCAAGCAGAAAGGCCCGTACGGAGTGATGAATGCCGTTGCGGCCTGATCGGATTCCTTCATCTTAATCTGATGGTATCCGAAGTATGCGTCGAGGAAACACAGTGAATCATGTCTTGCCGTTGCATCAATAATTTTGTCAATGCGGGGCAATGGGAAGGGGTCCTTAGGGCAGGCCTTGTTGAGGTCTTTGAAATCGACACAAAGGCACCAGGATGTGTCCTTCTTTGGCACCATGACCAGGTCTGCTAGCCAATCCGGGTGTTTTATCTCTCTAATGAACCCGGCTTCGAGTAGTTTGCCTAGCTCCTCCCCCATAGCTTGTCGCTTGAGTTCGGAAAATCGCCGTAGTGTTTTCTTAACTGGCTTAAACCCCTTTATTATGTTGAGGTTGTGTTCGGCCAGTCTGCGTGGGATTCCTGGCATATTCGAAGGATGCTAGGCAAAGATGTCCCAATTCTCGCGCAGGAATGCTCTTAGAGCGGGGTCGACCATCGGATCCAACTGTGCTACAATGGCAGCTGTTTTATTAGGATCCGTCGGGTGGACATGGAATTTGACTATTTCGTCTGCTGATTTGAAAGAAGTGGACTTAGGCCTTTTATCGAGGATAACGTCGTCTCTATCCACTGTGGAACGCAAAGCGGTGAGCTCCTCGGCCGCAAGGGCCTCGGATAGTGCCTCATGGACCAGGGATGCGGTTTTGTTTTTGGCGCGGAATGCTATGTCCGGATAACTGGTGATAATGATAACATCGTTGGGCCTAGGCATTTTGAGCTTCATGCACCCATAATGGGGTATGGCTTGAAAGCGTGTGAATCCGTCTCGCCCCAACAGGGCGTGATATCCACTATTGAAAGGTGCCACATGGAAGATTAACTCTTCGTACATGTAGTTCTCCGGCGTGCCGAATATCAAATCAAGTTTAATTTTCCCCAAACATCGCGCTTCTCGACTGGGGATAATGCCTCAAAAGGTTGTACTGCTCTGCTCGATGCGACTCTTGTCCATTTGCATTTTATCGAGCATGTCCTCATAGATGAGGTTCAGTCCGCTGCCGCTGTCCATGAGCACTTTAGTGAGCCGAAAGCCATCCACAATTGGGTTTAGAACCAAAGCAGCCGGTGCTCGGACTGATCGGGCCCTTGGTTCGTCATTAGCGTTGAAAGTTATCGCCATATCGTTCCAAGGATTTATTGCGGCTACTTGGTTGACTTTGATGAGGTCGCGGAGCGCCCTTTTGCGCCGATTATTTGAAGAAAAGGTCTCGAAGACTGTAAATACATTGAGATCGTTATCCTCCGAAGAGTACTTCTCTAGGAAGTGTTGGTGAGGATGGCCTCACCGCTCTTAGCCACCTGCCGGAGTACCCAACATGCCCGAAGGCTATGTGTTGGTTTGGAATTCAGCATCATGTGTATCCGACAAGGCTTGTCGAGCCATTCATCAAGGACAGTTCTGTATCTCGTTAAGGGCTTAATTTTCTTGTCCGTGGAGTGATGATCAGGTGCCCCGTGAGGGTGCATCCTTTTTGCCTGTCCGGTGGGTGGCTTAAAGGCCGGTGGTTCCCACCGAGCTGTCTGGGCTTTCCAGGCACTTTCCATTGTGCAATACTTCCGCACTATGTGTGCCAAATCTGCAAAGTGCAGTATGCGGCGTCGGTTGAGGGCATTGAGGATCCCGTCGTTCGTACAGTTGCGGCAAAATACTGAAACCGCGTCGTTGTCACAGCAATCTTTGATCTTGTTTTTAACGAGGAATCTGGCCCAAAAGTGGTGGACTGTTTCCTGAGGTTGCTGCCGCACATACAGTAGGTCGCATATGTCCGGAGGACCGGAATTGTTTGGGGAATATTTCTTGTGGTGGGTGGGTGGGCTTAAATCCAAACCCTGACCCACTGTGAGATCTGGAGTTTTAAGAATTTATGAGGTCACTAGCCCAGGATCCGGAGTATCCTAGGAGTTTTCAGGCTCGATGCCTGGTTCTATGTTCGGAGGATAGGAAGTCTCTTCCCGAAGATGGGTATCCGGCTCACAGGGCTCAGAAATCCGAACTTAGCTTGTTCTCGGCATAAGGGGAGAGTTATCCTTGGCATGCTCCTCCACAACCGCAACTAGATGGGTGATCGGCGGGGACCTGATTTCCCTCTGATCGGGTTTAAGCCCAATCCGATCATAGTCAGTTGCAACCCCCAGGGCGGCGATGCGACCTAGCAGTTCATCAAAGACGAAATATCTGCCGGATCCATCTTGTCGAAGTGTTCGAGGCCGATGCGGGGATGATTTTTGGCGATTTGGGGGACCGCCTTTGGCTTAAGGGCCGAGCGGGCACCCATGGTAAAACTACCGAGCTGGAGGATCTGCCCATGAACTAGGGCCCTTCCAGAGGTGATTTTGACATTGATGACAAGGCGAGCCATCGATCCTTCTGTTGTCGACACAGAGGAACTCTCAATGAAAGCACCAATGTCGGTGTCAAAACCTGCTGATCTTGGGTAAGGGGTCCCGAACTATGCGTCAGAGGATCGAAGGTAACAGGAGACGGGGGACACGATGTTTACCCAGGTTCGGGCCCTCTTAATGGAGGTAATACCCTACTTCCTGCTTGATTGACTTTGATGAGTATAGGGGTTAAAAGAGTTGATCTACCTCGAGATCATAATGGCTAAACCCTAAATGTCTAGCTTGTATGATTTGTAATTGCCTCTACGGACTAAAGCCTCCGGTTTATATAGACACCGGAGGGGGCTACGGTTGTGCAGAGTCGGTTTACAGAGAAAGGAAACTACACATCCGATTGCCAAACTTGCCGTCTACGCAAAGGAGAGTCCCATCCGGACACGGGGGAAGGGCTTCTATCTTGTATCTTCATGGCCCATCAGTCCGGCATGTCACATAGCCCGACAATCCGAGGACCCCTTAATCCAGGACTCCCTCAAGCCCCCCCCCCTTTGATCATCCCGATATTGCCCATTCCATTCTCTCATGCTTGCATTAGATTTTGCTACTGTTATTGTTTGCTCCTATTCTGATGCATAGCCTGTTTTTGCTACCTGCTTTCATACCTTACCTGCTTATTCTAAACTGTTTAGTATAGGCTGGTTAGAGATCCATCAGTGACCCCCACCTTGTCCCAGTTGCCCCGCTTTATGTTCGATGACTCGATCAACGTGATTGACGTCCAGGCCCCGACACCGCACATCACCCCCCTTAGTTGTACAACTCTGCAGAGTTATTATCGAGTGCCGAGGGTGATACCTCATCAGCACTTCTGATGTTAACCCTGTAGTGTAGCTATTTGGTCGTGGTCATTGAGGGAGTCCTGGATTATGGGGTCCTCGGGTGTCCGGGCAATGTGACGTGGGCCGGACAGATGGGCCGTGAAGATACAAGATAGAAGGCCTTCCCCTGTGTCCGGATGGGACTCTCCTTTGCGTGGATGGCAAGTTTGGCGTTCGGATATGAAGATTCCTTTCTTTGTAAACCGACTTTGTACAACCCTAGTCTCCTCCGGTGTCTATATAAACTGGAGGGTTTAGACCATAGAGGCAATCATAATCATACAGGCTAGAAATCTAGGGTTTAGCCATTACGATCTCGAGGTAGATCAACTCTTGTAACCCCTATACTCATCAAAGTCAACCAAGCAGGAAGTAGGATATTACCTCCATTAAGAGGGCCCGAACCTGGGTAAACATTGTGTCCCCTGCCTCCTGTTACCCTCGATCCTTCGGCGCACAGTTTGGGACCCCCTACCCGAGATCTGCCGGTTTTGACACCGACATTGGTGCTTTCATTGAGAGTTCCACTGTGCCGTCGTCGAAAGGCTCGATGGCTCCGTCGATCATCTACAACAATGCTGCCGGGAAGGAGATTTTCCTCCCCGGCTAGATCTTCGTATTCTGCGGCTTCGCACTACGCGCCAACTCAGTTCTCCACCTGAAGTAGATCGACAGCTACGCCCCTGGTCACCAGATCAGTTTTGGAAATCTGAACTATGTCGCTGATATCCGAGGAAACTTGATCCTCCAAGGGTTCGCGGCCCCAACCACCGCTTCGGCCTTAGATCCGGAGCGCGTCACCAGGTCTGAAGACGGGAGTCTAGAGCCCTCCAAACTCTCTGCGGCCTTAGAGCTCAACACCGGAAAACTGGAGAGAATAGCGTCTCCGGCAATCATTACAAAGCCGGACTCTTCTCCGGACACTAACTCCGAACCCTGGAGGTCCGCGTCATGCGAGCTCGGCCCGGAAACTTCTCTCCCCGTCCAAACCTCACTCTTAAACGAGGCTCTGGACTTAATGTGATCCCTCGTCGTCACAGAGGAACCGCTTCTGAATTGTGCCCAGCCCGGACTAGGGGCTGAAAATAGGGAATTTTACTTCCCGCCCACCTCCCACTTTATAGCCACTGTCGAGGGTCTAACCGACATGCTTGACTACGCCTCCGAAGACATCGATGGTATGGACGACGATGCCGGAGAGGAGCAGACCCAAAACCCGCCGTTCACCGGACGCTGGACGGCCACTTCCTCATATGATGTGTACATGGTGGACACACCTAAAGAAGGCGACGGCGATGAGGAGAAGGACCCAGTCGAGGATAAACCTCCTAAGATACAACCGAAACGTCGACGTCAGCGGCGCCCCTCTAAATCACGTCACGAAAAAGACAGCAATACCAGTACTGGAAACAATGATACTCTGGAGAACGCCGAAGACCAAGACGACCCCATCAAACCAACATCCGAATAGGATGATCGGGAGGACGGGCAGGTCGACCCTGACGAGCAAGCAGGGAACGAAGACTCGGAGGATAGCAACTATCTTCCACTCTCCGAGGATGATGTGAGCCTTGGCGACAAAGATTTTATCGTGCCGGAGGAACCCCTTGAACAAGAGCGCTTTAAGCGCCGGCTAATAGCCACGGGAAGAAGCCTAAAAAGGAAGCAGCAGAAGCTTCAAGCTGACCAAGATCTGCTCAACGACAGATGGACTAATGTCCTGGCAGCCGAAGAATACGGCCTCGAGCGCCCAACAAAGAGTTACCCGAAGCGTAAGCTACTTCCCCAATTCGACGACGAGGCGCTGGAGCCCATACCACCCGCGCGTAACGTGGCTGGCGGACCCGACCGACCACCACGTGGCCGGGACAGAACGGCAACTCAAGCCGAACACCAGCCCGCACTACCTCGCCTTAAAAGCAGAGAAACAGCAGCTCGGGGATACACATATGATCTACGACAGGTCCTGGAAAACAGAGCAGGTCAGACCAAATCAATCTACAGATCGCGGGGGCATGCCCCGGCGCGAGAAGACGGCTATCAGTCCTGGCGCGACAAGCATAACCACGCCCGGGCCGAAAACCGCATACGGACTTCATCCGAACTGCGTCGTGACATGGCCCGATACAGAGGCGCCGCACACCCCCTATGCTTCACCGATGAGGTAATGGAGCACCAATTCCCAGAAGGGTTTAAACCCGTGAACATTGAATCATACGACGGCACAACAGATCCCGCGGTATGGATTGAAGTTTTTCTTCTCCACATTCACATGGCTCGCGGAGATGATCTACACGCCATCAAACCTTCCCCTAAAACTTAAGGGGCCAGCTCGGCACTGGTTGAACAGCCTCCCAGAAAACTCTATTGGAAGCTAGGAAGACTTGGAGGATGCCTTTAGAGACAACTTCCGAGGCACTTATATCCGGCCTCCAGATGCCGATGACCTCATTCATATAGTCCAACAGCCCGAAGAGTCGGCCAGGAAATTCTGGACCAGGTTCCTAATTAAAAAGAACCAGATTGTCGACTGTCCGGACGCCGAAGCCCTAGCAGCCTTCAAACACAACGTCCGCGACAAATGGCTCGCCCGATACCTCGTCCAAGAAAAGCTGAAGTCCATGGCAGCCTTTACAGCACTAATGACCCGCTTCTGCACGGGCGAGGAGAGCTGGATAACCCGTAGCGGCAAAAGTACCAGCGACCCTGTCACTTCCGAAGCCAGAAACGGCAACGGAAGGCCCCAATGCAACAAACATAAGCGTCGGAGCAACAACGATGATACAGAGAATACAACAGTCAACGCCGAATTCAGTGGCTCCAAATCCGGTCAACGGAAGAAGCCATTCAAATGAAACAAAGACGGTTCATCAAGCCTGGACCGCATACTTGATCGACGTTGCAAGATCCACGACGCTCCTGACAAGCCTGCCAACCACACCAACAGAAGTTGTTGGGTCTTCAAACAGGCCGGCAAGTTAAATGCTGAACATAAGGAGAAAGGGTCGCCCAACGAGGATGGCGATGAGGAACCTCACGCACCAAAAATAGGGGGACAGAAGAAATACCCCCCCCCCCCGAAGTCAAAATGACAAGTATGATATACGTCACTCATATCCCCAAGAGGCAGCGCAAGCGCACGCTAAGGGACGTCTACGCGATAGAGCCAGTCGCCCCGAAATTCAACCCATGGCTGTCCTGTCCGATCACCTTTGATCACAGGGACCATCCGACCAGTATCCGTCACGGAGGTTCGGCCGCATTAGTCCTTGATCCAATCATCAATGGATTCCACCTTACGCGAGTCCTCATGGACGGCGGTAGTAGCCTTAACCTGCTCTATCAGGACACAGTCCGCAAGATGGGCATTGATCCTTCAAGAATCAAGCTCACTAAAACTACCTTTAAAGGAGTAATACCTGGTGTAGAGGCCCGCTGCATAGGCTCAATCACATTGGAGGTCGTCTTTGGTTCGTCAAACAACTTCCGCAGCAAAGACTTGATCTTCGAGATCGTCCCCTTCTGAAGTGGCTACCATGCACTGCTCGGACGAACCGCGTTCGCTCGCTTCAATGCGGTTCCGCACTATGCCTCTCTCAAACTCAAGATGCCCGGACCACGCGGTGTTATAACAGTCAATGGAAACATGGAGCGCTCCCTCCATACTAAGGAGCATACCGAGGCCCTGGCAGCAGAGGTACAGGGCGGCCTTATCATACCGAATACTATATCGACAGTCAAGCCCCCGAATACTGTCAAACGAGTCTGGGCTACCCCTCAGCATGATAGTCCAGCTCGTTAGGAGCTCGATTAGCAATTCGGCCTCCATCTCAGCCCCTACCAAATTGTGGCACATGTATCATGCGTACATAATTACGCACTAAAAATACCGTGGGAAAGGATGGAGGCATAGTAAGGATATAGTCCAGAATACGGCTCGACCCTATCTACACCCTCATATTTCCTTTTTTCTCCTTTTTTCTAGGTTCCTTACAACCCACATCACCTTTTCGACGGTACCAAGGCCTCTTTTCGAGGCCTATTATGAAAACACTGGTCGATGATCCTCTCGAAGGACATTACACTAAGGAGAAAAGCTGCATAGACGCGTGGCAGAGCACCTAAAGGATCTTTAAAGATCACCTCGTCCGTTTTCAGGATGCATACAGAGCTTTCCCTTGTGTTAGGCATGTAAAATAGCCTTGTTGCTTACTGCACTATTTGTACCAATACGTTTTGACGTATCAATCAGACTATAATGGAAACAGTTTTTAGCCCAACCTATGCGGCGTTGGCTCATCTCTTAACATGTGTTTCCCTGTTTTTGTCCGATTGTCATGTACACCTTGGTACAACTTAAATCGCCAGGGGCTCTATTAAACCACGTACATCTTTTAAATACTAAAACAAAGTCCGAACACTTTCACAGGGCAATTCGGCGTCCCGAATATAGCACTATATGCATTGGCTCCGAATCATGTCTTTGGTCAATAGTTGGGTTGCCCGGCTCTTGTGGTTCCTACCTTACGTTCTGCTTGATCGGCTAAGGTAGTAAAGGGAGAACTACTGCGATTGTGTTTCCGGTTCATCCGGACAAACACCTCAGTAGAAAAAGCCGAAAACTGACTGTCATGATGCGGCGAGAGCTGGTCAGCTATTCGGTGACTAAGTATAAATCTCTCATGATTGTTTCCGCATTATGCGATAGGCCGACCTCCACCCAGCCGGGCATTCACAGCACCCAAGTTCGGATAATCGAACAATACTAGGGGTTGTGCCCACACTCTCATTGTAAAACTCCTATGGCTAAGTGAGAGCGATAAAGCCACATAGTCTGATTGCCTGGTTCACTGCACTAACACCTCCTTCACGGACCAAGACGTTGGGTCAAGTGTGTTTAAGTGTTATCCCGAGCACCCCCGTACTACCTACGTGGGGGCTGAAGCCGACGACTGGCCAACTCTCAGATGTCGTAAACAGCCGCACAGGAGGAGATATTTTAAAGTAAAACAAGCAACATATCATACATAAGCCTTGTTTTCGTAATACAGGATTGGACATCATAGATACATTCATTCAAAAATGATGTCTTTCGAACACTGGCCCTCTACAATACAGGATCCTTCCAGGACATCACCGAAATACCGCTGCGGTGTGCGGTGCTCTTTGCCTGCGAGCGGTCCCTCGGTTGCGAGCTTGACGGCGTCCATCTTCGCCCACTGCACCTTGACACGGGTGAAGGCCATCCGAGCACCTTCGATGTAGACCGGTCGCTTCACGGCATCAAGCCGAGGGCAGGCACTGACCAGCCACTTCACGAGACCGAAGTAGCTACTAGGCATGGGTTCGGCGGGCCAAAGACGGATTATCAAATCCCTCATGGCCAATTCGGCTACCCTATGCAGCTCGGTCAACTGCTTCAGCTGATCGCTGAGGGGCACAGGATGCTCTGGCGCAAGGTACTGCGACAAGAACAGCTTCTCCGTTGAGCTCCCCTCTTCGGTCCAGAAGAACTCCGCAGCATCAGCAATACTTCGGGCTAGGTCCGCAAACACTCCTGGAGAACTCCAAATCCGGGTTAGCAAGATATACCTTTTCCTCACGAATTTGCTCTACATGTTAAAGGCCTTACCCGCCGCAACCTGCTTTGCCTCTTGGATCTCCCGGACAGCGCTTTGGGCTTCAGTCCGGGCCTCCTATGCACTTTTTTGATCTGAAATCTTGCGCTCTAAGGACTCAGAATTGTTTATCGCACCCTTGAGCTCTTGCTGGACTTCCTCCACCCTGGCTTCATGTTTCAGGCGGGCGGCTCGTTCCTCCTCCGCCCCCTTCTTAGCTTCGGCCAGCGTGCTCTTGAGGGCCTCGACCTCAGACGAGTCAGCTATGTGCATAATTATAAAACTCATTCAGATAAACACATCAGAGGTGACATCATTTCAGATGTGTTTCGGTATCACATACCTTGCTTTTCCTCTAACTTCCGCCTTAGCTCGAACGCTTCGGCAGCATGGGCAGCTGACGCCTGCCTCGCAGCCTCTTTGTTCAAACAGATATGTATGTTAACCTCCTGCGTGAGTTATTAGATCCTCTGTTCGGTCTTTCTTTCCGAACACCGAACAGAGTCTCAGAGGCTACTATCTATACAACAGGCATTCCTCTTATACATAGCTAAAAAGCATTATTTCACATACCTCAAAGCCTCTCAGAAGGCTAGTGTAGGCTTCGTTCAATCCGCTTTTCGCAGACTGAACTTTTTCAATCACCGTACCGCGCTCTAAAGCGCTTCCACCAGAGTGTCCGGCACCTCTACATCGACAGAAGTCGCCGGTGGGGTGGGCATGCCCCTTCTTTCGAAGGAGGCTGCCCATCTGTCTCCAGAGCCGTATGGGTCTCCGGAATGACATTTGGTTGGCGGCCGAATAGGAAAGGGCCCCCGTCTCCAGTCTCCATGGGGGTCGGTTCCCCCATGTTCTCGGTTGCAGGGGTGTCACCCTCCGGCGCCGTCTTGGCAGCCTCCGGCACCTCTCCCTATTCCGGAAGGGTCCTTTGGGACGACACCTTGGTGTTATCCGCAGAAGTGGGGGAGGAAGCTGGTGGAGGTAACTCGCTCTCCATCATGTTCGGACCCAGCGAGTTCCCAGAAGAGGAAGGTCGCTGGGGGAGGACATGAACCGGACTGCAACACGTAATTTAAACGTATTACAACCATAAGGCAGAAAAGCCGGATATATATATATATACCTTTGAGTACTTACGATCCGGCCAGGGGCTTCGGCCTGGGGCGCCACTCGTCGGCGTCTGACTCGGAGTCATCCGTAAGGGAGGTCCTCCCTTTCTTGGACGCTTCTGCCTCTAGATCAGCGGAAGCTGCCCTCTTCTTCTTCTCCCCCTTAGGGGGGGAGTGCTCTCTTCCTCCTCCTCTTCCTCTTCGTCAGGGGAAGAGAGAGTTTTGGTGTCTTCGGACACTACGTCTGAAGCACCTTTACGGCGGAGGCCACTCTTGGCCTCCTTGCCCTTCTTCTTGGCCTTCTTTTCTAGCACCTGGTACGGCGTCGGGACCAGCATCCTCGTCAACAGAGGAATATCTGAGTCTTCGGGCAGCGAAGCCGGACAGTGAATCCGTTCCGCTTTCTTCGTCCAGCCCTGCAAAGAATATGGGGAGTTTAGTATGCTCCTTGGACTTGCAAAGTAAGGTTATCAAAGAACTTACGGGGGTCGCAGCATGGGTGCAGTCGTAGCCGAGGTCTTCGGTTGTCTCCGGCCACGACTTCTGGGTCTTAAAGAGCAGCTTCCACATGTCTTTGTGCTTCATGCCGAAGAACCGCTGCACGGTTCGGGGACCGGCCGGGTTGAACTCCCACATGAACTCTTGACGCGCATGACAGGGGAGAATCCATCGGAAGAGCATCACCTGGATCACGCTGGCGAGGCTGGTATTCTTGTCAACCATGCTCTTCATACGCTTCTGCAGCATCATCACCTCGTTAGACGACGCCCAGTCCAGGCCCTTGTTGGGCCAGGATGCCAGCCGCATTGGAGGTCCGGACTTGAACTCAGTAGGAGCAGCCCACGTGGAGTCACGGGGCTCTGCGACATAGAACCACTCCTGCTGCCATCCCTTCACGGTCTCCATGAAGGTGCCTTTGGGCTAGGTGACGTTGGGAAGCTTGCTCACCATAGCGCCTCCGCAATCCGCGTGCTGGCCGTCCACCACTTTCGGCTTCACATTGAAGACCTTGAGCCATAGGCCGATGTGGGGGGAAATGCGGAGGAATGCCTCGCATACGACGATAAAAACCGAAATGTTGAGGAAGGAATTTGGGGCTAGATCATGGAAATCTAGCCCATAGTAAAACATGAGGCCGCGGATGAAAGGATGAAGGGGAAACCCCAGTCTGCGGAGGAAATGAGGGATAAACACTACCCTCTCGTTGGGCTTTGGTGTGGGGATGATCTGCTTTTTGGCCGGGAGCCGGTGGGCGATCTCCTTGGCCAGGTACCCCGCTTCCCGGAGTTCCTTGATGTTTCTCTTCGTGATGGAGGAGGCCATCCACTTGCCCTGCACTCCAGATCTGGACATGGCTGGAGTACTTTCTGGGAATGGAGAGGATTGAAGCTTGGGCGCTGGAGCTTGAGGGCGTATGGGCTGAGGAAGGGGAAGGCATGGGGTAAAAAGGGGGAACCTTATCTCCTTATAAAGGCAGTGAATATCATGCGTCCCCCACGAGCCTTAAAGCTCGCCTATTCCCAAGGGGTCATGCGAAACGGCATGGTTGGGTTTCCCAAAACGCGTATTGATGAGAATCCCGTAATAAGGGGGCACGATCTCTGCTTTGACAAGACGTGTCGCCGGAGGTTGCGTCTCAAAACGCGAAACGAGAGGCCGAAAAACGGTTCGAAATAATAAAGTGGCCGGACGTAATGTCTCACCAGTAAAATCTTCAGAAGACAGAACTTATGTGTATTTTGCCCTTGTGATTCAGAGGTATGACTATTGTACAGAGCCGGTTATAGTACTGACGATCAACTACTTTGAAGTGTTCGGAGGAGGAACCCGCCTTGCAATGCCGAAGACAATCTGCGTGCCGGACACATCATCAATGAAGACTGGTTCAGGGGCTACTGAGGGAATCCTGGACTATGGGGTCCTCGGGTGCCCGGGCTATGTAACATGGGCCGGACAGATGGGCCGTGAAGATACAAGATAGAAGGCTGTAACACCCCGGATGTAACATTCCATATTTGTAACTCCAACTCTTGCCATTTTCGGTTATGTGTTATGATATTCCCTTCGTGGTCGGGTTTTGTTTTTCGTTTTGCATTTTGTTCATGTCATGCATCTCATATCATGTCATCATGCGCATCTCATTTTGCATACGTGTTCGTCTCATGCATCCGAGCATTTTCCCCGTTGTCCGTTTTGCAATCCGACACTCCCACATGCACCGGCGCACCCCTCTTGTTTCTTTTCGCGAGCGGGTGTTGAACATTCTCGGAATGGACCGAGTCTTGCCAAGTGGCCTTGGTATACCACCGGTAGACCACCTGTCAAGTTTCGTTCCATTTGGAGGTCGTTTGATGCTCCAACGGATAACCGGGTAACCGCAAAGTCCTTTTGTGTGTTGCAGCAAAAACCCCCTCCTAACAGCCCAAAACCCCTCTGAGTCACTTCCATGATCTAGGTCGTTCGATCACGATCGTGTGGACGAAAACCGCACTCCATTTGGAGTCTCCTAGCTCCCTCTACCTATAAAACACCTCCCCCGTCCGAAAGTCTTCGCAGATCAAACCCTAGCAAAACACCCCGCCGTCACCGGACGCATCTCCGCCGCCGCGCCCGGCCAACCAGGGGCCGCCACGTCACCCCGCCGGCCCCCTCTCTCTCCTCCCGCGCCGCGGCCCGCGGAGCCCATCCGGGGCCCGCGCGAGCCCGACCGCGCCGCCGCCTGTCGCCGTCCTCCACCCGCGCGGACCCCGTCGCTCCGCCCCGCCGCCTCGCCGCCGTCCTCCACCCGCGCGGACCCCGCCTCGCCGCCGCCCGTCGTCCCCGACCCCGCGGCGCACCTCCTCCACCGGCGCCTCCTTCCCCTTCCCCGAGCACCTCCCTCTCCGGCGTCTTCGGCCGTCCTCAACTCGGGCGGCCCGAGCCTCGAGCCCGATCCAGATCTCCACAGTGAAGGTCGACTTCTCCTTCCCCCGGAAAATCCTCCAAGTCCCAGAGATTTTACAATATCTTGCTCTGTTCATTGCATCATAACTCTCTGTACGTAGCTCCGTTTCGTGCGTGTAATATATCGAAACGTTTTTCTCTAGATGCTCTTCATTTCGTTCCATTGTGCCATGTTCATTTGAGTCCATCTTAATGCCCAAATCTCTGGTGCAAGAGTGCTAATTGCTGTTAACTGCTGTTACTTATCAGAACTTGCGGATTTGTTATTTTTGCTGCTATTGATGTGTGCATCTTATGAGCATGAGCTCTACATGTGTTTTGATGTATGCCATGCCAGATTTACAGAGGTGTATGCCATGTATTTTTGTGATCTTTGTGGTGACTAGCACAAGCATGCAAACTAGGCTTCGTGATGTTTCTGATTTCAGGGACTTAGTAATTTTGCTGTCTGTGACTGCTGTTATTTTGTTGCTCTGTATCCATGCAGCTACAGAGAGATCAATGCTCCTTTTGGTGATATTCAGTAAGGAAGTTTTGTAGATATAGTTGTGATCTATCCATCCATTTCCTTTTTTGAAATTATGGAGTGCAATAGCATGTCTTAATCTTGCTCTACTTTTGCTATAAAATATTTCTGGCAGATTGTTTACGTGTTATTCAATTTTTCCAAGTTTGTTGTAGTTATTTCATTCATGCTATGACTTTGCTCTTGCCATGGATACCTTCATAAACATGCCATCTTGCTGTAGGTATGCTTATTTTATCATGCATTGCTTTGTGGTGAGTGCATCAAGCTCACAAAGATGCCTTCATAATTGTGTTTCTGCCATGCTCTGTTTTCTGCTAAGTCTGAAACCTGTTAACGGAACTTGCTATGTATACATGGTTGCCATCATATCTTCTGATCCTTTTTGGCTTATGGTCAGTAAGGGACTTTTGTTCTATGCATTTAGTAGATTCATGCAATGCCTTGTTTTTCCATGTTAAGTTCCTGTAGCATGTGTTTTTCTTGCTCTGAACATTGCTACCTGATGCTGTTTCAGCCATGTCCAGTAATTTCACCAAGTCTGTGAACCTGATATCTTTTGCACTTTTGCCATGCTTGTTTGAACCTGTTATGTTGTGATCTAGCCATAGCTCAGTGTTCATCTTTTGTCAAGCATCTTCTGTAGATTACTGCCATGTGCTTTGTTGCTATGTTGGAGTGCTGTAGCATAGTTACTTGGTGTATTTTAAGTGCTATCATGCTGTTAATCGTGGATTCGTGTCATTCTTGTTTTGCTTGCCATTTGTAAACCGTGCATCCGTTTCCGGTGATCTTTATATCAATTTCAACTGAAATCATCTCATCTTTCCAGTGGCATGCTTGGTTTGCCAAGTTACTTCCTTGTTCATCATTTTTCTTCCGGAGCACGCATATGCATCGCATACCACATCTCGCATATCATACATGTTTTGCATCTTGTTGCTTGTGCATTTCCCGTGATTGATTGTGGTTCCGTTGCTTGTGTTCTTGTTTTGGGTAGAGCCGGGAGACGAGTTCGTGAACGAGGAACCTATTGAGTACGCTTACTAGGAGCATTCGACAACTCTGAGAACCTTGCAGGCAAGATGACCATACCCTCGAAATCACTTCTATCTTTGCTTTGCTAGTTGTTCGTTCTATTGCCATGTTGCGCTACCTACCACTTGTATCATGCCTCCCATATTGCCATGTCAAGCCTCTAACCATCCTTTCCTAGCAAACCGTTATTTGGCTAACTTACCGCTTTTGCTCAGCCCTTCTTATAGCGTTGCTAGTTGCAGGTGAAGTTGAAGTTGGTTCCATGTTGGAACATGGATTTTATTTTGGATATCACAATATCTCTTATTTAATTAATGCATCTATATATTTGGTAAAGGGTGGAAGGCTCGGCCTTATGCCTGGTGTTTTGTTCCACTCTTGCCGCCCTAGTTTCCGTCATACCGGTATTATGTTCCTTGAGTTTGCGTTCCTTACGCGGTTGGGTGATTTATGGGACCCCCTTGACAGTTCGCCTTGAATAAAACTCCTCCAGCAAGGCCCAACCTTGGTTTTACCATTTGCCACCTAAGCCTTTTTCCCCTGGGTTTTCGCGAGCCTAAGGGACATCTTTATTTAACCCCCCCCCCCCGGGCCAGTGCTCCTTCGAGTGTTGGTCCGAACCGAGCAGCCTGCGGGGCCACCTCGGGAAAACTCAAGGCCTGGTTTTACTCGTAGCTTGACTTATCTGGTGTGCCCTGAGAACGAGATATGTGCAGCTCCTATCGGGATTTGTCGGCACATCGGGCGGCTTTGCTGGTCTTGTTTTACCATTGTCGAAATGTCTTGTAAACCGGGATTCCGAGACTGATCGGGTCTTTCCGGGAGAAGGTTTATCCTTCGTTGACCGTGAGAGCTTATAATGGGCTAAGTTGGGACACCCCTGTAGGGTATTATCTTTCGAAAGCCGTGCCCGCGGTTATGAGGCAGATGGGAATTTGTTAATGTCCGGTTGTAGAGAACTTGTCACTTGACTTAATTAAAATACATCAACCGTGTGTGTAGCCGTGATGGTATCTTCTCGGCGGAGTCCGGCAAGTGAACACGGTTTCTGGGTTATGTTTGCCGTAAGTAGGATTTCAGTATCACTTCTTGGTCATTACTAGTTGACGACCGTTCCGTTGTTTCTCTTCTCGCTCTCATTTGCGTATGTTAGCCACCATATATGCTTAGTGCCTGCTGCAGCTCCACCTCATTACACCATCCTTTCCTATAAGCTTAAATAGTTTTGATCTCGCGGGTGTGAGATTGTTGAGTCCTCGTGACTCACAGATTCTACCAAAACAGTTGCAGGTGCCGACGATGCCAGTGCAGATGACACAACCGAGCTCAAGTGGGAGTTCGATGAGGAACGTGGTCGTTACTATGTTTCTTTTCCTGATGATCAGTAGTGGAGCCCAGTTGGGACGATCGGGGATCTAGCATTTGGGGTTATCTTATTTACATTTGGATTTGAGCGTAGTCGGTCTATGTGTGGATTTTGGATGATGTATGAATTAATTTATGTATTGCGTGAAGTGGCGATTGTAAGCCAACTCTCGTTATCCCATTCTTGTTCATTACATGGGATTGTGTGAAGATGACCCTTCTTGCGACAAAACCACAATGCGGTTATGCCTCTAAGTCGTGCCTCGACACGTGGGAGATATAGCCGCATCATGGGCGTTACAAAGGCCTCCCCGTGTCCGGATGGGACTCTCCTTTGCGTGTATGGCAAGTTTGGCGTTCGGATATGAAGATTCCTTTCTCTGTAAACCGACTCTGTACAACCCTAGTCTCCTCCGGTGTCTATATAAACTGGAGGGTTTAGTCCGTAAAGGCAATCATAATCATACAGGCTACACATCTAGGGTTTAGCCATTACGATCTCGAGGTAGATCTACTCTTGTAACCCCTATACTCATCAAAGTCAATCAAGCAGGAAGTCGGGTATTACCTCCATTAAGAGGGTCCGAACCTGGGTAAACATTGTGTCCCCTGCCTCATGTTAGCCTTGATCCTTAGACGCGCAGTTCGGGACCCCCTACCCGAGATCTGCCGGTTTTGACACCGACAGTCATCGAGGGTGATTCCTCCTAACCACTTCCTATACGACTCTGTCGTGCAACCCCTCAAGTGTGAACCTCAAGGGTAGTTCCTCCTACGTTGACCTTGATGATTACATCGAGTGGAATCCACCGAGGGTGATTCCTCGGGGTTTCCCCCTGGTGTTTGGACACACGGATACTTGGACTTTACAACTATTACTTGGAAAGGCGGGTCGACCCTGAGGGGTACCCGCGAATGATGTGGAGACGGGTTGACCTGGAGGGTACCTGAGAGTTGAATACGAGGCGTGGCCGGGCATTCTTAGCCCTTGCCGTAAATCCTCGAGACGGGGCGAAGGGGTCACATCTTTCGTGAGTCTCTGCTCGTGACCGCACTACCAACACACTAACGGTTTGGATATTTGATCCAAGTAGGCCTTTTTTGGCCTTTTTCGCACTGACCACCACGCGGGAATGACTATGGGCACTCTGCGTCGTATGTATCAGCCGAAAGCTCATTGACGTTAGTGATGGAGCGTACTAATTTCAAAAAAAATTCCTACGCACACGCAAGATCATGGTGATGCATAGCAACAAGAGGGGAGAGGTCCACGTACCCTCGTAGACCGACAGCGGAAGCGTTATCACAACGCGGTTGATGTAGTCGTACGTCTTCATGATCTGACCGATCAAGTACCGAACGTACGGCACCTCCGAGTTCTACACACGTTCAGCTCGATGACGTCCCTCGAACTCCGATCCAGCCGAGTGTTGAGGGAGAGTTTCGTCAGCACGACGGCATGGTGACGATGATGATGTTCCACCGACGCAGGGCTTCGCCTAAGCTCCGCAATGATATTTTTTTAGGGAGAACGACAGTGGGAGAGGCTCCCACTGACTTTGTATTACTCACATAGGAACAATTACATATATGTTACAAAGGGTTTTGTGGCCCCCCGGCCATGCTAGCTATCCATGGTCTTAGTGGCCCAAGTTTACAATGTAATTAGACAGGAAAGGATGAAGATCCTCCCGGCAGTTATGTGTAAGCAGCTCCAAGAGATGCTTGAATCTAGCTAGCCATGCTCCATGGGAGTGCTGAATCCCTCTAAAGTGTTGATTGTTTCTCTCCATCCAAAGACTCCAAGCAGCCAGGAGAAAGATATCCATGAAGAGAGGTTGTCTCCAATTACCCCTACCTCCATGTAGAAGAGCCAGTCTGTTATCAGCTGTCGGCCATGTCACTCCAACTACATCCCAGCAGTGTTGACTAAAGGGGCAATTGAAGAACAGATGTTCCACCGTTTCCTCTGGAGGGTTTTGACAGAACATGCATGCATAGTTGCCCCCCACGACAACAAAGTGTCTGCGTTTGAGCATATTCCTGGTATTCAGGCGATCAACTAGGAGTAGCCATCCAAACATCTTGAATTTGATCGGGCTTTTAGCTTTCCAGAGCCATCCAAACGCATCGTCTGCCACAACCTGTTTGTAGCAGTGATTATAGAACTTCTTGGACGAAAAATGCCTGAGCAAGCATTCCCAGACATCGCTGTTATCGGCGGCCAGCCGATTTTGCGGCAACCCCTCCTGGATCTCTTTGATTTCTTCTCTCGCCTGGGTCGAGAGAGGTAGACTAAAAATCGTGGATGGGTCAGTTGCAGTAAGAACCTTAGCAATGGAATCGTCCTCATTCAGACAAAATGAAAAGGCTCGTGGGTATATATCCATTAATGGGGAGTCTTGAGTATTATCAAACCAAGCATCTTTCCAGAACAGAGCACTAGAGCTATCCCCCGGGGTGACTTTAGTGATCCCTCGGAATATCCCACTGAGTTGCATCACATCTCTCCACCAGAAAGAACCCACCGCCTCAGATGCATGCGGTAGCTTGTTTCTGTAGTAGGCATCCCAAACAAGCTCCACCCAGGGAACATCTTCATGATTATAGAATTTGAAAAGATACTTTAGGAGGAGGGCTGCATTCTGTGTTTTAAGATCAATAACACCAAGGCCTCCGCAGCGTTTTGGGCGGCAGACCAGCTCCCAGGCCGCAAGAGAGTTATTTTTGACCCCGTCGTCAGAGCTTTTAGCCCAGAGGCAATGTCTACGCAGCTTATCCAGATGTTCAATCACCTTTGGGTGTATCTTGATCGTGCACATTGCGTATATCAGCATCGAAGTCACAACTGAATTGACCAAGGTTAGTTTAGCTCTGGATGACATCAGTGACAGAGCAGTGGATGTCTTCCGTTCAACTGCATGAACCAGTGGCATAAGATCAAGGACACTGGGCCTCGTTGTGCCCATTGGCAGGCCGAGGTATGTGAAGGGCATGGAACCAACAGAGCAACCAAAAACCCCAGCCAGTTCACTAGCACGTTGGTGATCAATGTTAATGGGTATGAGAGTTGATTTCTGAAAATTGATCTTTAGTCCAATGGAAGTAGCATAATCTTCTAGGATAGCTTTCATACGGGCAGCCTGCACGGGACATGCCTGCATAACTAAAATCATGTCGTCAGCGTATTGGACAACCGGGAAATCACCCGCCCTGTCACGAGGGAGAGGAAGATCAAGCAGCCCACGAACAAAAGCATCGTTAACTGCTGCTTGGAGGAGATCAGCCGCAAGGACAAAGATCAATGGTGAGAGAGGGTCCCCCTGGCGCACTCCACATTTACAGTTGAATTTTCGACCAGGGACTCCATTAAGGAGTACAGAAGAAACCCCCGAACCAAAGATCGTGTTCATCCATCCAAGCCATTTGTCATCAAAACCCATGTGTTTCATAATTTCCATCATGGGGGCATGCTCAATAGTGTCAAACGCCTTGGCAAAGTCTAGCTTAAGGAGGATGTTTTCCCTCGCTGAGGTATGGCATTGATGTATGTATTCAAACGACCACGCTAGGCAATCCTGAATAGTCCTCCCTTTGAGAAAACCGTACTGATTTCTGTGTATGATCTTGAGGATGACTTTCTGTAGCCGATTTGCCAAGATCTTAGTGATGATTTTCAGACAACAATTCAATAAAGTAATTGGTCTATAATCATTTGTAGTTTCTGGAGAGGAGTTCTTTGGGATCAATGTGATATACCCCTCACTAATACTGGTTATATCTAGCCCTCCGGCATGAAATGCATGACACAACTCATAGAAGTCCGACTTGATGATCGGCCAGCAGCTCTTAAGGAAGCAACCATTAAAACCATCAGGACCTGGAGCCCGATCACTTGGCATTTCCTTAATAACAGTGTCAATCTCTTCATTGGAAAAAGGTGCCGACAAGTGCTCCAGTCCCTCAATCCGACGGATGATTCTGGAAAGATCAAAGCGCATGTGAGTGGGTTTAGAGGAACCCAACCGTTCCTTATAGGTTCTGAACAACACCCCTTCCTTGCCAGCATGGTCATGCATTTCCACATCGCCATCACGAAGCATGGCGATAGAGTTATGTCTGTATCTCTCCGTGGCCAGAGATTGAAAGAGTTTGGTATTTTCATCCGCAAATCTGAAGAATCTGATCGTGCATCTTTTCCTCCAGTATTCATTCTGAAACTGTAACAATGTCTGCAAGTGAGATTTCAAAATTTTCCGGAAGTTTGATTCCTGGATAAATAGAGGTCTTTTGTCCTCGAGATTATCCATCGTAGCTAAAGCTTCATTACAGTTTTGAATGATGATTTTCAGCTTTGAGATATCCCTGCTCCATCTCTTGAGATCATACCTCAGAGTTTTCAGCTTTTTACAAATGCGGGCGGCAGCGTTCGGTGCATGGCATGCCTTGGACCAGGAAGCGGCCACCACCTCCATAAACCCAGAATGGTTAATCCAAAAGTTCTCAAAACGGAAGAGTTTGGACTTGGGGATAGAGGACTCAATTGTAACCACACAGGGAATATGATCGGACACCGGTTTTCCTAATGGCAAGACCATTGTATTTGGAAACGAAGTGGTCTAGCAAGAGGACGAGAAGAACCAGTCAAGCTGTTCAAGTAAGGGGTCGTCTTGCATATTACTCCAGGTATATGTTCGACCCTTCACAGGTAACTCCATCAGAGACTGCACTCTAATGATTTCATTAAAAAGCAACATGTCCGCAGCGTCACCCCCAGGTTTGTTTCTGTTAGTCGTGGAACGAATAAAATTGAAATCACCGAGGATCAACCAGTTCTCATCATCAGGTATATGTAGGTCAAATAACCAATTAGTAAAATCCACCCGACGCTGACCAGAACATGGACCGTAGACATTGATCAAGTTCCACGAGTCATTGGACTGTGTAGCAACAAAAGAGACACCCACAGCAAACGAATCAACGTACCAAGGGGTGCCCACAAACACGGAGCTATTCCAGATAATAATAAGACCACCCGAGGCACCCACAGATGGAGCAAACACAAATTTATCAAACCGCTTAGGGCAGAAAGTTTTAATAAACGCCAGATCAAAAGATTCACGCTTTGTTTCCTGGATACATATCACAGAGCAACCACTAGTGTCGATAGTGTTTCTGAGAGCCAAAGTTTTAGCATCAGAGTTGATGCCCTGGATGTTCCACGACAAAACATTCCACGATTTATTCATGAACCAGCAGAAGTTTAGTCTCCGGCTCCCGTGGACGAGCGCTGATCATCCAGCAGCTTCTCGGGGGAAAGAGCCTCCTGCGCAATCCCGCAGCGTTTGCCCATCTGTTGAAGATCTTCAATCGTCATAGGAGGGGGGCAATCATCAGACCGAACCTGCACGGGGGCAGCAGCCAAAGAAACAGCTGTGATAAAAGAAGTTTCACGTGGTTTCACCCGTGACTTAGAGCGTTTGATGTCAGAGACTTGGTTGATCTTGAAACCATCATACTTAGTAGAGCGAGTACTTCTTCTGATAGTAGTAGTGTCAAGGGGCACAAGCACATTGCGGGACTGAGGTGCATTATAAAGAGAAGTAGAAGCAATCACCTGAAGAGCCGACTCTTGAACAGACAAGGTCACTGGATGTAACGCTGCATCTTGGGGGGCAAGTCTTGAAATCTCCTTAAGACCAGGAGAACAAGCCGCCCTCCCCCACTCAGTGTCAAACGCTGAAGATCTGCATTCAGTGGCCTCCTACAGCCAAGACGACGGGATGATGGCAGCCCCCATCTGAAAGATTGAACTGAACACCTCTGTCAGAACATCACGCTCTGGGACTATGCCCTCCAGCCAGGCAGACACAGCAACATTCAACTGGTTCTGTATAAACTTGAAAGGATTGAGGGGAAACATAACAGCCTCAGAAGTCTGAAAGGCTAGGGCTGGCGTATATATGCGTTTAAGCATCCCTCCCATCCAGAGCAACAAATCATGGTCGACAGTCACAAAGAAACTAGCTGAGTTTCCTCCAGCTCTGACGAACGCAAGGCGTGCAGTAGGATTCCCAAGCACAAAACCATCCGCCAGAGCTTCCACCGCTTGAAACTCTAAGTCAGAAGACCAAACATCCGACAGATTATCCTGGATATTGATTTCAGGATCCACCCCATCCATCAAAGACGGTCCATCGTACTGGAAGAACGTTCTGAAGCTGAACCCTGTGTGTGGCAGAGGAACCACAGGCCACAAAGGCCAACCATTATCCTGGAGTTGCACCTGGGCCGGTTCTGGGGCGTGCCATGCCGCTTCATTCAGAGCCTCTTGTGCAGCCATCTCCTCAATTCGTGCTTGCTGCATGAGGGTGTAGTAGGGAAGCTCATAAGGGTGGGGTGATGCATTCAGAAGCGGAGGAGCATCTTCATTGCCAACCAAATTAGGAATAGTATTCCTGCCATTCCGAACATACACTGGTACAGACCAGGATCGAGCAAGCCCTGGCAGCAAACCAACCCTGGTAACTAACAAACTATGTGGCACTTCAGCCACATCTTTGATATGGCATTTAACCAGAACTCGAGCTTTGTTGAAACCCGGACGTGGCCACACAAGGAGCTTACCAAAGTTAGAAACAGCCTTGTGAATATAGTGCTCAGTCTGGTAATCCATAGGGAAAGCTAGTAACATAACCCAAACCTCATATTCAAAAGCAGGCATGCGCATATTGAGACCTTCATCATGAGGTGCCAGAGAAAAAGTAGAATCCTCAGACAGAGCGTGAGGTCCCTCCCTAATTGCAGCATCCCGACTCTCCATATCCGCAAAAACCACACAGCCAATTCCTAATGGGTAAATAAAATCATCCACCAAATCATACTCTAGATCCCCAGTAATGATGCGACAGACCTCGGCCAACCAGAGCTCCTTTTGATGATCAGGGACTGGAGGATGGACTGTAACAATGGCATACCTGTCATGGTTGAGGGGCGGATCATCGACCACCATGACATGGCGCTGAACGCGATGAGCAGGGCCACGGTCGAAGGTCGATCCAACCGGGACGAAGGCGAACGGGCGCACTGGAAAGTTCGCCATAGCTGGAGCTGTCGGAGGTGTGGAATCCGCCGAGAGAGGAATCGCCGATGACGGACAGCAAGAAATCGGTGGGAGCGGGGGCAATGAAGGTTGGGGTGTTGAGCTCAAGGACGCCGGCTGTCGCGATTGGGGTTTTTGGCAGGCTGAAGTGACTACACCTTGACCAGGGAGGCGTATCGTCAAGCGTTGAGCGGTGGCCACTTCCGAGGAGCGTGGGATTTTCTGTTTCTGTTTCCAAATCCAACGGGCCCGCGTATCCCTCGCCACACGGGCCATACCAACAACCATAGAATTACCAAACACAGACGCCTCCAGCTCACCCCGAGGCAGGATCCTCTCAGATTTTGTTACTGGTAAAGATTTTTGTGCCCAAATCAAATGAGGTAAAGCATGACAATAGCTGGGCTTACGGGCCACATGACCCAGGCGGTGGCAGAACGGGCAGCGACGAAGCCCAGGACAAAGGCTAGTCATGTGATCCATAGCAGAACACGCATTGCATGGATGGCCTAGAGGGTCCGGGCCCACCTTGCATGGCATATGAAAGTTGGGCTTATTACGTGTAGAAACACAGGGTCCATGCACAGAAACATCCCCACAAGGCTAATAAAAGAACTCATTGCAACAATCAGCAACATGACCAAGCCGATCACATAAAGAACAAAGCTTAAGCCGCTTGTATATATAATCTTTGGTGGGAACTGAAGATATTTGTACCATTTGCTGAACACTGTCATTATCATAACCAGCCTGCCATCCATCCAATATGGAATAAAGAATATCATCCGGAATGGACTCCCATAAACCCCGAACAAACAACTCACCTCGAAAAAAGGTAACTTGGCCGGAATATCGGAGGAAATAGGTACGGATATGGATCCAAACCGAAAATTATCCTGAGAAACCGGAGCCCGAAAACTACCAAAAGAGAGCACGGTCGGGGGCTCGCCGGAATGCAAATCCGTCGGCGGTGGGATCAAACCCAATTTCTGAAACACTGGAATAGATGCAGGATCCATAGTCATATTTTGTTGAGATGATAACCATTTAGATTTGATCGCCGGACCAGGTGAAGAAGCCAAACCAGTCAACTCAGTATCCGTATGCCATGATTGAATCCTTGGGCGCTTGTTCATACCACGATGCAAATGAAAATGACAAATAAAGTTCGGCCAAATACGGTCCCGTAGCCCAAAGATAAAATGTCCCACTCGATTAGATGCCACAGAGAACCGGAAATGACGATCACCCAAGCGAACGACATTGAAACCCGCACCAAGCCCTCCAATACAAGACTGAAGAGCCAAACCAACCGAATCCACCGAGAGGGGAAAAGAGGCCAAGGAGAAGGAAACTTCAAGGAAGAATTCCTTGGAGCCGGAGTTGGGGACGAAATGGACCGTAGATCCAAACCGTGCACGCACCTGTGCCTCAACCTTAAGGCCGGGGGAGAAGTCCCAAAGGAGGAGGCCATCCATTGGGATCGCCAGGAGGAGATCGTAGGGTTAAACCCTAGAATCGCCATCGTAGTCGCCCGAGGTGGAGAGGAGAGAGGTGGACATTTCCAATCTCCCGGCCGCTTATGCCCGCTCCGCAACGGTATTATCGAGGTGTAATATGGTGGAGGGGGGCACCGCACACGGCTAAGAGATTTCAAGGATCAATTGTTGTGTCTCCGGGGTGCCCCCCTGCCCCCGTATATAAAGGAGCAAGGGGGAGGCAGCCGGCCAAGGAGAGAGGCGCGCCCAAGGGGGGAGTCCTACTCCCACCAGGAGTAGGACTCCTCCTTTCCTTGTGGGAGTAGGAGAAGGGAAGGGGAAAGGAGAAAGAAGGAAGGGTGCGCCCCCCTTCCCTAGTCCAATTCGGACCAGACCATGGGGAGGGGTGCGGCCACCTTTTGAGGCCTTTCTCTCCTTTCCCGTATGGCCCATTAAGGCCCAATACGAATTCCCGTAACTCTCCGGTGCTGCGAAAAATACCCGAATCACTCGGAACCTTTCCGAAGTCCGAATATAGTCGTCCAATATATCGATCTTTACGTCTCGGACATTTCGAGACTCCTCGTCATATCCCCGATCTCATCCGGGACTCCGAACTCCTTCGGTACATCAAAACTCAATAAAACTGTCATCGTAACGTTAAGCGTGCGGACCCTACGGGTTCGAGAACTATGTAGACATGACCGAGACACGTCTCCGGTCAATAACCAATAGCGGGACCTGGATGCCCATATTGGCTCCCACATATTCTACGAATATCTTTATCGGTCAGACCGCATAACAACATACGTTGTTCCCTTTGTCACCGGTATGTTACTTGCCCGAGATTTGATCGTCGGTATCTCGATACCTAGTTCAATCTCGTTACCGGCAAGTCTCTTTACTCGTTCCGTAACACATCATCCCGCAACTAACTCATTAGTCACAATGCTTGCAAGGCTTATAGTGATGTGCATTACCGAGTGGGCCCAGAGATACCTCTCCGACAATTGGAGTGACAAATCCTAATATCGAAATACGCCAACCCAACAAGTACCTTTGGAGACACCTGTAGAGCACCTTTATAATCACCCATTTACGTTGTGACGTTTGGTAGCACACAAAGTGTTCCTCCGGTAAACGGGAGTTGCATAATCTCATAGTCATAAGAACATGTATAAGTCATGAAAAAAGCAATAGCAACATACTAAACGATCGGGTGCTAAGCTAACGGAATGGGTCATGTCAATCACGTCATTCTCCTAATGAGGTGATCCCGTTAATCAAATGACAACTCATGTCTATGGCTAGGAAACATAACCATCTTTGATTAACGAGCTAGTCAAGTAGAGGCATACTAGTGACACTCTGTTTGTCTATGTATTCACACATGTATTATGTTTCCGGTTAATACAATTCTAGCATGAATAATAAACATTTATCATGATATAAGGAAATATATAATACTTTATTATTGCCTCTAGGGCATATTTCCTTCAGTCTCCCACTTGCACTAGAGTCAATAATCTAGTTCACATCGCCATGTGATTTAACATCAATAATTCACATCACCATGTGATTAACACCCATAGTTCATATCTCTATGTGACCAACACTCAAAGGGTTTACTAGAGTCAATAATCTAGTTCACATCGCTATGCGATTAACACCCAAAGAGTACTAAGGTGTGATCATGTTTTGATTGTGAGATAATTTTAGTCAATGGGTCTGCCACATTCAGATCCGTAAGTATTTTGGAAATTTCTATGTCTACAATGCTCTGCACGGCGCTACTCTAGCTAATTGCTTCCACTTTCAATATGTATCTAGACCAAGACTTAGAGTCATCTAGATTTAGTGTCAAAACTTGTATCGACGTAACCCTTTACGACGAACCTTTTTGTCACTTCCATAAGCGAGAAATATATCCTTATTCCACCAAGGATAATTTTGACCGCTGTCCAGTGATCTACTATTGTACTCCCTTGCCAAAATCAGTGTAGGGTATACAATAGATCTGGTACACAGCATGGCATACTTTATAGAACCTATGGCCAAGGCATAGGGAATGACTTTCACTCTCTTTCTATCTTCTGCCGTGGTCGGGCTTTGAGTCTTACTCAATTTCACACCTTGTAACACAGGCAAGAATTCTTTCTTTGACTGTTCTATTTTGAACTACTTCAAAATCTTGTTAAGGTATGTACTCATGGAAAAACTCATCAAGCGTCTTCATCTATCTCTATAGATCTTGATGCTCAATATGTAAGCAGCTTCACCGAGGTCTTTCTTTGAAAAACTCCTTTCAAACATTCCTTTATGCTTTGCAGAATAATTCTACATTATTTCCGATCAACAATATGTCATTTACATATACTTATCAGAAATTTTGTAGTGCTCCCAATCACTTTCTTGTAAATACAGGCTTCATCGCAAGTCTGTATAAAACTATATCCTTTGATCAACTTATCAAAGCGTATATTCCAACTCTGAGATGCTTGCACCAGTCCATAGATGGATCGCTGGAGCTTGCATATTTTGTTAGCACTTTTAGGATTGACAAAACCTTCTGGTTGCATCATATACAACTCTTCTTTAATAAATCCATTAAGGAATGCAGTTTTGTTTATCCCTTTGCCAGATTTCATAAAATGCGGCAATTGCTAACATGATTCGGACAGACTTAAGCATAGATACGAGTGAGAAACTCTCATCGTAGTCAACATCTTGAACTTGTCGAAAACCTTTTTTCGACAATTCTAGCTTTGTAGATAGTGACACTACTATCAGCGTACGTCTTCCTCTTGAAGATCCATTTAATCTCAATGGCTCGCCGACCATTGGGCAAGTCAATCAAAGTCCATACTTTGTTCTCATACATGGATCTCATCTCAGATTTCATGGCCTCAAGCCATTTTGCGGAATCTGGGCTCACCATCGCTTCTTCATAGTTCGTAGGTTCGTCATGGTCAAATAACATGACCTCCAGAACAGGATTACCGTACCACTCTGGTGTGGATCTCACTCTGGTTTACCTACGAGTTTTGGTAGTAACTTGATCTGAAGTTACATGATCATCATCATTAACTTCCTCACTAATTGGTGTAGGAGTCACAGGAACAGATTTCTGTGATGAACTACTTTCCAATAAGGGAGCAGGTACAGTTACCTCATCAAGTTCTACTTTCCTCCCACTCACTTCTTTCGAGAGAAACTCCTTCTCTAGAAAGGATCCATACTAAGCAACGAATGTCTTGCCTTCGGATCTGTGATAGAAGGTGTGCCCAACTGTCTCCTTTGGGTATCCTATGAAGACACATTTCTCCGATTTGGGTTTGAGCTTATCAGGATGAAACTTTTTTCACATAAGCATCGCAACCCCAAACTTTAAGAAACGGCAACTTTGGTTTCTTGCCAAACCACAGTTCATAAGGCGTCGTCTCAACGGATTTTGATGGTGCCCTATTTAACGTGAATGTAGCTGTCTCTAATGCATAACCCCAAAACGATAGTGGTAAATTGGTAAGAGACATCATAGATTGCACTATATCCAATAAAGTACGGTTATGATGTTCGGACACACCATTACACTGTGGTGTTCCAGGTGGCGTGAGTAGTGAAACTATTTCACATTGTTTTAACTGAAGGCCAAACTCGTAACTCAAATATTTTACCTCTGCGATCATATCGTAGAAACTTTTATTTTCTTGTTACGATGATTCTCCACTTCACTCTGAAATTCTTTGAACTTTTCAAATGTTTCAGACTTTGTGTTTCATCAAGTAGATATACCCATATCTGCTCAAATCATCTGTGAAGGTCAGAAAATAATGATACCTGCTACGAGCCTCAATATTCATCGGACCACATACATCTGTATGTATGATTTCCAACAAATCTGTTGCTCTCTCCATAGTTCCGGAGAATGGCGTTTCAGTCATCTTGCCCATGAGGCACGGTTCGCAAGCATCAAGTGATTCATAATCAAGTGATTCCAAAATCCCATCAGTATGGAGTTTCTTCATGCGCTTTACACCAATATGACCTAAACGGCAGTACCACAAATAATTTGCACTATCATTATTAACTTTGCATCTTTTGGCTTCAATATTATGAATATGTGTATCACTACGATCGAGATCCAACAAACCATTTTTCGTTGGTGTGTATGACCATAAAGGTTTTATTCATGTAAACAGAACAACAATTGTTCTCTAACTTAAATAAATAACCGTATTGCAATAAACATGATCAAATCATATTCATGCTCAACGCAAACACCAAATAACACTTATTTTGTTTCAACATTAATCCCGAAAGTACAGGGAGTGTGCGATGATGATCATATCAATCTTGGAACTACTTCCAACACACATCGTCACCTCGCCTTTTACTAGTCTCTGTTTATTCTGCAACTCTCGTTTTCGAGTTACTACTCTTTAGCAACTGAACCAGTATCAATTACCGAGGGGTTGCTATAAACACTAGTAAAGTACACATCAATAATCTGTATATCAAATATACCTTTGTTCACTTTTACTAGTCTCTGTTTATTCTGCAACTCCCGTTTCGAGTTACTACTCTTAGCAACTGAACCAGTATCAATTACCGAGGGGTTGCTATAAACACTAGTAAAGTACACATCAATAATCTGTATATCAAATATACCTTTGTTCACTTTGCCATCCTTCTTATCCACCAAATAGTTGGGGTAGTTCCGCTTCCAGTGACCAGTCCCTTTGCAGTAGAAGCACTTAGTCTCAGGCTTAGGACCAGACTTAGGCTTCTTCACTTGAGCAGCAACTTGCTTGCCGTTCTTTTTGAAGTTCCCCTTCTTCCCTTTGCCCTTTTCTTGAAACTAGTGGTCTCGTCAACCATCAACACTTGAAGTGGTCTCGTCAACCATCAACACTTGATGTTTTTCTTGATTTCTACCTTCGTCGATTTCAGCATCACGAAGAGCTCGGGAATTACTTTCGTCATCCCTTGCATACCATAGTTCATCACGAAGTTCTACTAACTTGGTGATGGTGACTAGAGAATTCTGTCAATCACTATTTTATCTGGAAGATAAACTCCCACTTGATTCAAGCGATTGTAGTACCCAGACAATCTAAGCACATGCTCACTAGTTGAGCGATTCTCCTCCATCTTTTTGCTATAGAACTTGTTGGAGATTTCATATCTCTCAACTCGGGTATTTTCTTGAAATATTAACTTCAACTCCTGGAACATCTCATATGGTCCATGATGTTCAAAACGTCTTTGAAGTCTCGATTCTAAGCCGTTAAGCATGGTGCACTAAACTATCAAGTAGTCATCATATTGAGCTAGCCAAACGTTCATAACGTCTGCATCTGCTCCTGCAATAGGTCTGTCACCTAGCGGTGCATCAAGGACATAATTTTTCTGTGCAGCAATGAGGATAATCCTCAGATCACGGATCCAATCCGCATCTTTGCTACTAAAATCTTTCAACATAATTTTTCTCTAGGAACATATCAAAAATAAACACAGGGAAGCAACAACGCGAGCTATTGATCTACAACATAATTTGCAAAATACTATCAGGACTAAGTTCACGATAAATTTAAGTTCAATTAATCATATTACTTAAGAACTCCCACTTAGATAGATATCCCTCTAATCATCTAAGTGATCACGTGATCCATATCAACTAAACCATGTCCGATCATCACGTGAGATGGAGTAGTTTCAATGGTGAACATCACTATGTTGATCATATCTACTATATGATTCACGCTCGACCTTTCGGTCTCCGTGTTCCGAGGCCATATCTGTTATATGCTAGGCTCGTCAAGTTTAACCTGAGTATTCCGCGTGTGCAACTGTTTTGCACCCGTTGTATTTGAACGTAGAGCCTATCACACCCGATCACCACGTGGTGTTTCAGCACGAAGAACTTTCGCAACGGTGCATACTCAGGGAGAACACTTATACTTTGATAATTTAGTGAAGGATCATCTTATAATGCTACCGTCAAACAAAGCAAGATAAGATGCATAAAGGATTAACATCACATGCAATCAATATAAGTGATATGATATGGCCATCATCATCTTGTGCTTGTGATCTCCATCTCCGAAGCACCGTGCTTGTGATCTCCATCTCTGAAGCACCGTCATGATCACCATCGTCACCGGCGCGACACCTTGATCTCCATCGTAGCATCGTTGTCGTCTCGCCAACTTATTGCTTTTACGACTATCGCTACCGCTTAGTGATAAATTAAAAACTATTACATGGCGATTGCATCTCATACAATAAAGCGACAACCATATGGCTCCTGCCAGTTGCCGATAACTCGGTTACAAAACATGATAATCTCATACAACACATTATATCACATCATGTCTTGACCATATCACATCACAACATGCCCTGCAAAAACAAGTTAGACGTCCTCTACTTTGTTGTTGCATATTTTACGTGGCTGCTACGGGCTTAGCAAGAACCGTTCTTACCTACGCATCAAAACCACAACGATAGTTTGTCAAGTTGGTGTTGTTTTAACCTTCGCAAGGACCGGGCGTAGCCACACTCGGTTCAACTAAAGTGAGAGAGACAGACACCCGCCGGTCACCTTTAAGCAACGAGTGCTTGCAACGGTGAAACCAGTCTCGCGTAAGCGTACGCGTAATGTCGGTCCGGGCCGCTTCATCTCACAATACCGCTGAACCAAAGTATGACATGCTGGTAAGCAGTATGACTTATATCGCCCACAACTCACTTGTGTTCTACTCGTGCATAGCATCAACGCATAAAACCAGGCTCGGATGCCACTGTTGGGGAACGTAGTAATTTCAAAAAATTTCCTACGCACACGCAAGATCATGGTGATGCATAGCAACGAGAGGGGAGAGTGTTGTCCACGTACCCTCGTAGACCGACAGCGGAAGCGTTATCACAACGCGGTTGATGTAGTCGTACGTCTTCACGATCCGACCGATCAAGTACCAAACGTACGGCACCTCCGAGTTCTACACACGTTCAGCTCGATGACGTCCCTCGAACTCCGATCCAGCCAAGTGTTGAGGGAGAGTTTCGTTAGCACGACAGCGTGGTGACGATGATGATGTTCCACCGACGCAGGGCTTCGCCTAAGCTCCGCAACGGTATTATCGGGGTGTAATATGGTGGAGGGGGGCACCGCACACGGCTAAGAGATTTCAAGGATCAATTGTTGTGTCTCTGGGGTGCCCCCTGCCCCCGTATATAAAGGAGCAAGGGGGAGGCAGCCGGCCAAGGGAAGAGGCGCGCCCAAGGGGGGAGTCCTACTCCCACCGGGAGTAGGACTCCTCCTTTCCTTGTGGGAGTAGGAGAAGGGAAGGGGAAAGGAGAAAGAAGGAAGGGTGCGCCCCCCTTCCCTAGTCCAATTCGGACCAGACCATGGGGAGGGGTGCGGCCACCTTTTGAGGCCTTTCTCTCCTTTCCCGTATGGCCCATTAAGGCCCAATACGAATTCCCGTAACTCTTCGGTGCTGCGAAAAATACCCGAATCACTCGGAACCTTTCCGAAGTCCGAATATAGTCGTCCAATATATCGATCTTTACGTCTCGACCATTTCGAGACTCCTCGTCATATCCCCGATCTCATCCGGGACTCCGAACTCCTTCGGTACATCAAAACTCAATAAAACTGTCATCGTAACGTTAAGCGTGCGGACCCTACGGGTTCGAGAACTATGTAGACATGACCGAGACACGTCTCCGGTCAATAACCAATAGCGGGACCTGGATGCCCATATTGGCTCCCACATATTCTACGAAGATCTTTATCGGTCAGACCGCATAACAACATACGTTGTTCCCTTTGTCACCGGTATGTTACTTGCCCGAGATTTGATCGTCGGTATCTCAATACCTAGTTCAATCTTGTTACCGGCAAGTCTCTTTACTCGTTCCGTAACACATCATCCCGCAACTAACTCATTAGTCACAATGCTTGCAAGGCTTATAGTGATGTGCATTACCGAGTGGGCCCAGAGATACCTCTCCGACAATTGGAGTGACAAATCCTAATCTCGAAATACGCCAACCCAACAAGTACCTTTGGAGACACCTGTAGAGCACCTTTATAATCACCCATTTACGTTGTGACGTTTGGTAGCACACAAAGTGTTCCTCCGGTAAACGGGAGTTGCATAATCTCATAGTCATAAGAACATGTATAAGTCATGAAGAAAGCAATAGCAACATACTAAACGATCGGGTGCTAAGCTAACGGAATGGGTCATGTCAATCACGTCATTCTCCTAATGAGGTGATCCCGTTAATCAAATGACAACTCATGTCTATGGCTAGGAAACATAACCATCTTTGATTAACGAGCTAGTCAAGTAGAGGCATACTAGTGACACTTTGTTTGTCTATGTATTCACACATGTATTATGTTTCCGGTTAATACAATTCTAGCATGAATAATAAACATTTATCATGATATAAGGAAATATATAATACTTTATTATTGCCTTAGGGCATATTTCCTTCACCGGTCATGACCTGATGGTGTGTCCGGCAGGAGTTGATCGATCATGTTGGGTAAGTTGGTGCACCCCTGCAGGGAAGAAAACATCTATCGATAGTCTGTCCTAGGGTAACGGACACTCGGAGTTGTATTCCGATCGATACAACTAGAACTTGCTGTTGAGGCATGTAATGGAAATGATGGCTCCGGGATTGATTTCTCGCATGGAGCCGAGGAAGTGATCTCTAGGCGATGTTACAACATGCTTACTAATATTATAATATGCCATTCTTATCTCTTCTGATGCTGCAAGATGCTTGGAGCTGCTTGAAGATGCTAGTCTTCGATAGGCTAGGCTTTCCCTTTCTATTCTGGCATTCTGCAGTTCAGTCCATAGATCATACCCTTTTCATTGATAAAGAAGCATATGTAGTGTAGATCCTTGCTTGCGAGTACTTTGGATGAGTACTCACGGTTGCTTTCCTCCTTCTTTTCCCCCTTTTCCATTCTTCTCGGATGTCGCAACCAGATGGTGGAGCCCAGAATCCAGACGCCACCGTCCACGTCTACTACTACCCCGAGGGTGCCTACTACTACGTGACGGACGCCGACGATCAGGAGTAGTTAGGAGGCTCCCAGGCAGGAGTCCTTGCCTTTTCGATTGTTGTTGTTTTTGTGCTAGTCTTTTTAAGGCAAACTTGTTTAATTTATGTCTGAACTCAGATATTGTTGTTTTCGCTGACTCTTGTGTATTTGAGCTGATGTATTCGAGCCCTCGAGGCCCCTGTCTTGTAATATAAGTCTTGCATTATTTTAATTTGTGTCTAGAGTTGTCTTGTGATATCTTCTCGTGAGTCTCTGATCCTGATCGTACACATTTGTATGTATGATTAGTGTACGATTGAATTGGGGCGTCACAAATGGCTAGCAGACAGATGAAATGTAACACTCGCTGAACAAATTAACTGACACTCCGACTGTATTTCTTTCAGTCAAATCTAATATGTCCAATACCAAAAATACAGTGTGTGTGTGAAAGTTGGCTTTGAGAAACGAATCTCGGCTCTCCAAACAAACTAGTACTAGGACTAGTCACGTGCCTTTTTTTCTGTTTTCCAAGGCAACTCTGCAACCGCACCCAAAAGAACAGTATTCTATTTCTTTCCAAACACTTTCTCCTTTTTTACTCTCTCTCAAAATTCCAACGTGGCAAAATAGGAAAAAAAATTCAAAAACAAGATCTCAACTTCCCCGAAAAAATGTGGGCCACGTGATTCTCTTAAAATAACAGTATCCAAACAAAGGAGTACTACTTCGTGGGAACTAAATTTTTTTAATCTCCACGTCCCAAACGAATTAGTAGTCGCAAAGGAAACAGATCTGGAAACAATTCTTCCTTTTTTTAGTATCACTTTGCTTTAACGACGAGGAATCTTTCCAAGTAGTACTCGGCTCTTTTTTTTTCGTTTCCTTTTATTTGGACGAATCTAACATTCCCAAAGTAATAGCAGATTTTTGTTTTGCGCTGGTCACTTTCCAAAGTGGGGCACAATCCTTTGTATCCTCCTCCTTTTTATCTCTTCCCAAACAAACTGCCAGTCCAAAAGAAAATAGATCCGAACACAACTTTTCTTACTCTCTTTTTTTTACCTGAAATCCAAACGTGGAAACTATTAACTCTCCTTGATTAACGTACTGATTTTTTTTTGATCTCCTTCCAAAAGCAAACTGCCCGATCCAAACCTGCGAAAACTACGACCAAACAGATCTGTTGCTGCTTTTCTTTTATACAGTACTTGTCACGTCACGCAAAAATTGTGCACGTTCCCTCTGTCTCCTCTTATTCCGCCAACCACTCTTTTTTTTTCCTGCGATTTCCAGGATCAGAGGACGTGATGTTGATACTTCCCTTAGCAGCACAACTTTCCAAATGTCCTAGTACTCCCTTCGTTTTTCCGAAAATACTAATGCCCACACGTGTGGCAGTTTTGCAACTTGCCCACATGCGTAGATCATCGTCCAGTGCAGTTTGCATGAATCTTAACACATTGAGACAGAATTTATATGCCACATAAAACGAGGCTGGTGTGTGGGCGTTGGAGAGTTTGCCCACCCGCCCCGCACCACGCTATTTGCCAGCTGCGCTGTGTGGGCGAACTAGTTTCTGCCCACACAAACATCACCTAGTCCATGCGCATGTGGGCGAACTGCTTTTCGCCCACACGACACTCCTACATTATGGATGGCAACTGCAGTTACGTGAACGTGACAACTAGGTAAACACACATGGCAACTGTGATTCTTTGCTAGACGGCAATTGCAGTTGCGCGTACGTGGCAACCAGATAAACACACATGGCAACTATGGTTGGACCACACGTGGCAACTATGTAAACACACATGGCAACTACTGTTTGACCATATGTGGCAAGTAGTTAATCACACACGGCAATTACGGCTTGATTACATGCGGCAACTACCATAAATTAGACATGGCAACTATAGTTAACCAAAACAGATAGAGTTGCGATGCTTTTACAACTACACCTGCCATCCCGGATAACTACATCTGCCAACCAGGATGGCAACTAAATCGTCATCCCGCCGGTACCTAACGTAGCTGTGCCAGGACGTGTGGGCATTTTTGCTTCGTGCCACACGCGCGGGATGGAGATGAGTAGTAATTGTTGGGCGTGTGGCACGAAGTAGCCGCGCCCACACGTGTGGGCAATTCTAATGTCCGCCCACACACAGCCCGTGTGGGCTGCCTTCTGCTCACACCACACACGATGTGTGAGCGCATGTCTAATATACCACACGTGTGGTGAATATCAGCGTCCGTTTTTTAGTCCGCATATAAGGTTTGGTCAAAGTCAAGCTTTGTAGAGTTTGACTAACTTTATATTAAAAAATATAAACATTCATAATATGAAATCAATATTATCGTATGCACCATGAGACGTATTTTCATACTACATAGTTTTAGTATTGTAGATGTTCATATTTTTTTATATAAATTTGGTCAAACTTTGTGTAGTTTGACTTTGACCAAATCCTATATACGGAGTAAAAATAAACGGATGGAGTACTCCCTTACGACCTTCCTCACGTGACCTCTTCCTTTTTCTTGGCCAATCCAATCTATCTTGAAATCTCTTTCCTAAGATGAACCAACATGGGGATCAAGTCCCAGGTGCAACCGATCTGCGGTTTTTTTATCCCAACGTTCCAACAAAATCTGCCCACCAGATCTCTCTAGATGGATCAAGCTCCAAGATGGCCAGTGAGATGATGACGACACAACAACTGATGGATGGTGACAACGGCGGTGGAAATAATATATTGCAACAGAAGATAACAATAAAGTGGACAATGGTGCTTGCGGATCCGGCGGGAATAAAATGTGACTAGAACTCAAAACTCTAAAAGTTTAGACACTAAAACCAGCAACTCGATACACGATGTAACCAAAAATTCAACAATGTAAATACAAAGTGGTAATGGCGAAAGGCTCAGACTGTCTGGGACACGGATGAACTAATCTAACTTTTTTGTGGCTTTTTCTTGGACTCTAGGTATGAAGAATAGATGCAATCTAGACTATGAAATACTAAAAAAAATCTCATCGAGCAACCTGAAAATTGATACCACTTGATAAAGGCGAAGGGCCCAATCTTTCGATGAGATGATAACTATCGATTTGGTGGAGACAACTTTGATGATCCGACTACAAATGTTCGAGAAAGATGTATTCAAAGCAAAGGTTATTCACGGTACTGTGTTGATCAAGATGTCAACCTCGGTCAACAAGGATGATGAGGCTGCTGCTGATTCTGAGGAAGTTGTGTCCTAGTGTATGCGGATGATATTCCTCAAAATATTCAAGATGGTTTTGACCACACGTGCAACTATATCAAACAATGTCATGACGCGCTTGAGGTGAAGCTTAGCAAAAGGATTGATATTTTGATCGCCCGGTTCGACGCTTTGGTGGACACCATCAATACACTGACAACTGATTTCGCACGACCACAGGCTGCTCCGTTGGCTCCACTGCATTACGCAGCACCCGCTCGCAATGGACATGCCGGCGTGCATGATCGTCCTTTGGTGGCACAACCACATGTTGGAGATGATAACCTCGATGACGGAGTTGATCCTGCGGTGCGGTACGATCCACAACCGCGACACTTTGAGCCCCGTCCTGAAGCTGCCGCTCGTGGCGGGGTGCATGACCGTGTGGGTCAAGCTGCGCGTGTTCCTTTGGATGATGGAATTGGGTGCATAAAAATTTCAATTCCTTCGTTCTCCGGCTAGTGCGTACCAGAAGTCTATTTGGAGTGGGAGATGCGCATTGATCAAATTTTTGATGCCCATCATTATAGCGAAGAGAAGAAAGTTCAACTTGCTGGAGTTGAGTTCACGGTTACGTGCTAATTTGGTCGAAACAAGTTTGCCGGTCTCGACATCGTCCAATGACTTGGCGAGGGATGAAAGAATACATGAGGCGACGTTTTATTCCTGAGCACTATAGAAGAGATATGTACAACAAGTTGCAGCGGCTCTCTCAAGGTTATATGAGTGTAGATGAATATTATAAGGAGATGGAATTGCTTATGATACGTACAGGGACAACAGAGGATCTGGAAGCGACCATGGCGCGTTTCTTTAACGGGTTGAACATAGATGTGCAGGATCGTGTAGAGATGGTGGTTTATTATAACATGCAAGATCTTGTGCACCAAGCGGTGCATGCAGAGCACAAATTAAGCGACGCCAAACCAATGCTTTTCCCGGCACCACTTCCAACTCAGGGCGACGTCCTCAACAGAATTCCAATGAAGGTGGCACCAGTTCCAAGATAGCGTCATCAAATCGATCTAATGGTTAAGTGCAGAAGGATGTTCCAAAAACTGAGGCATCAAGAGTTGATTCGAGTGCACAGTCCATCACACACACTAGTGGAATAGAGTGCTTCAAGTGTGGAGGCCGGGCACATATGAGGCGTGAATTTCCTAACGAGAAAAGAGTGTTTCTCACAAGAGATGGCTATGCATCCGCTGGTGATGAAGAGGTAGTTTCTGACACTTCTAGCAAAATTTTTGAAGAAGCTGAAAGTGTGACCGCGAGTTTTGAAGCTGCGGAATCATACCTGTCATTGATGGTGCAGCGAGTGCAAAAGGATCGCATTGAGGACAAAGGACAATGTTGGAATATTTTTCAAACTCAATGCAAAATCAACAACACCAATTGCAAGATGATCATAGATGGAGGAAGCTACACCAACGTGGTTAGCAAGGACTTAGTGGACGCTTTAGCTTTGCCTACTTGGAAGATCCCACAACCACACTGTGTTGAATGGTTATATCAGTCAGGCAAATTGGAAGTTACTCATAAGGTCCGACTCAGTTTTTCTATTTGCGAGTATACCGATACAGTGATTTGTGATGTTTTACCAATGGATGCATGCCAGTTATTGTCGGGAAGACCGTGCCAATATGACCGTCGTGCCACACATAAAGGCCGGTCCAACACATACTCCTTTTGGGATGTCGGAAGATGATGTGTGTTGCGACCAATGTTTGCAGGAGAAATCAAGGTGGGTGAAAATGTTTTCCTGAAAAAAGAAGGATGATGAGGTTGCTGCTGATTCCGAAGAATAGATGCAATCTAGACTATGAATACTTCAAATTTTCTCACCGATCAACCTGAAAACTGATACCACTTGATAGAGGCGAAGGGCCCGACATTTCGATGAGATGATAACTATCGATTTGGTGGAGACGACTTTGACGATCCGACTACAAATGTGCACGATGTTGCGCCTTAGCAATCGCTAAACCAACTCCGAGAGGTTATTGACCACGCCGGAGCATGATCAACCTGACCACGAAGGTCTATTCCTGCAAGCAATCGAAGAACGAGCAAGAATATGATAAGGCAATCTGAATATTGCGAATATGGATGAAGTATTGATAAAAGTGGGGTTCCATAAGCGGTCTTGGTCTAGTCGTTGGACACAAACAAAGTACACGAAGTTGCAGCAATGGTTAACCTTTAACTAAATAAAACCCCACCCTAAATGGTTGTAACGCCCCGGATCCGATGCGCCAGGTGTCTGCCAGTTATTCGATGTCGTTGCCATGTCATTTGCTTGCGTGTTGCATTTTTCCATGTCATCATCTGCATTTCATACCATGTCATCTTGTGCATTGCATTCACATACGTGTTCGTCTCATGCATCCGAGCATTTTCCCCGTTGTCCGTTTTGTAATCCAGCGCTCCTATCTCCTCCGGTGCACCCCTCTTGTTTTCTTTCGTGTGCGGGTGTCAAACTTTCTCGGAATGGACCGAGTCTTGTCAAGTGGTCTCGGTATACCACCCGGAGACCACCGGTCAAGTTTCGTTCCATTTGGAGGTCGTTTGGTACTCCAACGGTTAACCGGGTAACCGCAAAGTCCGTTTTGGTCTTGCAGAAAACCCCCCCTTCAAACAGCCCCAAAACCCCTCTAAATCTCAGCCATGCTCTCGGTCGTTCGATCACGATCGCGTGGGCAAAAACCGCACCTCGTTTGGACTCTCCTAGCTCCCTCTACCTATATAAACACCCCCTCCCCCGAAATTCGCGGATGAATTCCACCCTAACCCTAGCTCCGCTCCCCTCGCGCCGCCGGACAGGTCTGCGCCGCCGTCGGACATGTCCAACCGCCCCCCCCCTCCGCGAATCCGGGCGCGACACCTGTCCGCCGCCGTCCCACCGCCGCCGCGGCCCGCGGAGCCCATCCGGGGGCCGCGCGGGCCCGAGTCGCCGCCGCCGCCCGTGGCAGTCCCCGCCGCCGACGTGGCCTCGCCGCCCGGCCACGGCACCCGCCGCCTCGCCTCCTCCGGCCGCCGGGCTCCCGCCGCCTTCGCCGGCGCCAGCCGCCGCCCCGCCGGCGTGCGCCGCCCGCCCCGCCGCCGGGGGCCCTCGCCTCGCCTCCCTTCGCCGCCCCTCGACCGGCCCCGTCCTCCCCCTCCTCCCTCGGCCATGGCGGCGCCCCGCGCCGTCCGGCGAGCTCCCCGCCGAAGCACTGCCGCCTCTGCCCCCGAGCTCCTCGAGGCCTCCTCGATCCGATCTGAACGGAGCCGTACGTTGACTTTCCTCCCCCCTCCGAATATTCTAAGTCCTGGAAATTTATCATTATCATGCCATGTTCAACTGTGTGTAACTTCATGCATGTAGCTCCGATTTGCGCGTATAATATGTCAAATTGTTCGTCTCGTGATGTTCTTCATTTTGTTAAATTGCACCATGTTCATTAGAGGTCATCTTGATGCCCAAATCTCTGTTGGAAGAGGGCTAGTTGCTGTTAATCTCTGGTTCTTAGCAGAACTTGGAGATTTGTCATTTTTGTATCATTTATTCTGTGCATCTTTTGAGCATGAGATCTACATGTGTTTTGAAGTTTGCCATGCCATCTTTCCAGTGGTGTAGCCCATGTATTTTTGTGATCTCTGTGGTGACTAGCACAAGCATGCAAAGTAGGTCCCGTAATATTTCTGATTTCAGAGACAGTGACTTCTCTAAGTCCTTGCCTGCTGTAATTTCGTTGCCATGTAAACTTGATGTTACAGAGAGATCCATGCATATTTTGGAGATGTTCAGTAAGGATGTTTTATAGCTATAGTTGTAATTGATCCATTCCTGCAATTGTTTGCAATTATGGGGTGCCATAGCATGACTCAATCTTACTCTACTTTTGCTATAAAATATTTCTGGCAGATTCTTAACATGATATGCAATGTTGCCAAGCTTATTGTAGTTGATCCATACATGCTATGCTTATACTCTCCGGGGAAAGTGCATCTGGACTACGTACTTGAGGTGCTCTCCGGTGGGTGCAACAAGTAGCTCACCATCACCGGCGCCTTGCAGCAAGAAAGCCCCATCAAAGTACATAATCCAGTCACGACTCGTTTCCTTGCCATGGAGAGTGGTCTCTTGAATCTCCTCGTCAGGCTTTGAGCTCCATTCCGCAATGAATTCCGCCAAGGCTCTGCTTTGAATCGTTGAAGTGCTTTCAAACCTGAGACTAAAGCTTGACAGTTCTAATGCCCACTCCACAATCCTTCTAGTCGCATCTGGGTTATGCAAGATCCGTTGCAATGAGAAGCGAGTGATGACGGTGATCTCATGTGCCTGAAAATAGTGGCGCAGCTTCCTTGAGGCCATAAGGAGGCCGAAGAGCAACTTCTGCACACCAGAGTATCTCGATCTAGCCCCCTGCAAGAGGGAGCTGACAAAATAAACTGGGTGTTGCACCATCTCCTTCTTCCGTGTCACTTCATTTGCTTGCGCAGATCCCACCTTGCCGGCACCAGACTCTGCTGGGGAGGTTCCCTCCTTGCCGGCACCAGGCTTTGCCGGGGATGATCCCGGGTCGTCATTTGACGGCCTTGCCGCTGCCGCTGTTTCTTCATCTACTTCTCTCTGTGCCACTAGCGTACCACTGACCACTTGATTCGTTGCCGCTAGATAAAGCAGAAACGGCTCTTGTGGCTTTGGCGCAACTAGTGTCGGCGTAAAGGAGAGGTACCTCTTCAAATCTTGCAGCGCTGCCTCCGCTTCCGGAGTCCATTTCATTGGACCCGCCTTTTTCAAGATCTTAAAAAAGGGCAGGGCGCGCTCAGCAGATTTGGAGATGAATCTGCTTAAAGCAGCAACATAGCCAGCAAGTCGATGCACATCTTTGACTCGTCTTGGTGCTTCTATCTGCTCAATCGCCTTGATCTTGTCGGGGTTCGCCTCGATCTCACGCTGAGACACAAATAATTCGAGAAGCTTATTGGATGGGACGCCAAACACACAGTTCTCAGGATTGAGCTTGAGATTGATCTTGCGCAAATTTGCAAATGTTTCTTCTACATCTTGTATGTGCGTTGCCTTGTCCTTGGTTTTGACCACTATGTCATCCATATATGCTTCCATATTTCTATGTAGTTGGGGCTCAAAACCAATCTGAACCGCTCTTGCAAACGTTGAACCAACGCTTTTCTACCCGAAAGGCATTCGTATAAAACAATACTTACCACATGGGGTGATAAACGCGGTCTTCTCTTCATCTTCCTTCGTCATGAAGATTTGATGGTATCCTGAGTAGGTGTCAAGAAACGACAGCAAGTCGCACCTAGCCGTGGAGTCCACAATCTGGTCGATGCATGGCAAGGGGAAAGGATCCTTTCGACAGGCTTTGTTGATATCTATATAATCAATGCACAACCTCCATTTTCCATCCGCCTTGCGCACCACCACCGGATTGGCCAACAATGTTGGGTGGAGAACTCCTCTGACCAAATCTGCCGCTTCCAACTTCCTGATCTCTTCAATGATAAACTCTTGCCGCTCCAAATCTTGCTTCCTGACCTTCTGCTTGACGGGCCACGCATGAGGACAGACGGCAAGATGGTGCTCAATCACCTCCCTGGGAACGCCGGGGATGCCAGATGCTTGCCATGCAAACACATCGACATTCGCCCGCAGGAAGGCAATGAGCGCGCTTTCCTATTTGCTGTCGAGGGTGGAGCTTATAGTGAAAGCTACGCCCATGTCGTCCTCCTTGACGGGCACCTTCTTAGTTTCTGGTGGTGCTGCCTTGGATTTCTTGCTCTTGCCGGTGGAGCTCTCTGGCACTTCCTCGACGGGAACACAGCACTCCAAGGAGGCGTGCTTGCCGGAGTGGGTGCAAGATGTCTTGCCGGTCTTCTTCCCCCTGGAGGTGCAGTGGCAGGAGCAAGCGCCTTGACGACAGGTGCTACAGCTGCCTCCCGGTAGAGTTGGTCGGCGCAGATGAGCGCATCTTTCTTGTCGGAGGAGACAGTGATGATGCTCATCAGGCCGGGCATCTTCAGTGTGTTGTAGGCATAATGCAACGCCGCCATAAACTTCGCCAGTGCTGGACGGCCAAGGATCCCGTTATATGGCAATGGGATCTTGGCGACATAAAAAACAATCTTCTCCATCCTATAGTTCAACTCACCACAAATGTAACCGGTAGTGTGATCTTACCCTTCGGTTGGCTTCTTCTCAGATTGATCCCTTGAAACGTGCCCATCTCTTCGAGATCTCCATCAGTAATTTTCAACCTCTTGATCACCTTGGGTGAGATCAAGTTCAAATCGGCCCCACCGTCAACTAGCATTTTTGTCACCTTGAGGTTGCGAATCGTTGGCGAAACCAACAATGGCAAACACCCGACCGCGGTTGTGCAATCAGGGTGATCCTCCGCATAAAAAATGATAGGCGTGTTGGACCATTTCAATGGCTTCTGGGCATCGATCGATGGCTCCGTCGCATTAATCTCGCGTGCCCACTATTTAAGTTTGCGGTGAGAAGAATGCAACGAGGCGCCACCATCAATGCACATGGCTTCTGTGGTCTTTTGAAACTCATGCTCGCTGGACTCGTCATCCTCTTCATGGTAATCATCTCCCTCTTTCTTGTCGCGGCCTCGAGCAGGCCTCTCCTGTTGCTTGTCCTTGTCGTGGCGGCCTCCTCGGCCACCACGCTTCTTGTCGGACCCTTCAGCACCATCCTGGCCCTTCTCCTTGTCTCTCCTTTCATACTCAGCTTTCTGCCTTCCTACAAGCTGCTCGGCTTGCCGGTAGTTCTGGAGGTCATGGCCCTTGGTGCGATGGATCTTGCAATATTGCTTGTCGGAGCCTTCTGGCTTGTTGGCAGCCCCCACACCCGGCAACATCCTTGCCGGGGTCGTCAACCTTGGCCTTCTTGGCGGTGCCGGGGTTGCCGGATTCCTCGACGGCAAGCACTGTTTTGCCCTTGCGCTTCCTGTTACGCCCTCGACCCTTCTTTGCTGGGGCGACGATGTCTTCCTCTCCCGAATCAGTTCCCGCGCTGGCATCCACGCCGGGGTACTTCCTCCCTTCTTCAGCCCGAGCACACCTATCGGCCAAAACATAAAGCTCGTCAACATCCCTAACCTTGTTCATCGCCAGTGTAACACCCCGCATGTAACTTGCCATATTTGTAACTCCGACTCTTGCCATTTCCGGCTATGTGTTATGATATTCCCTCCGTGGTCGGGTTTTGTCTTTCATTTTGCATTTTGTCATGTCTTGTTTTTCATATCATGTCATCATGTGCATTGCATTTGCATACGTGTTCGTCTCATGCATCCGAGCATTTTCCCCGTTGTCCGTTTTGCAATCCGGCGCTCCTATCTCCTCCGGTGCACCCCTCTTGTATTCTTTCGTGTGCGGGTGTCAAACTACCGGAATGGACCGAGGCTTGTCAAGTGGCCTTAATATACCACCCGGAAACCACCGGTCAAGTTTCGTTCCATTTGGAGGTCGTTTGGTACTCCATCGGTTAACCGGGCATCCGCAAAGTCCATTTGAGTGTCCAGCAAAACCCCCCTCAAAAACCAGCCCAAAACCCACCAAACTCTCTTCCATGCTCTAGGTCGTTCGATCATCATCGTGTGGGCGAAAACCGCACCTCATTTGGAGCCTCCTAGCTCCCTCTAGCTATAAAAGAGCATCTCCCCCGAAAACGAATCGCAGATCAAACCCTAGCGTCTTACACCTCACGCCGCCGGACAAAGTCCGCCCGCGCCGGACACGTCCGCCCGCGCCGACCGACGAATCCGGCGCCGACACCTGTCCCCGTCGGCTCTCCCACCGCCGCGGCCGGCCCGGCCCGGGGCCGGCCCCGCGGCCCGACCGCCCGAGCCGCCGGCGCTCCCGCTCGCCTCCCGTTCGCCGGCCCGGCCACCCGCGCCGCCGCCGCGCCGGGTAGCACCGCGCCCCGCCGCCCTCGACGCCGCGCCGCCGCCGGCCATCACCGCCACCTGCCCGCGCCGGCGTGCCCCCTCCGGCCGGCCACCGCCACCCTCCTCTGCGCCGGCGTCCCCGCGCCTTCCTCCTCCGGCCCGGCTGGCGAGCCGAGCTCGAGCTCCACTGCTCGCGTGAGATATCGATCTGGTTACTGTACGTGCGTTGACTTTGCCCTCACCCCGAAATTCCCAAGTCCTCAAATCTTTACAATAAGTGCTCATGTTCCTCGTTGTATAACTCCGTGCATGTAGCTCTGTTTCGCGCGTGTAATATGTCAAATTGTTCGCCTCGTGATGCTCTACATTTAGTTCAATTGCACCATGTTCATTAGAGGTCATCTTGATGCCCAAATCTCTGTTGCAAGAGGGCTAGTTGCTGTTATCTGCTGGTTCTTATCAGAACTTGGAGATTTGTCATTTTTGTATCTTTTAATCTGTGCATCTTATGGGCATGAGCTCTACATGTGTTTTGTTGTATGCCATGCTATATTTCCAGTGGTGTATGCCATGTATTTTTGTGATCTCTGTGGAGACTAGCACAAGCATGCAAAGTAGGCTCCGTAATGTTTCTGATTTCAGGGACTTAGTGATTTCTCCAAGTCCTTGTCTGCTGTTATTTTGTTGCCATGTAAACTTGATGCTACAGAGAGATCCATGCATATTTTAGAGATGTTCAGTAAGGATGTTTTGTATCTATTGTTGTAATGGATCCATTCCTGCCCTTGTTTGCAATTATGGAGTGCTATAGCATGACTCAATCGTGCTCTACGTTTGCTATAAAATATTTCTGACAGATTCTTAACATGATATGCAATCTTGCCAAGCTTATTGTAGTTGATCCATTCATGCTATGCTTTTGTTCTTGCCATAGATAGCTTCATAATCATGCCATCTTGCTGTAGGTATGCTTGTTTTGTCATGCATTGCTTTGGGGTTAGTGCATCAAGCTCACAAAGAGACCTACATATTATTGTTTCTGCCATGCTCTGTTTTCTGCTAAGTCTGAAACCTGATAACGAAACTTGCTATGTTCACATGCTTGCCATCATATCTTCTGATCCTTTTTGGCTTATGGTCAGTAAGGGACTTTTGTCATATGCATCTTGTAGAATACTTCCATGCCTTGCTTTGCTATGTTAAGTTCCTGTAGCATGTTGATTTCGTGCTCTAAACATTGCTACCTGATGCAGTTTTCTGCCATGTCCAGTTTTTCACCAAGTCTGTGATCCTGTTATCTTTTGCACTTTTGCCATGCTTGTTTGAGTTTGATATGTTGTGAACTAGCAGTAGCTCATTGTTCATCTTTTGTCAAGAATCTCCTGTATATTACATTCATATGCTTTGTTGCTATGTTGGAGTGCTGTAGCATTGTTACTTGTTGCATTTTAAGTGCTATCATGCTGTTAATCGCAGATTCGTGTCATTCTTGTTTTGCTTGCCATTTGCAAACCATGCATCCGTTTCCGGTGATCTTTATATCGATTTTGACCGAAATCATCTCATCTTTCCAGTGGCATGCTTGGTTTGCCAAGTTAATGCCTTGTTCATCATTTTCCTTCCGGAGCACGCATATGCATCGCATATCATATCTCGCATATCATACATGTGTTGCATCATGTTGCTTGTGCATTTCTCATGGTTGATTGTGGTTCCGTTTGCTTGTGTTCTTGTTTTGGGTAGAGCCGGAAGACGAGTTCGTGAACGAGGAACCTGTTGAGTACGCTTACGAGGATCAAGCTTTCGACAACTCTGAGAACCTTGCAGGCAAGATGACCACCCCTCGAAATCACTTCTATCTTGGCTTTGCTAGTTGTTCGCTCTATTGCCATGCTGCGCTACCTATCACTTACTATATCATGTCTTCCATATTGCCATGTCAGCCCCTAACCATCCTTTCCTAGCAAACCGTTGTTTGGCTAAGTTACCGCTTTTGCTCAGCCCTTCTTATAGCGTTGCTAGCTGCAGGTGAAGTTGAAGTTGGTTCCATGTCGGAACATGGATATGTTGGGATATCACAATATCTCTTATTGAATTAATGCATCTATATATATTTGGTAAAGGGTGGAAGGCTCGGCCTTATGCCTGGTGTTTTGTTCCACTCTTGCCGCCCTAGTTACTATTATACCGGGATTATGTTCCTTGAGTTTGCGTTCCTTACGCGGTCGGGTGATTTATGGGACCCCCTTGACAGTTCGCCTTGAATAAAACTCCTCCAGTAAGGCCCAACCTTGGTTTTACCATTTGCTACCTAAGCCTTTTCCCCCGGGTTTCCGCGAGCCCGAGGGTCATCTTTATTTTAACCCCCCCGGGCCAGTGCTCCTTCGAGTGTTGGTCCGAACTGAGTAGACTGCGGGGCCCTCTCTTGGAAACTCGAGGTCTGGTTTTACACGTAGGATGTCTCATCCGGTGTGCCTTGAGAACGAGATATGTGCAGGTCCTATCGGGATTTGTCGGCACATTCGGGCGGCTTTGCTGGTCTTGTTTTACCATTGTCGAAATGTCTTGTAAACCGGGATTCCGAGACTGATCGGGTCTTTCCGGGAGAAGGTTTATCCTTCGTTGACCGTGAGAGCTTATGATGGGCTAAGTTGGGACACCCCTGTAGGGTATTATCTTTCGAAAGCCGTGCCCGCGGTTATGAGGCAGATGGGAATTTGTTAATGTCCGGTTGTAGAGAACTTGTCACTTGACCCAGTTAAAATACATCAACTGCGTGTGTAGCCGTGATGGTCTCTTCTCGGCAGAGTCCGGGAAGTGAACACGGTTTGAGTTATGTATGACGTAAGTAGGAGTTCAGGATCACTTCTTGGTCATTGCTAGATGACAACCGTTCCGTTGCTTCTCTTCTCGCTCTCATTTGCGCAAGTTAGCCACCATATATGCTTATTGCCGCTGCAGCTCCACCTCATTACACCTTCCTTTCCTATAAGCTTAAATAGTCTTGATCTCGCGGGTGTGAGATTGCTGAGTCCTCGTGACTCACAGATTCTACCAAAACAGTTGCAGGTGCCGACGATGCCAGTGCAGATGATGGGATTGATCTCAAGTGGGAGTTCGATGAGGAACGTGGTCGTTACTATGTGTCTTTTCCTGATGATCAGTAGTGGTGCCCAGTTGGGACGATCGGGGATCTAGCATTTGGGGTTATCTTATTTTCATCTGGATTTTGACCGTAGTCGGTCTATATGTTTGTATTTTGGATGATGTATGAATTATACTTATGTATTGTGTGAAGTGGCGATTGTAAGCCAACTCTTTATCCCATTCTTGTTCATTACATGGGATTGTGTGAAGATGACCCTTCTTGCGACAAAACCACTATGCGGTTATGCCTCTAAGTCGTGCCTCGACACGTGGGAGATATAGCCGCATCGTGGGCGTTACAGCCAGCTCTTCACGCATCTTGCGGTGGCGCACATTCTGATGAAACGCATGGATGACAGCGGCAGGATGAACATCTGGGATGTTGTATTGCACATGGCTAAATCTCTGTATGTACTTGTGCAAGGATTCGCCATCCTTCTAGGGGATGAGATGTAAATCACTTGCCTCGCCAGGAGCTTGGTGGCCTCCGGTAAAGGCACCAACAAACACGTGGCACAGATCCAACCAAGAGGAGATGGAATCTACTGGCAGGTGCATCAACCACGACCTGACGTTGGGCTTGACAGCCAAAGGGAAGTAGTTGGAGAGCACCTTGCCGTCTCGAGCCCCGGCAGCTTGCATCGCGATGGTCTAGATGCTCAGGAACTCAGACAGATGAGTCTTGCCGTCGTATTTCTCCGAGACCTCTGGTTTGGACGTGCGGGAAGTGGGCCACTGGAACCGCCGCAGCTCACGGGTAAAAGCTGGACAACCCACCTTGTAAGGCAAGTCACCATAATCCCCCAGCGCTGGCCTGGTTACAGTGGGCCCTGCGCGCCTATCAGATTGATGGCGTGCTTCCCGCCGCCGCTCGATGGTAGTTCGAGCGTCTTCTTTGACCCGTTCCCGAAGGACTTGATGTTGATCGCGGCGAGCTCGTGGATCGAACGACGACGTGGATCCATCCTCACATGCATCGACCCACCGAGCTGGCGACCATTGCTGTCGTGGTGGAGGAGAGTGCACCGTGGTTGCTGCACCTCCGACCCTTCCTGATGTGAAATGGAGCCCGATCTTTGATGAGAGAGAGATAACTATGATTTTGGGTGGGACTTGACGCTCATGATCCGGCTACCCACCGTACAGGGAGAACCGTACACGACTGATATCCATGGAAATCGCTGAACCAACTCCATGGTGTTATCGACCGAGCCAACGGCGCGATCGACCTATCCATGAAGGATTTTTCCAGAAAGCAAATTGAAGAACATGCAAGAAAATAATAGCCAAGCAATATGAAATTGCGAATATGCAAGATGAATAAATCTCACAAATTGGGGTTCCGATAGGATGTCTTGACGGTCGCACTAGCCGCTACGAGTGAAGACAAATAAAAGTAGCAATAGCTAAACTTCTCTAAACAAAACCCGAGTCTAAACCCTAACCAAAACTAGCTATTTATTAAAGGTCATTCTACTCGGCCGAGTCGGTTGGCTGTATCATGGTATGTCGGGCGTACGAAGGCTAGACACAGACGTGGCGTTTTCTTCCATTGACAGGACATGTCGGCCCAATCGTGGTGTAACAATCCTTTGGACCCAATGACTCCTCTTGGTCCATGTAGTCAAAAGAATTGCTGGACTTTCGGACATAAGCTTCTGGCACCTCATACGTGATGGATGGCTTGGGCGGTGCAGGCCATGCATGCAACGATGGCGGAAGGCATGCATGCAATGAGGGTTGCTCCACTTTAATTAATTCTTTAATTTACTTATCCCTGAGTACAAATAAATCAGAACATGAGTGTAACATCATAGTCTCATCACTTAAATTATCTGTATAAAGGAGCGACAGGACCTGGTCATTTGTTTGTCTCGTACACACTCTAATCATAGGTCTAGGTGCAATTGTGTGAACAATGTCTCATGTCATATTTGTAGATGTAATTATAGCAGCTACGTCCACATCATCCTCCCTTTCTTGAAAACAAAGTCGTCCTGGGCTTTCATTTATCTGAAACACACCATAGAGCAACACAAAAATAGATGCAATGTATGTAGGCCGTTATGAAGGCGTTAGCTCATGAGGGTGAAATAAATTTGCAATAGCACTATTAGGAATATCATGGAAAGTTTTATCCCACACAGAGTCTATGTATGAATCATGGGGATGCAAACTAACTATATGGGCACATTGTATATCTAGATCACAAGTTGGGACACTCAACGGAAACATTTCATAATTGACAGCAAGCATACTATGTGTAGTATGATCCGTTGATTTAGCTTTCCAATTAATTATTATTTCATCGGGGGTCATTAGAAGCAAGTTAATGGTTTCTCCTTCAAACAAGAGAGTATAGGAATTTGGTCTACCATGATGAGTAACACTATTATCATATTGCCAAGGTCGACCTAACAATAAAGAACATGCTTGCATAGGAACGACATCACAGTCAACATAATCATGATACGAACCAAGTGTAAAATGGACTCTCACATGACGCGTTACCTTCAACTTACCACAGTCGTTGAACCATTGGATGTAATATGGATGGGTGTGTCTCGTAGTGGTGAGGGAAAGCTTCTCTACCATCTCTATACTCGCCAAATTATTGCAGCTTCCACCATTAATGATCACACGAACGGAATGCCCTTTGACAACAAACTTAGTTTGAAAAAGATTATGGCGTTGAGTAATCTCATCATGCCCCACCTGGGCACTAAGTACTCTCCTGGTTACAAGGCTTGGGTACTGATCGGCCATCTCAGCATAAATATGTATCTCCTCAGTGTCATGCTCCTTAGTGTCACCTACATTATTGGTGGCAAGCATAACACATGTATCTTCATCCAAATCACTAGCAGAGGAGTACTCACCATCTTCTCGCACAATGAAAGCACATTTATTAGGGCATTCCTTCATCAAGTGCCCGCCACCTTTGCATATATGACACTTCATGTCCCTTGTACGCCCAGACAAAGTGGAGGGTTCTTGAGAGATTGCTCTCGAAGATGCAGAGGATTGTGAAGCAGATTTTGAACTTGTTGGGAGTGCACCATTGTTCGAGACATGTGGTGTTGCCTCGGTAGTGGGTGGGATAGTGGGAGAGTGTGTCCATGATGAGTGACGACCTGTAGAAAAGTTACCTCGTCATTTGTTGTGTCATCCCTGTACTTCCCTTTAAGCTTTACAAGCAAAATGAAACAAACGAGTAATAGAATTGTACTGCTTATAGTCCAATATATCCTGAATATCATGATTCAAACCACCTAAAAATCTAGCCATCATAGCATCTTCGGTTTCAACTAAGCCACATCGCACTAAGCGAGTTTGCAATTCTTGATAATAATCCTCTACAGAATTGCTAACTTGTTTTAAACGTTGCAATTCATTTAGTTTATCACGAGCATAATATGAAGGAACGTAACGCTATTGCATAGCTCCTTTTAAAGCATCCCAAGTAGTAGGTATATTATTTGCATTAATACGACAATATTCACTCCACCACATGGAAGCAAAGTTTGTAAATTCACTAGTGGCTGCCCTAACTCTTTGGTTCTCAGGAATATCATAACATGCAAGTTTTTGTTCAACTGAAAGTTCCCAATCAAGATAAACATCTGGATTATATTTACCATTGAAAGCATGCATAGTAAATTTAATTTTAGCACTAGAGTGGTCATAATCTCGAACGTCATACCTGGGTGGACCTCGTGCCATACCTTGATGGTTGAAACGCAGTTGTTGATGAGCACGGTCATTATGGTAGTCGACCGCTTGGTCCTCCTCGGTGTCACCGGAATAATCCGCATAGTTATCCCCATATTCGTCGTTGACATGGGGAGGAATGCGTTGGTGCTGGTTTATGGTGGCGGCATCAGTGGTAGTAGCTGGGTGTTGTGGATGACCCATGGGCACACGCCGAGCTCACAAAATAGCGGTACCACCCATGGAGTTGCGAGGATCAATGTTGTTGTTGACGGGGGGTGCAGTCCGCAACTCGTCCAGACATGACAAGATGTCCTTTAGCTGTGTGTTCGCAACACCCTGTGCATCCTCTATGGCCTTGAGCCTCTCTTCGATTGCAATCTGAGCACCCTCAAGTTGGGCAAGACGCTCGCTTGTGACTTTCACATCCGCGGTGAGGCACTCAAGAGTGGGTTGATCCTGTGCCATTGTTAGCGAAAGAGAAAAAAACACAATGTATAATCCCTATCAACTAACAGGATGTGGTGGACAAAATTTTCTCACACTCAAACTTAGTATCAAATTCTTACTTGTTCTTCCCAATGCAACAGGTGGTGATCGGCGTGTTGGTGTTGGCTTCAAACTACCGGTGAAGATTGAATAGAGCAATAACCAGGAATCAGTAGAGCCGGAACCTGTTGATGAGGACATCAATACCATTGTTACACCCACAGCCCCTGCTGCTATACATACTGGACCAATTACTAGAGCTCGCGCACGCCAATTAAATTACCAGGTACTTTCGTTTCTTGGTAATGATTCTAATGTTCATGAGAATATGATGCTGCCTAAATTGGATACATTTGTTTTGCTTACAAATGAAGGGCCTAGCTTTGAGAAGGATGAACATTGGAGCAAGAACAAGCATGGAGATGATGGCATGCGCATGGGGAACAAGAACGGAGTTACAAGTGATGATTTCAAGACGTTGAAGCCACCATAATGCGTGCATGAAGCCTTGGACGAAATATACAAGATGCTACTTCATAACTTTCGTCCAGAGGCTATTCTAGGTGCTGCGTCACCTTATTATTGGGCCAGGCCCATGTAATTTCGAAATACATAAGTATAGGCTGTTTTTAGAGTCCGTATGTGTGGGGAAACAAGAGATAGGGTTGGTTTCGGACCCCTTCCTCAAGGGCCACGAAATTCCCCCCTCTTCCTCCATATATACAGCCCTTAGGGCGTCGTTTAGACTTTGGGTTTTGTTTAGATTAAAAGTTCGCCATAGCTGCAACTTCGCGTACTTCGTTTGTGTTCAGCGACCAGACAAAGGCGTGACAGAACTCCACCTTGATCAATAAAGCTTTCATCTTATATTCGCAATATCCAGATTGCAATCTCAGTTTCTTGCTTGTTCTTCGTTTGCTCGCAGGAAACAGACCCTCGTGGTCAGGTTGATCGTGCTCCGGCGTGGTCGATAACCTCTCGGAGTTGGTTTAGCGATTGCTAAGGCACGACGTCCTCGCACGTTCGTAGTCGGATCGTTAAAGTCGACTTCCACCAAAGCGATATCCATCATCTCATCGAAAGACGGGACACCTTTGCCTCTATCAAGTGGTATCAGATTTCCAGGTTGCTCGGTGAGATTTTACAGTTTTTCGTAGTTTAGATCGAGTCTGTTCTTCATACCTACAGTCCACGAAAAAGCCACAAAAAAAATTAGGGTTAGTTCATCATATCCGAACCAATCTGAGCCTTTGCATAATCTTTTTAGGGTTTTTGCTTTGTTGAATTTGCGGTTGCATCGTCGTGTCAAGTTGCTGGTCTTAGAGTCTAGTCTTTTAGAGTTTCGAGTTCTGGTCATAAGTTGTCACGCCGCCGCCGCACCATCATCTTCGCCTTGCCATCTACCACCATTGCTTATCCGCCACCGCTTTGAATCCGTATCCATATACCACCACCAATCCGTATCCATATACCACCACCGATCCGTATCCATATACCACTACCGCTACCATATACCACCACCGCTGCCATATCCTACCGCCATATATCCACCACCAATCCGAGTTCTTTTCATATTCGGTTGGTTTTGGAGATCCATATATTTTCCGTTTCGTGTTTCCTTGCCTGAGTAGGTCTCGGAAAAAAAAAGAGTCTGGAGACCCCCGGGCAGTTTTTAGGCCAAAATTTCGGCAACCAAAAATATTTTTTCCCTATCCTAATTTTAGGCCCCGGGTAGTGTTTTGAGACACTCGCCATCATAGTGAATTTTTTGTCGCACTTCTTCGTCGTCGCTGCCCTGATTTCCGAAAAAAAATAGTCAAAAAATTTTGTGCCCATCCTGTCAGTTTGACCTGGGAAGAGTTTTGAGACACTCGCCATTATAGTGATTTTTCGCAAAAAAAAAGAGGAGCGCAAAAAAAAGAGCGCAAAAAAAAAGAGCGATTTTTTTTCCAGAGTGTGCTTTTCCCTTGTTTACGTGCAGCGCCGTGATTTTGTTAGTGTTCTAGGCTCGCGTCTCTAGCACGGTCTAGCCTAGGACCAGCACAGTACCGTCGTTGAGCGTTTATTCAACTTTGCATCTCTGAATTGATTATTGCTTACCATTTTGCTACCATATTATAAGCCTTCCCAGCTCCACATAAGTCTACATCGTGCGTTTGACTCTCCCTAGTAATCGCTATATCCAAGCTTTGAGAGTTTTTGACTACAACGGTTGCCGATCACCACCTACTGCAGGGTAAGAACTGGTAAGAATTTGAGATTCGCTTGAAGGTTTTGTGACACACCACCATCACCACCACTTCTAGTAGTCTGCAGGATCATATTCTTTTGTGTTTCTATTGCTGCTAACCATGGCAGGTTCACAAGCCGATGAGACTGATTGGGAGAACATGACGAACAAGGAGTTGCATGATAAATTTCAGCAAATGGTGAGTGGCCAGGTGGGAGATGTGCTAAACAGATTTGAAGAGGCTATGGAGAAGATAGATGCCGTGGAGAAGTCGTTTGAGACAAAGTTGGATAACAAGTTTACTGAATTACTCAAGCGTCTTCCCCAACCACCACCGGCTGCACATGTCGCACCTCTACAACAACAACAACCACATCTCCAACGCCGCCTTCCAAATCAAGTGGGACGGGCACAGCGCGTTCCAATTGAGATTGGTCCAAATTCGGGTGCTCCTGCACCTACTGTTGATGCTTCTTTGGCTCCTGCTCCTGCGGCGGCTGAGGAGGATGACGATTATGCGGGCGATTATGAGGATGAGGTTGATCAAAATCAGAACTACGTGCAGCCACCAGCACCACCACCAGCAGGTCGACCTCAGGTATATATTCGCAACGGTAGGCCGGCACCACCACCTCAGGTACGAGATCATGACCATCTCCCTAAACTGAAATTGAATATTCCACCATTTGAGGGTAGATATGTTCCTGATATATATCTTACTTGGGAGTTAGAAACTGAACAACGATTTACATGTTTACAATATCCTGAGGAGAGACGTGTTCCTGCTGCTGTTTGTGCTTTCACTAGCTTTGCATGTGTTTGGTGGTCTGAACATTGTAGATTATATCCTGTTCCAGCTACTTGGGCTGCTTTGAAAACTGCTATGCGTACTCGTTGGGTTCCACCATATTATCAACGTGAATTACTTCAAAAATTGCAGCGTTTAAGACAAGGGAAAAATTCTATAGAAGAATATTATCAGGAATTACAAACTGGCATGATTAGATGTGGTATTGTTGAGGAGAATGAAGCTATGCTTGCACGTTTTATGGGTGGATTAAATAAAGAGATTCAGACCATTCTAGAGTATAAGGATTATAATAATATCACTCGTTTATTCCATCTTGCTTGTAAAGCTGAACGTGAAGTGCAGGATCGACAACCATTGGCGCGAACTAACTTTTCTGTAGGTCGACCTTCATCATGGACACCGCGTGCATCTTCTACTTCCACTTCACCATCACCTCCATCAGGTGCCACCTCCAGCCGTGATACACGAAAGCAGGCACAATCACCACTCTCTGCCAAGAGCACACCTGCCGGGCCTGCGCAGAGCTCTTCTTCTTCCATGGCATCGACAGGGCACACAAGTGATATTATTTGTCGTCGTTGTAAGGGAAGAGGACATTTTGCGAGAGAATGCAAATCTCAGCGTGTCATGATTGCTACTGAGGATGGTGGGTATGAGTCCGCTAGTGACTATGATGAGGAGACTTTGGCTCTTATTACACGTGAAGAACATGGTGGCGATGATTCTGAAAATGAGACGCAATACATGGCTCCTGAAGACGCTGACAGGTATGAATGTTTAGTTGCTCAACGTGTTTTGAGTGTGCAGGTCACACAAGCAGAGCAAAATCAGAGGCATAATTTGTTCCATACAAAGGGAGTTGTGAAGGAACGTTCTGTTCGCGTCATCATAGATGGAGGGAGCTGCAACAACTTGGCTAGCATGGAGATGGTGGAGAAGCTATCTCTCACCACAAGACCACATCCACATCCTTACTACATCTAATGGTTCAACAACAGCGGCAAGGTTAAGGTAACACATACCGTTCGTGTGCATTTTAGTATCTCTACATATGCTGATTATGTTGATTGTGATGTGGTACCCATGCAAGCATGTTCCTTATTACTAGGTAGACCATGGCAATTTGATAAAAATTCTGTACACCATGGTAGAAACAATCAGTATACTCTTGTTCATAAGGATAAAAATATTACTTTGCTTCCTATGACTCCTGATTCCATTTTGAAAGATGACATTAATAGAGCTAATAAAGCAAAACAGGAGAAAAATAAGAGTGAAAATCAGATTGTGGCAAATGAATTTGCGCAACAAATGAAACCTAATAATAAACCATCTAGTGTTGTTTCTGAAATTAAATTGAAAAGTGCATGTTTACTTGCCACAAAATCTGATATTGATGAGCTAGCTTTCAGCAAATCTGTTTGCTATGCTTTTGTGTGCAAAGAGGCATTATTTTCATTCGAGGACGTGCCTTCCTCTTTGCCCCCTGCTGTCACTAACATTTTGCAGGAGTTCGCTGACGTCTTCCCACAAGACGTGCCACCGGGATTACCACCTATTCGAGGGATTGAGCATCAAATTGACTTAATTCCCGGTGCATCGCTACCCAACCGTGCACCATACCGTACCAATCCAGAGGAGACGAAGGAGATTATGCGTCAAGTACAGGAGCTGCTCGACAAAGGTTATATACGCGAATCTCTTAGTCCTTGTGCTGTTCCTATTATACTAGTGCCTAAAAAGGATGGTACGTCGCGTATGTGTGTTGATTGTAGAGGCATTAATAATATTACTATTCGTTATCGTCATCCTATTCCTAGGCTAGATGATATGCTTGATGAATTGAGTGGCTCTACAATATTCTCCAAAGTTGATTTGCGTAGTGGATACCATCAAATTCGTATGAAATTGGGGGATGAATGGAAAACTGCATTTAAAACTAAGTTTGGTTTATATGAGTGGTTAGTCATGCCTTTTGGGTTAACTAATGCACCTAGTACTTTCATGAGACTAATGAACGAAGTTTTACGTGCTTTCATTGGACGATTTGTGGTAGTCTATTTTGATGATATACTGATTTATAGCAAATCTTTGGAAGAACATTTGGAACATTTACGTGCTGTTTTTATTGCTCTACGTGATGCACGTTTGTTTGGTAACCTTGGGAAGTGCACCTTTTGCACCGACCGAGTATCTTTTCTTGGCTATGTTGTTACTCCACAGGGAATTGAAGTTGATAAAGCCAAGATTGAAGCTATTGAGAGTTGGCCGCAGCCCAAAACGGTCACACAAGTGCGGAGTTTTCTTGGACTCGCTGGTTTCTATAGGCGTTTTGTGAGAGATTTTAGCACCATTGCTGCACCTCTCAACGAGCTTACAAAGAAGGATGTGCCTTTTGTTTGGGGTACCGCACAGGAAGAAGCCTTCACGGTATTGAAAGATAAGTTGACACATGCTCCTTTACTCCAACTTCCTGATTTTAATAAGACTTTTGAGATTGAATGTGATGCTAGTGGCATTGGATTAGGAGGTGTGTTATTACAAGATGGCAAACCTGTTGCATACTTTTCTGAAAAATTGAGTGGGCCTAGTCTGAATTATTCTACTTATGATAAAGAACTATATGCTCTTGTTCGGACTTTAGAAACATGGCAACATTATTTATGTCCCAAAGAATTTGTTATACAGTCTGATCATGAATCTTTGAAACATATTAAAAGTCAAGCTAAACTGAATCGTAGACATGCTAAATGGGTTGAATTCATTGAAACTTTCCCTTATGTCATTAAGCACAAGAAGGGTAAAGATAATGTTATTGCTGATGCATTGTCTCGTCGCTATACTATGCTTTCACAACTTGACTTCAAAATATTTGGTTTGGAGACCATCAAAGATCAATATGTGCATGATGCTGATTTTAAAGATGTATTGCAGAATTGTAAAGAAGGAAGAACCTGGAACAAGTTTGTCGTTAATGATGGATTTGTGTTCCGTGCTAACAAGCTATGCATTCCAGCTAGCTCTCTTCGTCTTTTGTTGTTGCAGGAGGCGCATGGCGGAGGATTAATGGGACACTTTGGCGTGAAGAAGACAGAGGACGTACTTGCTACACATTTCTTTTGGCCAAAGATGAGACGGGATGTTGAGCGTTTTGTTGCTCGCTGCACTACATGTCAAAAAGCTAAGTCACAACTCAATCCTCATGGTTTATATATGCCTTTGCCTGTACCTAGTGTTCCTTGGGAGGATATATCTATGGACTTTGTTTTAGGTTTACCTCGAACAAAGAAGGGGAGGGATAGCATATTTGTTGTCGTGGATAGATTCTCGAAAATGGCACACTTTATACCATGTCATAAAAGCGATGATCCTGTTAATGTTGCTGATTTGTTCTTTCGTGAAATTATTCGCTTGCATGGTGTGCCAAATACTATTGTTTCCGATCGTGATACTAAATTTCTTAGCCACTTTTGGAGATGTTTATGGGCTAAGTTGGGGACTAAACTGCTTTTTAGTACTACTTGTCACCCCCAAACTAATGGACAAACTGAAGTAGTCAATAGAACATTGTCTACTATGCTTAGGGCTGTTTTGAAGAATAATAAGAAAATGTGGGAAGAATGCTTGCCTCATATTGAGTTTTCTTATAATCGTTCATTGCATTCTACTACTAAGATGTGCCCTTTTGAAATTGTGTATGGTTTCCTACCTCGTGCACCTATTGATTTGTTGCCTCTTCCATCTTCGGAGAAGGTTAATTTTGATGCTAAACAACGTGCTGAATTGATCTTAAAAATGCATGAGTTAACTAAGGAAAACATTGAGCGTATGAATGCTAAATATAAACTTGCTGGAGATAAGGGTAGAAAACATGTTGTGTTTGCACCTGGAGATCTTGTTTGGTTACATTTGCGTAAGGATAGATTTCCTGATTTGCGCAAATCAAAGCTAATGCCACGTGCTGATGGTCCTTTTAAGGTGTTAGAGAAAATAAATGATAATGCATATAAACTTGAGCTGCCTGCAGATTTTGGGGTTAGTCCCACTTTTAACATTGCAGATTTGAAGCCTTATTTGGGTGAGGAAGATGAGCTTCCGTCGAGGACGACTTCATTTCAAGAAGGGGAGGATGATGAGGACATCAATACCATTGTTACACCCACAGCCCCTGCTGCTATACATACTGGACCAATTACTAGAGCTCGCGCACGCCAATTAAATTACCAGGTACTTTCGTTTCTTGGTAATGATTCTAATGTTCATGAGAATATGATGCTGCCTAAATTGGATACATTTGTTTTGCTTACAAATGAAGGGCCTAGCTTTGAGAAGGATGAACATTGGAGCAAGAACAAGCATGGAGATGATGGCATGCGCATGGGGAACAAGAACGGAGTTACAAGTGATGATTTCAAGACGTTGAAGCCACCATAATGCGTGCATGAAGCCTTGGACGAAATATACAAGATGCTACTTCATAACTTTCGTCCAGAGGCTATTCTAGGTGCTGCGTCACCTTATTATTGGGCCAGGCCCATGTAATTTCGAAATACATAAGTATAGGCTGTTTTTAGAGTCCGTATGTGTGGGGAAACAAGAGATAGGGTTGGTTTCGGACCCCTTCCTCAAGGGCCACGAAATTCCCCCCTCTTCCTCAATATATACAACCCTTAGGGCGTCGTTTAGACTTTGGGTTTTGTTTAGATTAAAAGTTCGCCATAGCTGCAACTTCGCGTACTTCGTTTGTGTTCAGCGACCAGACAAAGGCGTCACAGAACTCCACCTTGATCAATAAAGCTTTCATCTTATATTCGCAATATCCAGATTAGAATCTCAGTTTCTTGCTTGTTCTTCGTTTGCTCGCAGGAAACAGACCCTCGTGGTCAGGTTGATCGTGCTCCGGCGTGGTCGATAACCTCTCGGAGTTGGTTTAGCGATTGCTAAGGCACGATGTCCTCGCACGTTCGTAGTCGGATCGTCAAAGTCGACTTCCACCAAAGCGATATCCATCATCTCATCGAAAGACGGGACACCTTTGCCTCTATCACCTGTACTTATTGGTAGAAAAAGTGTAGCTTGGCAAAGGCTTCTGAACTCACAATATCAGGGGCACAATTTAGCAAAAAGCAATGCAAGTTGAATAATTGCTCAAACTCCTAACTAGTGCTGGTAGTCGACAGTAAGAGACAAAATAATTTAAGCCCAGATACTGAATCAAATGAGTGGAAGCCATTGAAAATATGATAGCTCTAAGTAGTTAGATTTAAGTGAGGTATAAACGGCAGTGTAGAGTAGCTGAGAGCAGAAAATATATGATAGATGCAGTGGCGACCAAGTAGCAGCAAAACTACTGTCTGAGTAACAAATAGAACAAATTAGTCCAAATTAGATGCTAGCCGGCCTGACTTTTTTTAACCTTTCTTTCTTTTCCTTTTTCTTTTTTTTTTTCTTTTCCTTTTTTCTTCTTCTTTCTTTTTCTTATTTTTTCTTTTTATCAAGCCAGTTACTAGCGACCGATGCCTACAGAGTCTAGGCTAGCAAGCAGTAAAGAAGCCACCGGACTGTGCTGTTAGAGCTAGCAAAGCAAAGCAGTCCAAAGAAAAACAAAGCACAACTCTCTTGATGGGATGTGTCACGTGTATGCATTCAAGAACATGCAAGGAAACCATGTGAACAGCGGCGCAGAGGAGCAGAGGAAACAGCGGACAGAGGTTGGCTTATAACCGGGCAAAGCGGTGGACGCGGCTTGCTGGATACTAACTAAAAAATGCGCTGGCTCGGTGGACCGACGTCGCGAAGGGCCTGCCTCCTGGTGCCCATCTTTATTGGCGAAACCAATAAGGCTTTGGATATCAGCTCTTCATTCTTCTTGCTTCTCCGCAGCTGGAGAAAAATCCAGGAGTAGCTGCGCTCGTGCCAACGCTTCTGCTGGCATAGGTGGCAGCGACAAGCACGACGAACGTGAGGTGCTCTGACTTCTAACTATGTTAGATGGAGCTCCATCGCGGTTCCATGGCCGTGCTCCGTCTACACCATCATCTTGGAGTGCATGCCGGCCTGCGCATCTCGAGATTGATGGTGAGGGCTCTTTCCGTGGGGACGCTCGGAGTCACCAGCGTTGCGGCGTTGCTCGTCGTGCATGACCTGGGAGGACCGTGATGCATGCGCTAGCGGGGGTGTCTTGGAGGTCGCCTTTCCACCCTTGGAGGTTGCCGCGCCGCCTGTAGGCAGCATGACTCCGTCCTTGGATCCAGCGACGCGCGGGTCGTCGTCGCGACCGCGGACGATACCGCTCGCCTGGCTCCGGTCGCTAGAGCATCATGGATGCTCGTGATCTCCACCTCCACCGCCATCCGCACCTACCCCATTGTACGTACGTATTGGTATGGGCGGGTCGACCGCCGATGAACCGATCGCCGTGATACCCTTCTTCTTGGGAGACATGGCGATGAAGACGTTGAAGAAACCCACGCGTTAACTGCTAGATCAGGTTTGCACAACCTAATCCCCCTACCTGGCGTGGCAAAGATGTCAGGGAAACGACACCTATGGGATCACGTGGATCCCTTCTACGGTTTGGCGGGGAAGAGGAATGCGCAAAGAGCAGATCTAACGATCAACACGAGGGATTTTTACCCAGGGTCGGGACGCTGAGAAGCGTAAAACCCCAGTCCTACTTGTAGTGTATTGAGTGTTCTTGAGCTTCGGCTAGCTGCTACACATGCAAACTGGGCCGGAAAGTCCAAAAGTCCCCCTGTATCGCCTTGGGCTCCTTTTATATCAAGGGGCAACCACAGTGGCGTACAGGCACATAGGAGGTGTAAAGTTGCTACAGTGTACATGTTTATTACTGACGTCTTAGGACAAACACATTAAATGCGCTGGTTGCGTGCCCCTAACTTTATCAGGGACGGAAATAGAGCCTGTCCCGTCCGTCGCCGCCTCACCTCGTCTTGACACGCATCCAGGATGACGAGGCATGCAATGCCAAGCTGACTGGCTAGCCGCTGCGCTGGAGCGGTGGCAGGATCTTCACGAAGATCTGCATGCCACCACGCAGGTGCTTGCCTGGCTGGAAGGCTAGTTGCTGCGCTGGAGCGGTGGCAGGGTGGCGGAACCTTGCCGTGTGCAGGCCTTTCCGCGGCCTCGCAAACGTCCCCGACAAGGGTCTTGCTGGGGCCTCGCAAACGTCCCCGGCAAGAACCTTGCTGGGAACTTTGCCTTCTGGTTTTCACAAAGATCTACATGCCACCACATAGGCGCCCCTAGATCTTGGTCTTGACATTATCGATGGTGTCAGAGATCTCAACCTCAAGGGCGATGGTCTTGCCGATGCTTCGCAAACCATTCCGGCAACGATCTTGCCGGGGCTTCGCGAGCCATCCCGGCGAGGACCTTGCCGGGCCTCAACGTGCCTTATGTTCTCTGATTACCGGCTCGGATGCCATCTTGGTCGCCTTGGATTTTCTCCCAGCTGTCCTCGGCAGACCTTGCCATGGGTATGGCTGCAACTGCCCGTGCACAAGTACGGGGGTAATAAAGGTCCCGAAATTTAGTGCACCGACAGACCAGCACTCGACCACTTTGAACGAATTTCCAGCTTGCATTAATTAACGTGGTTGTAGCATTTTTCCCACACATATATAAAGTTAACCCAGCTCCACATATTTCTACAACATGCATACATACGTTCACCTGGCAATCGCTTTACCCAACTCTTGGAGTTATTTGACACTGCTGGTTGCCGGTCACCACCTGCTGCATGGTAAGAACTTGTAAGACTTTGATATTTGCTATACTGTGAGTGTTTTACCACCACATCCCAGTAGTTCACAGGAACATTATTCTTGGATTTTGTTTCTTGTTTTCTACTAAATATGGCAGGTTCTAGAGTCAGTTGGGCTTCATCGATCGTGGGACACGTGCCACCACCTCCGAAAATACAACCACCGTCACAAGAGATGCAAAGACATCATAATGCGCACAATTAGGTTCTTGTTTCCATGCCACCTTTTACTGGTCGTTTTAAGCATGATTTACATGTTGAATGGGAGTTCGAAATAAATGATATACTTGTTTCCTAGAATTTTACTAAACGTAAAAAAAGTTAAGGTTGCGGTTGGTACATTCACTGGTTTTGCTACTGTTTGGTGGAGTGAACATTGTCGATTATACCCTGATTATGTACCTACTACTTGGGCTGATTTAAAACTTGTCACGAGAGATAGATTTGTCGATGTTTATTATACTCGTGGCATGATTAAAAAACTACAACATTTAAAACAAGGTAGTGACATTGTAACAAAATATTTATGATGATTTACGAACTACCTTGTTGCACTCCTTTTTAGAGGAGAGTGATGATGATTTCATGGACATATTTTGGGGAGGATTAAACCGTGATATTTAGGAGATACTAATTCATGAAGAGTGTTATCCTATGGACCATTTGTTTCGTCTTCCTTGCAAAGCTAAACAGGGAATAAAACGGCATGTCGTCCACAAGGAGAATAAGCGCATGGTGCACATTCTAACAGATGATATGATTGTTCCTTCAACTAGTAGGCATACTATGACAACCACATCCGTTATTGTTTGGACTACATCACCTCCACCATGTGACACATCACCTCTGAGGGTGCCTACATCATCTGAGTTGATCATAGGAGGTAATGACAAAGGTACCGATCTTCCACCTCCACATGAGTATGATGAATGCCTTGTCACTTTAAATGCACCATGCGATGAGCTACCCACTAGTTTGACCCCACCAGCTATTTTAGAGGACTATGTTGATGATTTGACTTTGCCATGTGATCAAACAATTTTGAGTGAACCCATTGAATTAACTATTGATGCGATAGAACCATGTGAATCAGGGAATAAATCAGATTTGGATCAAATACGTTTGAAAATAATTATGCCAATGTTTAATCATTTTGATATGACCTCTAATGTTGGTGATGGTTCACCAATGTTGGGATGGTTTAAAGATAAGCATTCTCAATCTTGTGATATGAATAAGAGCTTCACTTATATGTGCAAACTAAGTTGCAACATTTTCATGCCTTTGACTTCTTGTGATAATATATTGGCTTTATAGCTTACGACTTTTGAAGGGTGCTCTTGTATAACTGTGTCACATGTGCTACATCTGAGATCAGTAAAAAAGGATGACGTATACATATACAACGTGTACACCTTGTCTCTTTTGTTAGCCACATTTCAGATTAAGCAACACCGAGGACGCCTTTGTTTTCAAGAAGGGGAGGATGAAGAGGACATGGCTACCATAATTACACCCACAACCCCTGTTAATATACTTATTGGACCAATTACTATAGCTCGCGCATGCCAATTAAATTTTCAGGTATTTTCTTTTCTTGGTAATGTTTCTAATGTTCATGAGAATGTAATGCTGCCTAACTTGGATACAGTTGTGTTGATTACATTTGAAGGGCCTAGGATGGACAAGAAGGATGAACATTGGAGTATGATCAAGCATGGAGATGATGGCACAAACGAAGTGCATAAGAACGGAGTTTCTAGTGAAGATTTCCGCACTTTGAAGCCACCATGATGACATACAACAAGATGGACAGAATATACAAATGCCCATTCATAAAATTCGTCTATAGCTTATTATAGGTGTTGTGCCAACATATTTTTGGACCAGGCCCATGTAATTTGGAAATACCTCATATTAGGCTATTTTAGAGTCCATATTGTAGGGGAAACGACTCAGGAGGTGTTTTAGTCCCACCTTGCCAAGGGTGGACGAATTTCCCTCTCTTTGCCAAGGGTGTCTTAGTCCCACCTGACCACTTAAGGCACCGTTTAGGGTGGGGTTTTATTTAGTTAAAAGTTAGCCATTGCCGCAACTTTGTGTACTTCGTTTGTGTCCAACGACCAGACCAAGACCGCTTATGAAACCCCACTTTTATCAATACTTCGTCCATATTCGCAATATTTAGATTGCTTTATCATATTCTTTCTCATTCTTTGATTGCTTGCAGGAATAGACCTTCGTGGTCAGGTTGATCATGCTCCAGCGTGGTCAATAAGCTCTCGGAGTTGGTTTAGCAATTGCTATGGCGCAACGTCGTGCACGTTTATAGTCGGATCGTCAAAGTCGTCTCCAGCAAATCTATAGTTATCATCTCATCGAAAGATCGGGCCCTTTGCCTCTATCAAAAGCAATTTTCAGAACACATCCCAATGTGTGAATGTAACGTAGAGAGTTGTGAAGATGGAGCAATGGCAGGACAGAGATGCGTGCGCTCATCACACAAGATATACCCCTAGTGGAAGAAAGAGACAGAGGACGGGTGTCGTGGGTGGACACGATCACCTATGGGGCCATGAGCCCCTCGTAGTTCGGCAAGGGGGAGATCATGATGCACAAAGAGCGGAATCCATGGGGTAGCGCGATGGCGATGACACTAGTGTAAGTGCATCTAGTGCCCCTTAGTGATTTTGGTGTATTGAAGACTTATATGTTACGGGACTAATGCATTTGTGAGTGTACACAGGTCTACAAGTCTATTAGTAGTTTGATATTTACAGAAAAAGTCGACCCCTAAAAATGAATGTTTTCAACTGAAGACTTTGGCTTTCTGAAGACTTTGAAAGTGAAGAAATTGGTGTGACCGTGAAGACTTGATATTCATTCGAGGAATATGAAGCGTGAAGACTTTTGTTTTCATAGTTTCTTTTTTCTCTTTCTTGAGTCATAGGAAACACCGTACTGTTAAAGGGGGTCGAGGTAAAACTAAGGAAAAGTTTCCAAGTGATGCTCATCTCAAAATCCTACACCTTCCAATCCTTTCGAGTGAAGCCATTGGAAATCTCATATAGTTCAGTCAATTTCTTCAGTGATAGAGATGAAGATCTTCTGGTCTCTGAGGAATTTGTTCTGACTGAGGAGTTAGGAATTTGATAGTGCGGATTTCCTAGAAGTGAGGAACATGATAGCCCTGAGGAATTTGATAGCCAAATTTCCGACCGTTGCTGTGCTATGCACCAAAATATCTACCCACCTAATGGTCATATCATTGAAGGGCGTTTAGGTCTTATCATGTCTGGCTGCTCCCTGGGCTATAAATAGCCACCCCCTACAAACACTAGCTTGTCGGCTGCTCCGAAAGAAACTGACACTTGTCATTGAGAGCATCGCATCCTACGAGGACTTTGAGCGAAAATCATCAAGTGAGGAAAACCCAAACCCAAACACCTACAAACCCAAAGTGATTGAGCATCACTAAAGAGATTGTTCCTGTGTGGAACCTATGCTTGTTACCTTTGAGGACTGTGCATCCTCCAGATGGTTAGGCGTAATGGTCTAGAGCATCCAAGAGGAAATTGTGGATCGCCGAGTGACCGAGTCTGTGAAGGTTTGGAAGTCACCTGAAGACTTACCACGACTGATTGGGCGAGGTTTGTGTGACCTTAGCTCAAGGAGAATATGGTGAGTACCGTGTGTCCGGGACTGTGTGTCCTCAGGTTTAAATACCTAGCTGCTCCAACCAGATGTACGACTGTCACAGCAGTTTGAACTGGTCTACCAAATCACTGTCTTCACCGAGCTACTGGTTATATTTCCTCAACCCTTTCATTTCCTCATTCAGATACTGTTGTACTTGATCATTACTATTTGAAGACTTTGACTGAAGACTTTCTCAATTCCCTCAGTTCAATTTCTTCAGTCAGTTTGTCTTCAGCCTGCTTATCATGATTATACGCTACCTGTACTCTGTGCTTGTTTTCATTTCATCATGGTGAGTGTGCTACTGCTCTGTTATGTTTGCATTTGAGTGCTTATTCCACTGCTAAGTAGTTCGTTGCTTAGGAATTTCCTCACCCTAAAATTCCTCAGTTTAGAATTTGTAAAAATCGCCTATTCACCCCCCTCTAGTCGATATAACGCACTTTCAGTTGGTATCAGAGCAAGGTACTCCCTTGTTCTGTGTGATTTTGGTTTAACCGCCTGGATTTTTAGTCATGTCGACTGCAGGCATGATCAAGGTCTCTGCTGGGTGTCCTACCTTCGATGGGACGGACTACCCCTACTGTAAGAATGAGATGCGAATGCATCTTGAGGCAATTGACAACGATCTCTGGTACGTTGTGGAAAATGGTGTTCCCTCTGTCACTCCTACCATCAACGTTGCTGATGTGAACAGATTCAAGCAACTCGACTCTCAAGCAAAGAACGTCATATGTGGCCATCTGAGCAAAGGGTTGTATGGCAGAGCGAGTGCTTTGGAGACATCTAAGCTTATCTGGGATAGGCTGTCCAATGTCAACGAGGGAGTCTCAACACAGCGTGACTCTCGAGTTGACGTTCTTCGCAATCTCTTCAACCGCTTCAAAAGACTCGACAATGAAAATGTTCAGCAAACCTTCGATCGCCTCACTGACATCTCAAATGTGCTTCAAGCACTTGGTGCCACTGACATCACCGACCATGAGGTGGTGAAAAAATTGCTCAGATCGCTTGATTCCTCCTTTGACACTCTTGCACTGATGATACAAGAACGTGGAGACTACAAGGCACTTGATCCCGCTGATATCCTCGAGAGGCTAAACACTCATGAGTTCCAACTTGCTGAGAAGAGAGATCTCTATGGATCAAGCTATGGCAGAACACGCGCTTTGAAGGCCAAGGAAGTCTCTGAATCTGAAGGTGAGGATTCTGGTAGCAGCCTTGGTGATCCTGAAGAACCGAGCCAGGAGCTAGCAATGCTCGTGAGGAAATTCCAGAAGTTCTCAAGACATGGTCGCTTTGGTAAATCCTCAAGAAGTGATGACATGAGATCAGATTCCTCATCCCGTGACTACAAGAAGAGAACATGCCACAAATGCAAGAAACCTGGTCACTACATTCAAGATTGTCCTCTGTGGGAAAAGGAATCAAAGAAGAAGAAATACAAGGATTACAGTACCGATGACTCAAAGAGGAAGAAGAAATCTTCAAAGTCTTCATCATCAAAATCCTCTAAGTCTTCTTCTCACAAGAAGAGCAGCTCCAAGAAGGCTCGGGCATTCATTGGCAAGGAAATGGACTCTGAAGCTGAACGTGAGGAAAATGAGGAAGAGGAGGCATCTGAGGAGTCAGAATCTGGTGTGGTGAGCCTAGCCCTCGCTACTGCTTTCGTCAGCAAGTCCATCTTCAACTCTGAGGAGAATGACTTCCCTAACACGGCTGACGAGACGATGATGACTACGCTCCCACCTATTGCTTCATGGCAAAGGGTGCCAAGGTACTCAATATCCCTCCTCTGAATCAACTGAGGATGAATCTGATGAAAACCTCAAGCCTAGCTACTCTAAACTTGCAAAGATTGCTCTGAAACAACAAAAGGCTTTTGAAAAGGTTCAAAATATGCTAGACAAAAGTGATGACCTGTTGGGTGAACAAATGGATCACACTCAAACCTTGAATGATAATCTTCAGAGTCATCATAACACTCTCTTATCTGATCATGAGAAGCTTTCTTATGAATTTCTTCAAAGAAAGCAAGATCTTGAGAAGCTAAGGGTGAGTTATGAAGATCTTCAGAAGGAGCGTGATTCATTGCTTGCTCAACAGATCAGTGCCGCTTAGGAAGAATTCATTCCACCATGTTTGAAACGCATTGAACGTGAATCTGCTAATTCTTCACCTAAAAGTTCAAATGCTTATATTGCTGCAAATTCCTCAACTACCTCTGCTATCACAAATTCCTCATCTGAGGATGCTACTAGTATCACCGACAATATAGGGCTAAAGGAATTGTATGTGACAGGCATGTACACAAGCCTCAAAGGGCATCAGGCACTTTGTGATGTGCTTAAAAAGCAGGTCCTCAACAGGAACCCTAGGAAAGAGGGTATTGCCTTTGAAAGGAAACTCAATGCTGATGGGACCTACTGGAAACCTGAGCAGTATCCCAAAACCTCATGGGTTGCTGCAAAAGGACCTCCCGTAGATCCATCCACTTTATCTGGCTTTACATGTGAATCATCATATTCTTCTGATGAGTCATTTGACTCCAACTATAAACTGTTCAAAATTAGAATGGTGAAGTATTTGCTAGATATGTTGGCACTAACTGCAGGAATGGTCCCCCTATGAAGAAAATCTGGGTTCCCAAAAGGTGCCTTGAAAATCTTTAGGTAAATGTCATCATGACACCGCCTGTGAAGAATAGGAACCCCAGATCAAATTCTTCATATGGACCAAAGTCTTCATATGGATCCAAGTCCTCATATGGACCATATTCCTCACGTGGATCAAATTCCTCACGAGAATCAAAGTCCTCATATGAACATCATCATGCTAATACTTCTGTTTCACAGGAAAGATCTAAGGGCTGAATATGTGCATTATTCTTCAAACCATTATGTTCATAAGTCCTCGAAGAATTTCTCTGCTTATTCATATGCTTACTCTAACCCCTCTTATGTGAAGCGAAGTGGATTGGCGTCTATGCCACCTTTCTCTTATGGAGCTCGTAGAATGATGAACTCTTTGCCACCCCTCCAGATGTGGGTGATGAAGAAAAAGAACTAATCTCTTATGCAGGGTCAGGTCTCCAGACGAACTTAATCATTTGAAGAATTTGCTGGAGACCTAAATATGCTTGATAGGACGCAAGCTAATCATGAAGAAATGAACTATCATTTCTCACGTCCTCTTGCTGCTATATCTGTTCTATTGCTTGATGAAATTGATCTGGTTCATTTGATGTCATATTCTTCACTGATGAAGTATATGAGTTCGTAAGATGCACTAATTCATCTGCAGGATGATCAAACAAAAGCTACTGAGTGGGTCCTCGACAGTGGATGTACAAATAACATGACTAGTGACAGGAACTTATTGATGGACACTGCTTTATGTCCATCACATCTGAAGCATATCACCTACGCTGACAAAGGTAAAAGCAAGGTATTGGGTCTAGGTAAGGTTGCGATCTCAAAGGATCGACACATGGACAAAGTCATGCTTGTCGAGTCCTTAGGATTCAACCTCATGTCTGTCTCAATGCTTTGTGATCTTGATATGGTTGTTGTCTTTGGCAAGTTTCGTTGTGTTGTGATCATGGAAGCTGACCATTCCAAAGTCTTCAAAGGCTTTAGGAGAGGAGACTTGTATATTGTTGATTTCTCTACAGGACCACAACCTGCTACATGTCTACTTGCAAAAACTTCAGAAGGCTGGCTATGGCATCGACGACTTGGTCATGCTGGCATGAGGAACTTTCACACTCTCGCGAAGAAGAAGCATGTCATAGGCATCGAGGATGTCAAATTCCTCAAGGATCACCTGTGTGGAGCTTGTGAAGCTGGAAAGATGACCAAGGCCAAGCATCCCTCAAAGACTATCATGACTACCACACGTCCATTTGAATTACTTCACATGGATCTCTTTGGCCCTACTCATTATGCCACATTCACCAATGCTGCATCATTATATGGCTTTGTTATTGTTGATGACTATTCTCGTTACACATGGGTGCATATTGTCACTTACAAATATGAAGTACATGAAGTCTTTAAACGATTTTCCTCGAGGGCTTCAACCAACTTTGGTGTGAAGATCAAGCACATCAGAAGTGACAATGGGACCGAGTTCAAGAATACTAGTCTTGATAACTATCTTGATGAACTTGGTATTATGCACGAGTTATCTGCTCCCTATACTCCTCAGCAGAATGGCGTCGTGGAGCGCAAGCACAGGACTCTTGTTGAGATGGCTCGCACCATGCTTGACGAATACAAGACGCCTCATCATTTTTGGCCTGAGGCAATTGATACTATGTGCCACATCATCAATAGGGTATATCTTCACAAATTCTTCAAAAAGACCTCATATGAACTCCTCACTGACAAGAAACCCAATGTGAGTTATTTCAAAGTCTTCGGTGCTAAACGTTGGATTAGAGATCCTCATCACAATTCTAAATTTGCACCGAAAGCACATGAAGGTTTTATGCTTGGTTACGGAAAGGACTCGCACACCTACAGAGTCTTCAACACTGTGCACCACAAGGTTTTTGAAACTATAGATGTGCGGTTCGATGAGACTAACGGCTCGCAAAGAGAGCACCTACCACCAATGCTAGATGAAAAGTCACCTGAGGTATCCATAAAGTTCAAGGCTACTGAGGATGCCATTCCTACCGAAGAATCTGCTGAAGAAGTCCTTCCAGAACATGAAGAACATCATGCTGGTGCACCTGAAGAAAATGGCTCTGAAGAAAATGCTGAGCCGACTCAACGTCGTCAACCCGCTCATCCTCGCATTGCAAATGAAGTGCAGATCGAGACAATCATCAGTGACATCAACGCACCAGGTCCTCTCACACGCTCAAAGGCTTCACATTTGTCTAAATTTTGTGGGCACTTTTCTTTTGTCTCTATCACAAAGCCCACCAAAGTAGATGAGGCATTTCTGGAGCCTGAGTGGATTCAAGCGATGCAAGATGAATTACACCAGTTCGAGCTCAATAATGTCTGGGAACTTGTCAAGCGACCAGACCCTCGCAAGCACAACATCATCAGCAAAAAATGGATCTACCATAAGAAGCAAGATGAAAATGGCCTTGTGATGAGGAATAAGGCACGGCTTGTAGCTCAAGGCTACACACTGGTTGAAGGAATTGATTTCGATGAAACTTTTGCACCTGTTGCTAGACTTGAGGCTATTCGCATATTGCTTGCTTATGCTAACCATCATAATATCATCTTATATCAAATGGATGTGAAAAGTGCATTCCTCAATGGTAAGCTTGAGGAAGAAGTATATGTTGCTCAACCCCCAGGTTTTGAAGATCCAATGCATACTGACAAAGTCTTCAGACTCAATAAGGCTCTCTATGGCCTCAAACAGGCCCCTCGGGCGTGGTATGATACTTTGAAGGAATTACTCATGAAGAAAGGCTTCAAACCCGATTCACTTGACCCAACTCTTTTCACCAAAACTTATGATGATGAATTATTTGTATGCCAAATATATGTTGATGATATCATCTTTGGCTGTACTGACCAACGTTATAGTGATGGATTTGCCTATATGATGAGTGAAGAATATCAAATGTCTATGATGGGAGAATTGAAATTCTTCTTAGGTCTTCAAATTCGTCAACAGCGTAACGGCATCTTCATATCTCAGGAGAAATACCTCAAGGATGTATTGAGCAAATTCGGCATGCAAGATTGCAAAGGTGTCAAAATCCCTATGCCCACAAATGGCCATCTATGCACTGATGAAAATGGTATTGACTTTGATCAAAAGGTATAACGCTCCATGATTAGTTCTTTATTGTATCTATGTGCATCTAGGCCAGATATTATGCTTAGTGTTTGCATGTGTGCCCGTTTTCAAGCTACGCCGAAGGAATCACACCATAAGGTTGTGAAGCATATTATTCGATATCTAGCTCACACTCCAACACTTGGATTATGGTACCCCAAGGGCTCGAATTTTGATCTCATTGGATATTCAGACTCTGACTATGCTGGTGATCGTGCGGACAAGTCAACATCAGGCACATGCCATTTCCTTGGACGATCCTTGGTATGTTGGTCCTCAAAGAAACAAAACTGCATATCACTCTCTACTGCTGAAGCTGAGTACATTGCTGCTGGTGCGTGCTATGCTTAATTGCTATGGATGAAGCAAACCCTCAAGGACTATGGGATCAATGTGAAGAATGTGCCTCTCTACTGTGACAATGAGAGTGCCAACAAGATTCCTCACAACCCAGTTGAGCACTCGAAGACAAAGCACATCCAGATTCGTCATCACTTTCTTCGTGATCATGTGTTGAAGGGCGACATCTCTATCGAGCATGTGAAGACTGAAGAACAGCTAGCTGATATCTTCACTAAGCCCTTGGATGAGAAGAGATTTAGCAAGTTGCGGTGTGAGCTAAATATCGTAGAATCTTCGAATGTCCTTTGAAAAGGACACACATCCTAACACTTATGCAAAATTGATGACTTAGATGTGCAACACACGAAGTAACGTTTTTCTTCAATCAATGAAGACTAATCCTCTAAGTGTGAAGAAATTAACGAAGAATTTGATTCTCAGAGCCCTATGACAATTGTGCGCTGCGTCTGAAATCATCATTCTTATACGGTGGGTCGCGCCACCAACAAAAGTTGAAAATATTCAATTTGAGTTTTTCTTCAATTTTTGAAATTCCTCAGTTGTTCAAATTCTTCAACTTTGCTTTGTCTTCAGTATTTCCGTCATTGTTCTTCATTGACTACATATATATATATATATATATATATATATATATATATATATATATATATATATATATATATATATATATATATATATATATGAGTTCTCAGTCCTCTACAGCATTCACTTATTGCTATTTCTTCAAGTTGACCTTTCCGCTAAGTGAATGTGATCGGACCCTTCCCCCTCTATGCTAAACTCAACCTACTATGTTCACAAATTCTTCATGTGCGTTCTAATTTGAAACCCGTCCAAAATCTTCACTGTGTCCTTGTTAGCTGAAGAATCTCTGAACGAAACTTTAAAATATTCTTATCTCAAATTTTTGATTTTTTTCGCTCAAATTGTTCTGCATCCCATGATAAGACTTATCTATTCACCCACGATCTCCACCTCACTATACGTGGGTGACACATGTCGCTAGGATGAGAAGGGTTAGGGGCACGTTTGTCCATTTTCCTCGGACGAACGGTTTTTCACCTCGGCTATATATACCCATCACCCTCCTCAGACTTCATTTACCCCGCTCGACCTCACTCCCCTCGCTCGAGCTCTCTGACCTAGCCCTGCGGCTACTTCCATCATCGCCGGTGAGGAAGAGCTTCACTGCCTCAACCTCTTCGCCGTCGTACTCGCGCCGGCCGTGGAAATCTTCACTCCGCTGCCGCCGTAGCTATCTTCCTCTGCCAAGTTAGGGCATGGAAGATCTGAACGGACGAACTTCCAATCTACAACTCCCAGTTCGTCATGTTCTTCATCAAGGGTAAATAAAATTTATTTTTACTGCTCTTGTTGATTCTGGTGATTTCTACAAAATCTTCAAAAGGTGTTTATTCTTCAACTTTCGCACACATAAACACCTCACATGCATCTGTTCTTGATCTGTTTCTCTAAGCAACATTTTTCTTCAAGATTCCTCAATTGTATGGATTTTTCAATCTATACAACTCTGGAACCTAAGTCAAAGAACGCTTAGTGAAATTCCTCAAGACACCTCTGGTCAATTTCCTCAAACTTGTTCAATTTTGAAAAACTTATGAGAACGCATATGACCTCTCCAAATTCTTCGCACCTATACTCTGTTCACAGGTACTCATGTCTGCTGCTGAATCACTAGGTTATCATCAACAAAACTCATTTGCAGCATTCCTCGAAGACAAGTTACATACCTCCTCAGAGAATTCTGTTGTTCAAATTCCTCAGCTGAAGACAATGGCTGATGGCAAGAGACCTCAGAAGGGAGGGAAGAAATTGGAAGTAAACACTGCTTTTGAAATCCCTGAAGATATCTATGCCGGGTATTGCACACCTGATGAATTAATTCATGGCAAGGAGACGAAGAATGAGCGCAAAGTGCGCATTCAGAAAATTGAGAGGAGATGGGCCAGAGAATGGAGGGAATATCGCTATGTTACTCCCAAGTACATGAAGAAATTCGCCGTACACCCTCCATGCCGAAGACCTCCATTGGCACGAGGCCAAGTTGCTGATCCCTCTAGCATCAAAAGAGGTGAGGACTTTCCCGCTGAATGGGCCAAGCGACAAGCTATGTTGGCCAAAGTGGCTAAAGAAGGAGTGAAGAAATTCAACGAAGACTCTGCTGCTGCTGCTGTGGCCTCTACTAGCAAGCCCAAGAAGGCTATGCCCAAGAAGCCAGCTCGCAAGCCCAGTTCCTCAGATATGCCCTCATGGCCAAGATCGTCAAAGCCCTTATGGCAAATCCCTCAAGCAGCTCTAGTTCCCATTGTGACAAAATCTTCAGCCGCACCTACAAAGTCCTCGGCACCTGTGCATCTCGCCTCTTGCCAAAGGACCACAGGCATCTCAATTGCTTCAGGAGCATTTGCAAGTTCTCAAGCTCCTCTGCAGTCCTCAACAGGCCCAACTCTGCTAAAGACAAAGGCCACTGCTGGACGAGGCACTCGACCAAGTCCTCACAAGAAGTAGGTTGCGTTTCATGTTCCGTCAAGTGAAGACGAAGCTGATGATGAAGAACTAGCTGAAATCATCAGAGACAGACAACAACGGACTGCTAGAGCCAAAGGCACCAATGTGCCTCGTCTGCTGGATCCTAAGTTGATCCTAGACTTCATTGATCTCTGGCACAAGGACCCCAACACTCCTATGCCTGATTTCAATCTCACACCTGGCCAAAGTCACATGTTGACCGCCTTCATAGGCGAGGAAAAATGGAAGTTTGAAAAGGCCAGGCAAACTGAAGAAAGCTCAATACAAGAAGGAGCGGTATCTGAAGAAGCATGTTGTCACAATGACAACTGATGAATTTGTGGCCATGCAAGCTGAGATCAAACCCTTAGTGATGAATTTGATGCTTACTATGCAGATTGGCTGGGAGCCAAGGTCAGATTCGTCAAGATGGCAGAAAAATTCACCTCAAATGTTGCAGCCTCAATGCAATGTGAATCTCCTTAGGCTGAAGCATCTGCTCAGCCTAATGAAGAACATGTCAGCACCACTGATGAAAATCAGGCTGCTAAAGAAAATGAAAGCACCAGAGCTGATGAAGATATTCCAGCCGCTGAAGAAACTACCAGGGCAACCTCTAGTGTTGCACCTGAAGAACAAGCCAGGCCTGTTGAAGCATCTGCTATAGCGCTTGAAGAGGTTGACCAAGCCAGGACAACTGCATCAGTTGTTCCTGACAAAACTGAACCAATTTCCTCTGCTCCCCCTGCACCAACAACAAGCATCAACCTTCCTTCTACATCAGAAGTGAAGAAAACCAAGGCTGCAGAGCGAGCAGCTGTGAAGAAAATGAAAGCATCTACTTCCTCAGAGTCTTCCGCACCAAAGAAGGTGAAGACTTTGATAAGTTCCTATGAAAATCCCATAGATGTTGTTCCTGTTTCAAGCATGCCATCAAAGGAGATTGTTCCCTTTGGTTAGGAATATGTGATTCCCAATGAATCAAATGAAGAAGATCCTTCTGCTGCTTCGACAGAGCAGTTGGATGAAGAAATTGAAGTGGATAACATCCCTTCAACCCCACTGGTATCCTTGCCCATGCCTCAGTTCACTGCTGAAGAGGCCGGCGTTGAAGAATTAGATGAGGAAGATGAAGACGTGGACATTGGGTGCACCACTCCAATTCTGAATGACGACTACTGGGAAAGTCATCACCCCAATTCACCTCTGTTCACACTTCTGCAACTGATTCCTCAGTCCCCTGTTCACACCGAAGAAATTCACACGGGATCTGAAGAACACGAGACATCTCTCCTCACTATTCTTGAAGAAGTTCCAGCCACTAGCACTGATGTAAATGTTGCAGAAGAAATGGAGACCCAGGCTGCTGTTGATGACATTGTACCTGAAATTCCTCAGCCTGCGGCTGTGCAGACTATTACTCACACTCCTCAGCCCAAGCCAACGAATCCCTTCTCTAAGAAATAAAAGTTCAAAGCTGAAGATTTCTTCAATGAGCACATTTTCTTCACTGACTTCAATCCCTATGACTCTGCTCGTCTTCGACAGAAGCGCTTATAGACAGCAAGTCAGATGAACTTCTATTCTTCACTACTATTCGACAAGGACAAGATCTTTGACCATGAGCACATTCCTCCTGTGGATATGGAGTCACTGCCATGCTTCTACCCAGTCCTCAGTGTTCTTCATGACGCTGGGCTGCTCAACTTCTGCACCGACATCTGCGACTAGAATGAAGAACTCATTATTCAGTTCTACGCCACGCTGCACATCACTGGCAACGTCGAAGATGTGAATTCATGGGTGTTGGACTGCATGACTGAAAACACTCACTACAAAGCACCGGCCTCTGAATTACTTCATGCCATCCCAGTCACTCCTCCTCCTGAAGGTGCAAGGCATCTCTATAATGATCCTGAACTTTCAGATCATCTGATGCAAGTGCTGATGAAGCCTTTGAAGCCAGGACAAGCTCCTAGGACCAAATTCCTCGACAAGGGATTGCTCTATGTGCCAAGAACTGTGTACATGATATTGACCAAGATCCTCAGTCCAATCAAGGGCCACTACTCTAATGAAGAAGAGATTGTTAGCATCATGAAGAGTCTGCTTTTCAACATCATGGTGTGCCTATCAACTACCATGATTTCTTCATCAGGACTTTGGCCAATGTCGCTCTTTCAGCATTTGAATTGAAGCCTTATGCTCCCTAGATCATGAGATTCATCAGATCAAGGTCTTCAATCAACTACAAGGCCGACACTCTCAATCATGGCAACTACTTGCCCCCAATTGAAGTCCTCAAACAGACTATTTCCTCAGCTGATGAGAAGGGCAAGGCCATTGTTATTGATGAAGGCACTCGTCCATTGGATGGCCAGTTTCGCAAAGCTGCATCCTACACCACCAATGATGACTCTACCACTCATGACTCTGCCGCTAATGCTTCAAAGCCAAATCCTCAAGCCACTACTCCAAGGGTGATGACTGATCGTGAGCTTCTCCTCAGTCTTCATCAGAAGGTCGATCACAACCACAAATGGGTCAAACGACAGTTTGGTTCAATTCTTCATAACTTGACCATCACGCAGAACACTGTGAAGAAGAACCATTACTCAGTCCGATCATGGACGGCTTTCGGCTCACCAAGGTTCTCATGGACGGCGGCAGTGGAATGAACCTCATTTACGAGGATACACTCAGCAAAATGGAAATAGACAGGAGCCGCATCGAGCAAAGTAGCATGACCTTCCGAGGAATTATTCCCAGTCGAGAGGCGCGATGCGTGGGAAAAATCACGCTCGACGTAGTATTCGGCACACCGGAGAACTATCGGTCCGAAGAAATAACCTTCCAAGTGGCCCCTTTCAACAGTGGATATCACGCCCTATTGGGGCGAGATGCATTTACACGCTTCCAAGCTATACCTCACTATGGGTATACGAAGCTCAAGATGCCCGGGCCCAACGGCATAATCACTCTCGCCAGTGATCTGGACATAGCACTCCGCGCCAAAAATAAAACCGCATCCCTGGCCCTTGAGGCATTATCTGAAGCCCTCGCGGCCGAAGAATTAACCGCATTGCGCTCCACGGTGGATAGGGACGATGTAATCCTGGACAAACGACCCAAATCCACCTCCTTCAAACCAGCAGAAGAAATAGTAAAATTCCAAGTCCATCCAATAGACCCCAAGAAGACAGCATCTATCGGGGCACAACTAGACCCAACGGTCGACGCCGCGCTACGAGAGTTCCTGCGCAAGAACTGGGATATATTCGCCTGACACCCTTCTGATATGCTAGGAATCCCACGCAGGTTGGCCGAACATAGCCTCAATATATTGAAGGGATATAAACCAGTCAAGCAAACACTGCGGCGGTTTTCCGAACCCAAACATCAAGCTATGGGGGAGGAGCTAGCCAAGCTAACCGAAGCCGGATTCATTAGAGGAATAAAACACCCGGACTGGCTAGCAAACTTGGTGATGGTGCCAAAGAAGGATAAATCCTGGCGCCTGTGCGTCGATTTCAAAGACCTCAATAAGGCCTACCCTAAGGACCTCTTCCCCCTCCCCTGCATCGACCAGATTATCGATGTTACTGCAGGACACGACTCACTGTGCTTCCTCGATGCATATTCCGGATACCATCAAATCAAAATGAAGGAGTCCGATCAAGCCGCAACGGCATTCATTACCCCATATGGGCCATTCTACTTCAACACCATGCGCTTCGGGCTTAAAAACGCCAGGGCCACCTACCAACGCATGATTCAAACATGCCTGGAGAAACAGATCGGCAAGACAGTTGAAGCATACGTGGACGACGTCATCATCAAAACTAGGCACGTCGAGTCACTAATAGATGATTTACGTCTCACATTCGACAACCTCCGTGCATATGACATCAAGCTCAATCCGGAAAAGTGTGTTTTCGGCGTCCCCGCTGGAAAACTGCTGGGCTTCATCGTTTCCAATAGAGGAATTGAAGCAAATCCAGCCAAAATCCGAGCTTTGTCACAATTGGCTATGCCAACGGACCTTAAACAGGTCCAAAAACTCGCCGGATGCGTGGCAACTTTAAGCTGCTTTATCTCCAGATTGGGAGAAAAGGCATTGCCACTCTATCGCCTTCTCCGGCACACCGATCACTTCGAGTGGACGGATGCGGCAACGGCTGGACTGGAAGAAATAAAAGCCCTTATAGAGAGTAACCCAATCCTGGCCGCGCCGAACGTCGGCGAACCCATGTTATTATACATATCGGCAACACACCAAGTGGTGAGCGCCATGCTCGTCGTTGAGCGAGAGCAGGACGGACAAAAATTCCCGCTTCAGAAGCCGGTATACTACGTATCCACTGTCCTCACACCATGCAAATCCCGGTACCCTCATTTTCAAAAGATAGCATATGCGGTCTTCATGGCATCCCGGAAGCTACGACAAGTACCACTGAATGACATAATAAACAACCGCGATGCTACGGGCCGGATTGCCGAATGGGCCATTGAGCTCCTTCCATTCGACATAACATACAAACCGCGTCGAGCCACCAAATCCGAAGTACTGGTGGACTTCGTCGCCGAATGGACAGATGCCAAACTCCCTAAAGAGTACGACACATGTTACAACTGGGTTATGTATTTTGATGGTTCCAAAATGCTGGCAGGGTTAGGAGCAGGCGTCATTTTAACGTCCCCCTGGAGATGTAGTCCAGTACGTACTCCAAATATTATACACAGACTCCAATAACACAGCCGAATAGAAGGCCATATTGCTGGTCTTCGGATGGCTGTCTCCATGGGCATACAACGTCTGGAAGTGCGCGGGGACTCAAACCTCGCAATATCTCAAATAAATGGATATTTCGACGCCAAAGATCCAATGATGGTGTCGGCGTTCTGGGAACGGGGGTCCCCAGACTTGCCTGCCTGCGTCCCATGGCGTGGCTCTGCTGGTGGGCCCGTACGGCCCATCTTCACCAATAAGCATTCAAGACCCTCGCGAGGGGCCAAGCCTCGCGAGGCAGACGACACAAGACCTCCTCAGGAGCAGCCTCACTAGGTTGGCTCGTGAGGGGCAGACGGATCAAGGCAAGGCAAACCTCGCGAGGTTCTCGTGACGTGAGCCATGACGACCGAGAGCAGGTGGGCGCCAGCGCGCACAGTGTCCTTGTTTCCTCTTTGGTGCTAAGGAGGCAAGCGCAGGCGCGGAGTACCGAGGCGTCAAGCAAAGGTTTCCATATCAGTGCAACGAGACCAAGACCAGCAGGACGACAAGACGGAGGTCACCATGGAGCCCAAGGCGGCGTCACCACCAGAGCCTTGGCAGGCGAAGACTACTTTTGTCAGGATAAGCTGTACTAGCTGTCCCCTTTCAAATTGGCCGTTGTTGGCTCCCTTCCCGATCAATATTTGGGTAGAGGACCATGGCCTCTATAAATAGGACTAGCCACCACAGTAGGAGGCAACGAAGCCTCATGCATCTCATCTTGAGTAATCCTCATCCTCACCCACACACAGAGCACAAGAACACCTCAACCTCAGGAAGCTGTTCTTCCCCTTGTAACTGTTCATCCTCAGCCCGAGAGGCAATCCACCACCACCACACTAGAGTAGGGTATTACACCACAACGGTGGCCCGAACCAGTATAAATCTTGTGTTCTTTGTGTTGCGAGTTCGTTGAGTTAGTCCTTGAGATCTTAGCAAAGCTAGGACGTGGATCGGTAGGGGGAGATCTTCATGCGCACCCCAGAGTTCGAACCTTAAGGGTTTTGCCAGAACCCGAGATCCAATATTTGGCGCGCCAGGTAGGGGTGCGCCGAAGCTTCCCTTCCATCGCTCCGCGTCCCGTTGCTTCATCGTCTCCATGGCAGATGCACGTAGTGCTCGCGCCGAGCGCCGGGCTGCCCTCGCCACCCGCGTTGCTCAGACAGCTCCAGTCAGTGGGCCACCCCGTCGTTCTCCGTCACCCGCCGCCAATGCCGCCACCGACCCGGCGGGGAACGAGCAGCAAGCATCCTCACTGCACCCCTCGGTGCGGCGGGACGGCCGCACCGCCACTCCATCGCTAACCCCGGCCGGTTCATCATCCCACGCTCGACGCACTCCCGTGGACGCGCATGCCGCTCTGTGCATGGCACGCGAGCTCCTGCGCTACCGCCCCGTCGACGACCTCTACGAGGACTGGCTCGACCGCATCGCCGAGCTTGTCAGCGCCGTAGGGGGCTCCCCTGCGCCGTCCCTCTCGCTGCCTCGCCCTCCACCAGCTGCGGGCGGCGTGGCCCATAGAGCGCCTCCACCACCTCTGCCCCAAGACGGAGTCTTGGCACCAAGGCGAGTGGCCCCACGGCGCGACCTGCCGTGTCCGGCGCCCGCGCAAGAAGAGAGAAGCTGCCAAGAAGTACCTCGCCCGCAAGAGAACGCTCCACCGCTTCCCGCACCGCCACGCCAGGACCGCTTGCTGCGGCAGGGCCCTGCGCCGCTTGCCTTGGCAGCGCGCGGGCGCCGAGACCACGCTCCGCCTCCAAGACGGGCCCCGGTGACCACAGCCGGCTGCCGCGCCTGCACCCCCGAGCTGTGTAGCGTCGCCTGGCCGGGCAAGTTCAAGCCGGATCTGCCTCCTCGCTACGACGGCACCCCCGACCCCGCGGAGTTCTTACAGCAGCTCTACGATCTGAGCATCGAGGCGGCCAACGGCGACGATAAAGTCATGGCGAACTGGTTCCCCATGGCTCTCAAAGATGGTGCCCGCTCCTGGCTCTTCAACCTGCCTCCAAGCTCGAGCTCCTCCTGGGACGAGATGCGCAACCGCTTTGTCGCCAACTTCCAGGGCACTCGCGACCACCCTCCGGCCGCGGGTGTCCTACGCCGCGTCAAGCAACAACCAGGAGAGACCCTCCAGAAGTACATCCAACGCTTCAACAACGTTCGCCTCAAGATCCCCAAGGTGACAGACGAGGCCATCATCTCCGCGTTCTCTGACGGAGACCTTGCCAACATCACGAGGGAGGCGCTCGGGCACCACTTGGAGGCGTGCTTCACGGCACGTTTTCCTCAGGAGAACATAGGGCGAGGAGCGCCCACCGCTCAGGAGTTCATCACCAGGACCACCCAGGAACTGCAAGAGGCAAGGGCCATGCGCGGCGATCGCCGCTCACCGGGCGCAGCTCCCCATCCAGGCGAGGACGTCGAGCTGCGCGTCTGCGTCGACGTCTCAGGGCTTAACAGGGCCGCATCTCAGGATCTCTTCTGGCCTTCATGCGTGGGACACTGCGAGGGTCCACCGCACAGCTACGTTCGCATGCCTTTCGGCCTGCCGAGCGTGGCATCCGCCTATCAGCGCAACTTGCAGCGCACCCTGGCGGCTCAGGAGGCCAGGCACCACGCCGTCCTGACGGAGATGGAGACGGTCCTCAAGGAACCGCCTGGACCCCCAGAGCCTCCCGAGGCTTAGGGCCCAGGTGGCTCGTGAGGAGCGACCCCTTCGCCGCGTACCTTCAGCTGCCCCAACATCACCGCATCAACAAAACCAGGTGACATTTTCCAAGTTTATTTAGCTGGGAGCGCCCCCCGGGCTGCATCATTCCCAGGCCGCGTGGGTCCGTCCCTGTGGCATGTATCCATTTTCTTATGTCTTTACCTTACCTTGCTGGGGGCACCCCTCGGGCTGAATCATCCCCAAGCCGCTCGGGCCTGACCCAGTGGCATGCATCTACCCTGCGTTTACTTAAGCCAGTATGCTTCCCATGCTTAATCTACCTATGATTATTACCTACTCGATCGTCACCCATCATGGGAGCCGCGCGCCGGCCGTCTTTCTTCAGGATCCTTCGCGTGAGTAGGTTAAGCACGTCGTCTGTGCTCGGGCCCGTCCCTGCAGCGTTGATAAATCCAGCGGCTGAGCTCTGTCTGGCGGGCCGACCCCATTCACGTCTCCTCCTGGGGCCGTTGGTGCATGTCTTCTCACGAGATAACCTCAGGAGATTCGTTCGGCGCAGGTTGTCTGACCACCTCGCAGGACCAGCGCAGCGAACAAAAACCAAGACCAGGCGCAACCCGCCTTGAGGTAGGGCCTCGTGAGTCCCGCGCTGGCTCACGAGTGCCCAGATACACCTCGTCTAGCCCTGTCATGCAAGCCACGTGTCAGGGCGGGGCTGTACACACCCCGGGGGCTCTCCGCAGTAGGGAGTCCCCTCCCACGCACCAGTGGAAGCACCATGCTCCGCGCTGGCCGTCGACACTGCCGAGGAGCGGCTATGCCCTTGCACAAGAGGAAGCACTATGCTCAGCGCTGGTGATAAACAACTGAGGGCGGCCTCACGGCCGCACCAACCTCAGGGAGCCTCAGAGCTCAGTGTCCGGCCTCACCGCAATACACTCCCCTCGGGAGAGTCGCGCGAGGGGGCTGGGCATGGGGGCTGCGCTCGGGTCACGCCCAAGCGTATGCCACCCAGCCAGGTCCCCCGGACCTGGTCGTCGCGCGCCCCTCCTGAGCCGAGCCGAGGCGGGGGCAAAGGTATGAAGGTTGTTTGCACGTCAAGGGGGATTCCTGAGCATCGCGACTCAGGAGCCTAACTGGTCACGTAGCCCCTCATCCTTGGGTCCGTCCTGGTCTCCGGTCGGTGCAACGACGGTTGAGGTATGCGCGGGGCTGGGCTCTGCCGACGTAGAATACTAATCCTATCCTCGCGTCTCCTTCCTATAAGTTGTTTGTGCGTCAAGGGGGACTCCTGAGAATCGCGACTCAGGAGCTTAACTGGTCATGTAGCCCCTCATTCCTTGGTTCTGTCTCGGTCTCCGGTCGGCCCAACGGCGGTTGAGGTATGCGTGGGGCCGGGCTCTGCCGACGCAGAACGCAAAGCGAATAGCAAGAAAAATCACAAAATCTCAAATCTCAAAGCAGATATTACAAGACATATTGTTCTCACAATATCAAACGCAAGTTTAACACCTCCATGAGGCATGATGCATGCTACATGAATAAAACAGGAAAGGAGCCGCAGGTCGTCCCTGAACACCATCGACGCCCGCGAGAGGCACTCCTTCCTTGATGATGTCGCCTTCGTCTTGGTCACCGGCCGGAGCTGCAGGAGTGGCGGCGCCTCCAGTCGAAGGCGCGGAAGCGAAGCCGCGGAACTTCTTCAGCAGAGCCTCCACCTGACCTTTCACAGCTACGGCGGCAGCCGTGCAGTGTTCATCAGCCACACGCTCCAGCTGCTCATCAAGACGAGCGCTGGGGTCATGAAGGTGCAGATGGCTGAAGACATGCGCCAGCGCAGCTGAAGAAAGGACACGAGCCTCTGCCTCTGCCATGGGACCGATGCCCTCCACGACTTCCTCGAGCGCCTTCACCAAGAAGGGAAGCAGCTGGGCGGGGCCATCCTCAATTGTGGTCAGCGGCCTCTCCAACCCCTTCTCAAGAAGCGCGAAGGCTGCACGGTCCTCAACCAGGATCTTCGCCTTGGCATCAAGATCGACCTTCTTCGCCTCCACCTTCCGCTCCAGCTCCTCCAGCCGGCTGCATTTGGCGGCCTGCGTCTTCGCCAGCTCCCCCAGCTCGGCGTCGCGGTTCTTGATGGCGTCCTCCCGAGCCCTCATCTCCTCCTCCTTCGCCCGGCGGCCACGAGCTTCTTCTGCGTGCTCATCGCGCAGGCCCTTCAGCTCGTCCTCCAGCGCCCGGCAGCGGTCATGGGCGGCCTTGGCGTCCTTCAGCGACGCCTCGCGATCGGCCGCTGCCTGTGCGGCGGCTCGCTTCTCCTTCTCGGAGGCCGTTGCGGCCTGGTTCAGCGTCGCTCGGACCGCCGCGTCAGACTGAAGCCAGCTGGATTCCATCTCCAGGCGCCCGGCTACCAGGCGCGGATCCGCGCGCAAGAGATCTTCCCGCTGCTGGGTCATCTCTGAAAGGGCATGCTCCAAGACAGCGGAGGAGGCAGAAGAGCCTGGGAACGATGGCGCGGCAGGAGAAGTAGGCGACGCCCTCACCAGGGCCTGGGAGACCAAGGGCTCCCGAGCCTTTGGGACCTCGGCAGCCGAGCCGGACATCGGCACTTCCGGAGCCAGCGGGACCTCGGGGGCTGACTCCTCGTGACGACGCCCCTGGTCTCGCGAGGGCGGCCGGGCCGGGGAGGTGTGAGTGCTGTCGCCTCCTTTCTTCGTGGAGGGGGGGGCGGCCGCTGCATCTCCCTTCCTCTTCTTCGCCGAAGGCAGCGGCCTGGTCAACCAAGGACGAACGTCAGGAAGCAGCAGTATAAGCAAGAACAAGATGGAGCTCAGGCACTTACTGGTCCACCGCGGCGTAGTCCACCCTCCGCTTGGTGAGCTTCAAGCCCGAGAGCCTCTAGGCTTGTGGTATGGGCGCGCCGACTCCAGGAGCAGAAACCGGGGTAGCGCAGGGGCTGGAAGCAGCTCTAGACGGTGCCAAGGCAGGAGTAACGTCTCAAGAGACCAGCGACGATCTGCCCCTTGTCGAGATAACGGGCAGCTCCCCCTTCCCCTGGTGGGCGTCGGCCCTGGCGTCGTCAGGAAGGGCGCGGAGGATGTCAGCTTTGCTCAAGGGGGAGGTCTCCCCCATCCCTTCGGGGGTCACCTCCGAGTCTTCCTCCTCCCCCTCTTCCTCCCGGTGGGACTCGTCAGAAGACAGCTCCACCGGCTTCGGCGCCGCAGGGGCCCCGGTAGGCGCCGGCGGCACCAGCCCACGACCGTCAAAAGTCGGCCTGGAAGCCACGATCTGTTCCCAGTCGCTGCGGCGGAACAGGGGAATGAAGGCTCTCGACGGGTACTCTTGGTTGTCCCCGACCAACAGGCGCAAAACTGCGGACAGCTCATCGTCAGGCAAGGCCTCTGGGCTCAGGTGAATCTTATCCTCTTCATCTCCAAGCCTCCACAAGGGGCGCGCACGCGCTTGAAGTGGAGCAACGCGCAGCGTCAAGACTTCCCTCAGGAGCAAGGCCCCTGTCACTTTGGCCGCCCTCGCATTGCCCGGCTTCAAGTTGGCCTTCATCTGCTCCAACACCGACGACGCCCGCTCATCAGTGAGCTTCGCACAAGACCACCCCTTGTCAAACTGGGGCATCTCCGTCGGCAGCGCCAAGCGCGGGTGGACGCACTTGGCGCCCATCATGACCCATTTAGCCTTGAGGTTGTCGGCCTTCTTCCCGGTACTCGAGATCGAGTTGGCCTTGCCGGCCGCGATGAAATTGGCACACCTGGAGACATGACCCTCGCTGACGCGGAGGAAGAAGAAGTGGCGTAGAAGAGCCACGGACGGCATCACGCCCAGATACGCCTCACAATAGTAGGTGAAGATGGACAAGAGAAGGATGGGGTTGGGATGAAGATGCAGCGCATGCAGCCCGTAGTGGCCAAGGACCTCATAGAAGAAGTCAGAAAAGGGGGGGGGACCAACCCCGCGGCGATGCTACTCGTGAAGAAGGGGAAAAAGGTACTCCCCTCAGGTTCCGGCGTGTCGGAGGCAACCCGGAGCTCCGTCTTCCCCCTCTCGTTGCTCTCCCCCGCCGTCAGCAAGCGCGTGGCAGCGAGGCTCTTCTCCGAGACGTTGGGTGCGTCGAGAGCTGGTTCGTACCAAGCCAGGGACGAGGAGGGCTTGACCTTGCATGGCGCCATTGGTCGCTGATGCGGTGGAGGATGGAAGCAGACCTGGGATTTCAGAGACAGGGCGCAAGAAAGGGGATCTGAGCAAGGCGAAAGGAACCAATGAAGGCAAGCCCTGTCTGCGCCCGCCTTTTAACAGTCGGGCAGTTGCCGAGGCAGCGTGGGGAAGCGGAGACGCCCACGTCCAATCAACCGCCACGCGTCGACCAAGGCCACAGGCTATTGGGGCCCGCGGTGCTCCGCACTTGACCTTTGGCTTCGCCTCGAAGCCAAGCCCGAGCGTGCCTTGGGCCCGAGGGCTACTGTCGGCGTTCTGGGAACGGGGGTCCCCAGACTTGCCTGCCTGCGGCCCACGGCGTGGCTCTGCTGGTGGTCCCATATGGCCCATCTTCACCAACAAGCATTCAAGACCCTCGCGAGGGGCCAAGCCTCGCGAGGCGGACGACACAAGTCCTCCTCAGGAGCGGCCTCTCCAGGCTGGCTCGCGCGGGGCAGAGGGATCAAGGCAAGGCAAACCTCGCGAGGTTCTCGTGACGTGAGCCATGACGACCGAGACTAGGCGGGCGCCAGCGCGCACAGTGTCCTTGTTTCCTCTTTGGTGCTAAGGAGGCAAGCGCATGCGCGGAGTACCAAGGCGTCAAGCAAAGGTTTCCATATCAGTGCAACGAGACCAACACCAGCAGGACGGCAAGATGGAGGTCACCATGGAGCCCAAGGCGGCGTCACCACCAGAGCCTTTGGCAGGCGAAGACTACTTTTGTCAGGATAAGCTGTACTAGCTGCCCCCTTTCAAATTGGCCGTTGTTGGCTCCCTTCCCGCTCAATATTTGGGAAGAGGACCAGGGCCTCTATAAATAGGACTAGCCACCATAGTAGGAGGCAACGAAGCCTCAGGCATCTCATCTTGAGTAATCCTCATCCTCACCCACACACAGAGCACAAGAACAACTCAACCCCAGGAGGCTGTTCTTCCCCTTGTAACTGTTCATCCTCAGCCCGAGAGGCAATCCACCACCACCGCACTGGAGTAGGGTATTACACCACAATAGTGGCCTGAACCAGTATAAATCTTGTGTTCTTTGTGTTGCGAGTTCGTCGAGTTAGTCCTTGAGATCTTAGTAAAGCTAGGACGTGGATCATTAGGGGGAGATCTTCGTGCGCACCCCAGAGTTCGAACCTTAAGGGTTTTGCCGGAACCCGAGATCCGACAGATGGCAGTTTACCGTAACGCCATTCTCAAAATGTCAGCTCGATTCGAGGGGCTCGAGTTCCATCATGTGGCTGGATAAAGCAATCAATTTGCGGATGTCCTTGCTCGCATCGGCGCCAGGCGCGACTCCGTACCACCTAATATCTTTCTAGAAAGGCTTTTTAAGCCTTCCGTGGTGTGGCAAGGGGAGAGCGGCAACACCAGCCCGGATCCGATCACATCCCCAGATTCCGAACACACTAACACCATCGGGGGCTCAGCCACCGAAATAACACTGTCGGCCCATCTCATCATGGAAGTCATTGCCCCATGGACCGAACCATTCTTGGCCTACCTTAATAGGCGAGAAATCCCTGAGGATCAGAACGAGGCTCGCCGCATTGTCCGGTGTTCGAAAGCCTGCAAGGTTCACGACGGAGAACTCTACAAGAAAAGCGCTACCGAAGTACTTCAAAGATGTATCTCTAAGGAGGAAGGGCGGCATCTCTTGGCTGAAATTCATGCCGGTCTCGGTGGTCACCACGCTGCGGCTCGGGCCCTCATAAGCAAGGCCTTCCATACAGGTTTCTATTGGCCAATGGCCCGAGCAGATGCACAGGACCTTGTCCAACGTTGAGTCGGATGTCAGCTTTTCACCAACCAAAGCCATATGCCACCCACTGCCCTACAAACGATCCCCATCACTTGGCCTTTCGCGGTCTGGGGGCTCGATATGGTCGGACCCCTTAAAGGAGGAAGCCATAAGAAAAAGTATCTGCTGGTCATGGTGGATAAATTCACTAAGTGGATAGAGGCCAAACCAGTTAAAACGGCCGAGGCCGGGCCAGTGATAGAATTCATATCCGGCGTTGTGCACCGTTATGGTGTTCCACACAACATCATCACCGATAACGGCTCCAATTTCACAGCCGATGAGGTGAAAACCTGGTGTGCTAATCTGGGCATTAAGCTCGATTACACCTCTGTCTATCACCCGCAAACAAACGGTCAAGTCGAACGGTCCAATGGTCTTACTATGAGCGGCATTAAACCCAGACTAGAGTGGTCTTTGATAGAATCAGACAAGCACTGGGTTGAGGAGCTCGACTCCGTACTGTGGGGGCTGCAGACCACGCCCAACCGCACTATCGGATATAGACCTTTCTTCATGGTGTACGGCGCGGAGGCTGTGTTGCCCTGCGATATTATTCATGACTCACCTCGAGTGTGCATGTACGAAGAGAGAGAGGCCGAGCTTGATCGGCAGGACAGCCTAGATGCCCTGGAGGAGGAGCGCAACGTTGCAAAAGCCCGTTCTGCATTTTATCAACAACAGGCCTGCAGATATCAAAGCAGAGAAGTATGGGCCAAGACTTATAATGTTGGAGAACTCGTTCTACGCTTGCCGGAGAAGAAAAAGGACAAACTCAAGCCCAAATGGGAGGGTCCCTTCATCATCGACGAAGTTCTCACTGGAGGAGCGTACTGCCTGCGTGATGCATCAGACAATCGCCTAGAGCCGAACCCCTGGAACGCGGCCAGACTTCGAAGGTTCTATCCTAGCGCCGAACTATTTGTTCGTCTCCTTCTCCCTGTTTTTTCCATTATTTTTTCCTCTCTTTTCTTTTTTCCTTTTTTTTCTAGCCTTAAAGCTTTCGCGCGGCTAAACCGTGCACCTGTGACGTACACATCCTCGAACATGCACGTCCACTATACCTGGGGGCTTCCCGGACGGAAGCTTATTATTATTATTTTCCGAGCATCAAGCTCATCACATATGCGTTTTTTCCCATATGTACCTTTTCTTCGCCATTATATGCATCGATATGACTTAAGTTTTGGCCAAGCTGGGTTGCCTGGCTCCTGTGCTTATGCCCTACGTTGTCGTTAGTTCGGCTAGGGCATAAAGGGAGCACCTCTGCGATTGTTACTGCCGGGTCATCCAAATGTGTACCTCAGACTGGGTGAAGCAGAAAGCTAGCGTTCTTAAGGGAATATTCGGTCGGTGGATTAAAGATGTTTTTGCATTCACCCCATGGTGAACCCCCAGATGTTACGTATACTGTGATTTTTCCAATCACAGTTCAGACATGCATTTTAACGCATGCACACCCAGGGAAAGGAACCCTCAATGGAACCATTCTATCTGGAAGATGTTTCTTACAATCATAATGTAATATAACATAACTAGCCGGATACAACTTGTCTATTCAAGCAACTATGACCCCTACACCTGGTTTCCACGCACAGCCCCGTCTATTTTTCCGCTCAGGTATTCGGAAACACTCCGCACCTTCGGGTACAGAGGTCGAAGCGAAAAGGTCTGTCATGAAAATCATTTTACAATTCAGCTAGAGTTACATATGTCAAGGAAAGTACATAGTCACTTGGACACAAAAATTTCCTGCTCTATACCGTCTACCAGGCGGTCTAACCTACAATCCTGCTGGGAATACTTGGCGGCTTCTTCTACCTGTTCATATACCAAATTAATGGGAACCTCTTTTCCATCTGACCCTAGAGGTCCGACCCGGGCCATACGATTCGGATCAAGCTTGGTATACCATGTTTTCACCATGGCCTAGGCCTCTCGTGCACCTTCTCGGCAGGCCGATATTTTCCATAATCGGAAACGCCGTCACGCTCCCTTGAATAGCTATACAAGCTCCTCCATACTTCCTGGAGGGGAGGCGGATGGCCATAAGGCCTTGGCAACACTTCGCATAGCCTGCCGAGCTTGCTCATGCATTCGCGACAACTCTTGTAGCAGATCGCCCGACGATCCGGACATCTCCTCTTCGGGATGGCCCGTCAGCATACCTACAAACATAACTCTATTAGTTCCTTTCATCTCCGAATTACTCGAAGGTATGTTTGACCACATACTGAATATACCGCCTCGCAGCCTTTTATTTTCCTTCACGGAGTCAGCCAGCTGGGCCCGCGCATCTTTCAGTTCTTCACCCAGTTGGGTGTTGGAATCCTGGAGCTTGTTTTTCTCCTCCCTGACTCGGGTCAGCACACGTTCGCCCGCGGCGAGTAGTCTTTTGGATTCTTTTTCTCCCGCTTGAGCGGCTTTCAGTTGCTCCTCCAGTTGATTTGACGATCCTGTCATAAGATAGGCAACAGTATTAGCATAGCTGACATATAATTATCATTCCTCGATGGAGGGGAATATTACCAGGTGACGCCTTCTTGGATTTCTCCAGTGCGGCGGTAACAACAGTTAGCTGTGTCCGACACCTTTCTAGCTCTTGAGACAACAGGTTGTTCTTCTCTGTAAGCACCTGGTTGTACAATGATCCTTAAATCAGTTGTATCAACTGATTCAAGTCTCGGGGGCTACTGGTATATGATTATCATATTCGTACAATGTAAATTTACTTGCACATCTTTTAAATGTTGATTTGTGGCTCTGGCAAGCCCATCTCGAGCAGCTCGGATGTATGCATCAGCCGAGCTGAAGGCATTAAATGCCTCTTCTGTAAAGCTGGGGTCTCGGAAAACGGCCCTCCGGCGCCGATGATTCATGGTGCTCTCCACTTCCGAGTTTGTGACGGATACATCATCCGAATCCTCTGCCAAAGGACAATCCGGCCTCGCCCCCGTATCAGCCCCTGTCTTTGTGGCAGGATTTGGATCCCGGCAGTCGGGAGTATGACCGGCTGGACCGTCAGACATAGTCCGACTAACTCTTTTCCTGATAGAGGACAAACAAAAAAGTCACAGTTGGATGTGACTTCCAAGGGGCATATTTACAAATCCATACCTCTTAGATGAAGGCTCGGCCGTGCCTTCGTTTGCCTTCCTCTTCGAAGGCTTGCCCGGTGTGGGGGCCACTCTCTTTGGAGTAGCCTCTGGGGTAGCATGGCGCGCCAAACGCCTCCCCTTTGGAGCACGAGACAGTGCAGTGGGTGAGGCAGAACGAGGAAACATTTCCGGAGGAGATGTCTCCTGATTACTTACGTGCGAAGCTGGGAGAAGACCGGGATAGTCGGTGGTGATGGCCACTTCCGTGCCATCATAGCTCGCCTAGTAAAACACTGCATCCTCGAGCACCACGAATATATCCGGATCCTCTTCAAATCCAGAGTCAAGGTCCCGGTTGTGGCCCTCTTGCTGCGGGGCGGGGCTGTGAAGCCCCTCGGAGATCTTTCGCCATTGCTGTTATAAATGGATGGATTAATATTCATTGAAAGTGGCTCAGGAAGTGGAGTGAGTAGAGCAGAGGGGTTGGGACTTACCCAGCTAGGAGGATTGTACATGGAAAATCCATCTTTGCGCTTGATACGAAGAAATTCCTCTTCCTCCCCTTTGAACAGTTCGGCCAATATTTTGGCCAGAGCGGCGGTGGTGTTCGGACCCTTCCGGCCGCAGCGGGAGGCATCATCCTCCCCATTTTAGTGCCACATTGTAAGCCCTCTGTATTGGAGTGGCTGAACCCCCCATACTATGGAAGTTGCCATTACCTCGACTATTGATAATCCAGACTGGGCGAGCGTCCTTATCTTGCCCATGAGTTGACGAACTTCCGCACTATCTTCCTCCTCGAGGCTCCGAGGGCGCCAGCTGTGGCGTTTCTTCAAAGGAACACTTGTGAACTCGGGAAGACCCCTCCGAACTGGGTCAGGAAGTGCGACGTCCTCGATGTAGAACCATTCGAAATGCCATTCTTCGGATGGTTTCTTTGGTGTGCCGGACAGGTATCCGGTCTCGGCGATGCGCCATACCTCGGCTCCGCCCACTTCAAATATGGATCCCTCGTGGTTACGCGGGACAAGACAGAATAGCTTTCTCCACAATTCAAAATGGGCCTCACAACCCAGGAACAGCTCATAAAGAACAACGTAACCCGTGATGTGCATGATGGAGGCAGGAGTGAAGTTGTGCAGTTGGAGGCCATAATACTCCAGAAGCCCTCGGAGGAACGGATGAATTGGAAATCCGGCACCTCTTAGCAAATAAGGGACGAAGCACACTCGTTCCCCCTAGATGGATTGGGGAAATTCTCCGCCTGGGCCCCATCATTGAAGGAGGTCAACCCTACCCGAACAGGGACCAGATCTGCGGGGGAAAGAAATCCCTGTGTTTGCAGCTTCACTAGCTGACCGTGGGATACAGAGAATTTCTCCCAATCGCCTTTTTATGGGACACAGGGACAGGAGGAAGAGTTGGGAGCGCTAGCCATGTTGGAGTGGTTTTTCCTAGCAAGCTCTGAGGATTTTTCCGCGTGGTGCTGAATGGATCTGAGATCCAATCTCTTTAAATAGACACTCCTCCTTACATGGCCGGGGTGCTATGTGTAAAAACACCCTGACCTCTCGCATTCGCTCGACACGTGGAAGCTGAAGTTGTTGATATGCAGAAGCCGAGGGGTACGACATTACATGGGAGGAGGAACCCGCCTTGCAATGTCGAAGACAATCTGCACGCCGGACACCTCGTCATTGAAGTCTGGTTCGAGGCCTACTGAGGGAGTCCTAGACTAAGGGGTCCTCCGGTGTCCGGCCTGTTAGCCATGGGCCGGACTGATGGGTTGTGAAGATACAAAGACCGAAGACTCTACCCGTGTCCGGATGGGACTCTCCTTGGCGTGAAAAGCAAGCTTGGCGACCAAATATGAAGATTCCTTTCTCTCTAACCGACTTTGTGTAACCCTAGTACCCTCCAGTGTCTATATAAACCGGAGGGCTAGGTCCGAAGAGGCAAACAATCATAATCGTAGTCATACATGCTAGACTTTTAGGGTTTTAGCCATTACGATCTCGTGGTAGATCAACTCTTGTAATACTCATATTCATGAAAATCAATCAAGCAGGAAGTAGGGTATTACCTCCATAGAGAGGGCTCGAACCTGGGTAAACATTGTGTCCCCTGTCTCCTGTTACCGTTGACCTTAGAAGCACAGTTCGGGACCCCCTACCCGAGATCCGCCGGTTTTGACACTGATACCCCGCTCCTCATGTCATGCTTCTCCGGCGTGGCTGGAAAACCTTTGCTCGTGCCCATAGCTTGGCGGCGGGGCACGTTCTCCATTTCAAACTAATGGAGGCTAATCTGCTCTCCATTAAGGTCTTCGAGCATTCGGGTGCTCGCTTAGGGTGCTGCGCGGAGATCTCGACCGACGATGAAAGCTCCTCCTCGAGCAACAGCGACAAAGAGGACAGTGACGTCGATGACGACGGAGCTGAATGGGAGGACGATGGCTCGGACTCTAGCTGAGTGCTGGACGCACCGTCACCGTCAGCTAGGTGCCAGTACCACCATCATCTGAACCTGGTCTTCTCCCAGGCAGAGCGATTTGCCAGGCTGTTGAGTGTGAATGTCTCCGCCTCCTCCTGCTGGACACCGACAGGCTTGCTCGTGGACTCCGGCTTTGTCTTCCTTGTCGATGTCCCTCCTGCCGCGTTTCGCTGGTCCTGGCGGTGGTGACCAGGGCATTGCCTAGCCGCTCTCTCCATCCATCGCCTTCGTCCGCGCCCTCCCGATCTTGTCAGGCTGCGTCCCGCAGGCCCTGAAGGGGTCAGGCCGGGCTTCTGCCCAGGCACTCCTTTTGCTCTCTTCACCTCCCACTCCAGGTTCTAGTAGGAGAGGGAAAAGAAATGCATTACGTGGCACTTATCTTTTTCAATTCTTAAGATGTAGGCACTTGCCAAACTTTAGTCTCAATTATGTAATCTTTTTCATCCATATTTGTACCCTCACTACTGTAGGATGCCGCTAACGCGACACTACGATCACAGACCCTTCGACGAAACTGTGTGCGATGCAATAATCGCAAACGGTGGTGTAAAAACCCCGTCAAAAAGGTGCAAAATGATTGCGATGGCAGATGCATCAAACACGGTTCAGATTCAAGTTGCGTGTGCGATGTTGGGCATACGTTTCAGTTCAATTAACTGTTCGCAATGAGGAGGAACAAAAGAAACGGGCAGCCAGATGAAGGTGTGTGCGATATACAACATACGGTTCACTCGGATGAACTATTTGTGATTAGGCAACACAAAAGAAACGGTCAGCCAGATCAAGGTGTGTGTGATATACGGCATGCGGTTCACTCGGATGAACTGTTTGCGTTGAGACAAGAGAACAGAAACGGTTCAGTATAATAAGATGTGTGTGATACGCGACAAATAGGCCTGTCAGAAATGTGTGTGAAGACCGATAATAACACAGACGATTGCTACTAATAAGACGTATGTGTTGTGCGATGGGATTGCATACAGAACAACAACATATATATATATACAAACTTATAAGGACATGGTTGCATAACCAAATTAAACATCCACTTACATAGGTGGCTACTACAACCATGGCATTTGCACACACCAAAGTAAACTATTACATGCATAATTACATAGTTGGCTACTACACACATGACATTTCCACACACCAAAGTAAACTATATATTACATGCATGATTAACTAGGATAGATGATCATCTGATCATCATCTACTTGTTGTGACGCTTGCTCGGGTTGTGGCTCGATCCGGCCTCGTCGATCTCCGTAACAAGGCACTTCCTCTTGTCAACGATCCGCCTGTGCATCTCGTAGCATGTGTACATGCTCTTGGCCGCAAACCTGAGGTGAGGTTCATCCAGTTGCCGCATCCAGGCCCGTGCCAGGATACGGGACATGTTCTGTTGTCATCCTGCTTCATCTTTTCGTAGTATGGATGGCCGAGGTGAGTTCAACCAGGGAGTCCTTCGTGCTGCCCCAGACCCTATAGTGCTCATTGAGTTCGACAAGGTTCTGGCAGGCCAAGCCCGTAACCCTGAGCGCTTTTACATCGTTGGTGGTTTCCACCATGGCAAACTTGTAGTCGGTCTTGTTGACAAACCTGGTGAAACGGTCGCAAGGCTCTGTGGCCATGCAGTAGTGGTAGATGAGGACATGATGGCGCACACACAATTGGGTGACAGCAACCTTCTGTCTATGTTGTGACGACCGGCGGTGTTCTGGAGGTCGATGCCGACCACCTTGTACTTGTCTCGGGCAAGCAACTGCTCAACGGTGTTGACGTAGTCATCCACCACGGCCGGGTCGATGTTGTACAACACCGAGAGATCCATCTCCCTCGCGTGGGTCTCCACTTTATGCTCGCCGAACTCCATTGGAGTGCCGCTAGACATCCCCTCTCTATGTGTCGTCATGGGTGTGCTTGTTGTGTTGTGGGGCGCGATCAAAAGGTTGAAGATACTAAGGTTATAATGGTCGCAGGAATTAAAGGGGAAGCCGGACGGCCTGGAATATCGGCACGCCCTGATGGCAGTTCTAATTTGCAGCGTGTAACTCCATCGTGTCGCACGTAACTGCATCGTATGGCAACGCGCGCGGCGCAACTGCATGCATATGGGGCCCCCGACGTGGTCGTGTGCACGCCCAACCGCGGGCAGAGCGCGCGCGGAGGGACGCGATCAGAGCGCTCCGCCATCGCCTCAATGACGAGCAACCATATTTATGCATATAGCAGTTGAACACGCAAGGAAAAGCTGTGCACAAGCCGAGCGCACCGATGGACGCGAGCAAAGCGTGCCGCGGCGCCTAACGGCGAGCAGAGCTTGCCGAGGGACGCGAGCAGAGGCCGGCATAGTGATACGTGGCAAATAAATCGGAAACGTTTTTTTATTAAAAATTTTTTATTAAATCGCAAACGTTTTTTTATTAACCGTTTTTTATTAAATGCTTTTTTATTAACCATTTTTTATTAATGTGCACGTATAGTAGGTAATTACATCGCAATTGTATTTTTATTAACCGTATGTGTACGTGTCCTTTCGTCCTCCTCTCGCATGTCTTGTCACCCCGCTTCCGCAGACGGCTTACAGCGCAAACTTGCGTAGCGCGCGGGGCCATTCTTTTGGCTAAACGGTGGCTCGAAGTGGCACTAATGAATCGTCGGTGAGCCCGTTCCCGCGCAACGTCGCAGGTTCCCACGCAAGCTTCCCGCGCGACTCGGTGAAATCCCCCAAAATCCCAATGCTTACCGGCATGCTATATAAACCCTCATGGCCGGCGAGTCCCGCGTTGCATTTTCCCCTCCCTACCTGTAGCCTATCTTGTCTGCTTCTCTCACAATCGCCAATGGCACCGGTCCGTCGTCGTCGCTCAGCCACTCCGCCATCATTAGAGGACAGCTCCAACTGGGAGGTTACACCGCGGCGGCGGCACAGTCCCCGACGTAGTGTAGTGCGCGTGGCGTCCCTTTTGGGTGTGCGCGGAACACCCACCACACGCTCCGCCGCCGCTATCTCTCGGCAGCTGCTGCCGGCCACTGTTGCCGCCACACCACCATCGAAAGCCAGGACCATCGCCCGCTCCTCCGCCGCGGCCCGAAGGCAGGAGATGGCCGTCGTGGCCGCCACCCCACTGCCGGCCATCACCCGCTCCGCCACCGCGGCACGAAGGCGGGAGGTGGTGGTCGTGGCCGCCACCACATCATCGGCCGCCGTGGCCGCCTGCCCACCATCGACCGTCGGGAACATCACCCGCTCCGCCACCGCCGCCTGAAGGAGGAAGGCAGAGGTGGAGGCCTGCACGTGCGTCAACGACCTTGCGCGCTACATCGAGTTCCTACGGGAGGAAGAAGAGCGCCTCATCGAGCATGCAAAGAGCCTTACCGCAGCCGTGGCCGCAGCACACGCCGACGCAGAGGCGAGGAATCAAGAGATCTACAAGCAGTCCGGCCGCTTCGAGAGGGGTCGTCTGGAGCAGCAGAGGGCGTTTGAGCTGGTGAGCGTTGCTGAACATGCAGCAGCGGCAGGCACCGTATTGCTTGTGTAGCTCATCGATAGGCTTCTCCTCCTCCTCTGCCTCATACCGAGCGCGCTCCGCAGAGGAGAGGCTGCCGGAAGTAGTACAAAGCCCCTCCATAGTAGTAGTAGTATTTAGGGGCTATTTTGTTCATTTCATCTGACTATAGATGTGGTGGAACTGTACAATGTACTTAAAATTAGCTAGTATATATAGTTGAACTAGCTATTTCAGTACGTGGTTGGCTACAATTGGGGAAAAGTTTGGTCGGTTCAGCTGTCGAGTTGAACTATTTGTATAAATTAAGATTGACTGCTTAATCTATGCTTAATTACTAAATTTTAGTTGCAAAAATTAAATAGTGCTAGTGATTTTTAGCTGCATATTTTGAGAAATCGTAGTGTTGCAAGGATTAACAAATGGCAATGTTACTAGATCAACAAATGTCTATCTTTCCAGTTTGACAAATGGCAACATACCTGATACGGGGCTAACCCGGTGTAGGCCGATCTTTCACGATTGGAGTGGATTCCCTCGAAGAACACGATGAACACGGGGAAGAACGGAGAGAAATCACAAGGGGAAACACTCAAGAACAAGTCCAATCACACATCCACTAGACAATCAAACACACAAGATCCACAAGGTACATGAACAACAAAAGGAAAGATACAAGGTAAAGTTCATCTCCATAAGGAGGTCTTGAAGGGGGCCGCCCATGAGGGGGTCTTGAATCCAAGATGGATCTTCTCCGTAGAGGCACGCGGTCTCTCTCGGTGGAGTAGATCCGGAATGGATGAGTAAAGCTCTATCTCTAATGAGCTACTACTTTGCTAACCCTAGAAAGGAGGAGGGGGATGTCTATATATAGTCCTAGGGGCGAAGGGGTACATGGGTCTCGGCCCAGAGGCACTGCACGCAGGCAGGGGGCGGATGTCCGGGCGTCTGGCCGGATGTCCAGGGCTTTACGGGGAGTCAGATGTCCAGGCTGGCAGGTCGGATGTCCGGGCGGACGGGGCTGGCCACGGTGCTCTCTGGATTGACTTGTCTGGATTTCAGGGGGCGAGGCCAGATGTCCTGGTGTTGGCGAGGCGCCGGACGTCCGGGGTCGCGCGGGATGTCCGGCCTGGAATATGCCGTTTCGCTCTTCTCTGGATAGCCGCTGTCCGGATGTCCGGGGGTGGCTGCCGGAGGTCCGGGCGTTGCTGAGGCGCCGGATGTCCGGCCACTGTAGCTTCAGCAGCTCCGTCTTCTTCCGTTGTCGCTTCCAGGCTTCCCTTGCGGATGGTGTAGTTGTTCCTTGGCGCTTGCACTCCTCCTCAACATCCGTGAAGCTCCGACAATACCTATGCATACACATGGGAGAAGTGTCAAGTAGTATACCATCCTCAAAGGGGTCAAGTGAGCACGTGCAAAGGAGATGATTAACCTTTGTGTATGTGAAGTAGATGTCACACGTGTAACTCGCCGAACAGACTCTTGACATGGTGATGTCCATAGGATGCACCGCATCATCTCCCCTCCCTTGGGAAAGATCCGACCTCGAATCAAAAACCAAATCACCATGGGAAAGAGATGGCTTCGCCGTGTAGAAGTGGACGTTCACCAAGTACTCATCATCTTCAAACTTGCAATGGGCACTCTTCAATGTCGCATCATGTAGTGATTCCTTCAAAATGAGCAAAAACAACAAACACTTGAAAAAACAAATGTGGTTAGCGTTATTGCAAAACCAAGCATTCAAGTGGTCATTCACCCAACAAGTGTCGTCATCATTCAAAGCATATGGTTTGACAAAGGATTGTGACATGGCATGTAAGCATATCAATCGAGCACAAGCAAAGATATCATGGGGACAAGTATGCAATTGTGAGGTAGAGATGCAAATATGTTTGACAAGAGAATAAGTATCCACCTCAAGGTCATAGCAAGCATTCACAAATTGCTCAATGAAAGGTCTATGGTAGGCATAAGAATCATTCAAAACACCAAAGAAAATGAGATGTCTAAACACATGGGTCACGTGCAAGACAATCCAAGCATAACGTGCATAGGATGTAGTGAAGTTAGTGTGGCACTCAACACAATAGAAAGAGCAATTGTTCATCATGTGCGAGGCAATCAAGTCAATCATGTGACAAGCAATGTGACATGGCATATGTGAAGTAATGACATTGTTGCAACCAATCAAATGATAGTAACAAGTAATCCAAGAATTGGATGCAACACACAAGGCATATATATCATGATGCATGGAACGGAGAAAATGACAAGTCAAAGCAAGATCTCTAACATGTGTGCAATCAAATGGTCTAAGATGACCAATAAGTCTCATGGTGCAAGCAACACAAGTAGTATAATCCATAATATCCATGCTCATGGTTTGGGGGTTCTCAAAAGAGAAGGATATCACCTTGAAAGCATGTCCTTGTGCATTCTTCACAATGCCGAAGCACAAGCAAGTGTGATGTAGAATCGTCGTGGTAGAAGGAGGTTCACTCTCAAAAGCTCGAAAGGTCAACTCACGTGAAGTGGAAGTCGACACAAAGTTCAAGTATCCACAACATGCACACAACAAAACAAAGAACGTATGCGCATGGTAGATAAACACATCATCCATCATGATGGTTTTCTTCTCTTGCACATAACCATTAGAAGCACAAGTGTATGAATAATATGATTCAACAATGGCAATATTCATGGCACTAGCTATATTGTGCAAAGAGGTAAGACAAGCATGCTTCACAAGGAATATGTCAAAATCTCCAAATATATAAGAGAATGCTATGGGGGCAATCTCATGAGCAAGAATAAGAGCATTGTTGCACTCAATACATGGCAAATCATCTAGCATGAGAGATGCAAGGTATGGGGATATATGACAAGAAGCAATATGAATCATGTGCAAAGCATGGAGATGGTTGTCATCAACTGCATGAAATGAGCAAGTATGAATCATCGGTGATGCAACAAGGCAAGCAATCATAGTAATCAAGTCATGCAAGCTAGTAGTGCGAAGATGTAACATACTAGAGGAAATCATGGCAATCATGGCATTTGAGAAAATAGTGGATATAGGAAATGCACATGACTTATCACAAGCACGAACACAAAGCAAGATCATAGTATCATCATAGGCATGGGGCACAAAGCAAACATGGCAATAACAAGTGATATCTGCACCAAGCTTGCAAATACACATACAAGTACTAGAATCAATCATCATGTGTAATGCAAAGCATGGGTCACAAATGCATGGCAAAGGCATGGGAATGGGCATATCATGCAAAGTGAACATGGCAAGATGGGCATAGAACATGTATTGGACAATAACCCATAGCCAAGTGAGGGCCATGTACAAGAAATGCGCGAAGTCTTTGCGTGAAGAGAGCGGTGGGAAAGACAATCCATGGGATCCCAAGTCATCGTTGCTCTCTAGAGCTCATTTTGTCAACTCATGGGATTGTGAGGTTGACAAATAAGCATGGGTACCTACACAACAAATACACAAACGAAAGAAATTGTGTGTGTGGTAAATGTACACATCATCCATCATGATGTGTATGTGCACGTGTGATTTAGCACAAGATAAGCAATGCTCGAAGAAATTTGATGCATGGTATAAGAACATGTCATCCATCTTGAAGGAATAGTTATTGTGTATAACATGATGGGGACACAAATTGAGAATTCAAGTATATGGAACATCAATAGCATGTTTATTCATGGGAAGCATATTGTGCACGCAAGTATTGGGATCATGCAATGCATGGGATGGATCAAAATCTCCTAAAATGTATGAGGAAACTAGGGGGGTCTCCTCATGAGCAATATTGGAAACATCATATGGAGAAATGGACAACATCCAAAACAATGCATATCCGAAGCTAGGTGGTCATGGCATGGCATATGAGATGAATGATGCAAAGGGAGCATATCAACATCATCACAAGAAAAACAAATGCCAATAACCATGGGCTTGTCATCTATGCTATAAGTGCAAATTGGGTTAATTTTAATGGCATATGCATAGTCACTACGATGAGATTGCAAATATGACATATGGTTGATCTCATGCGTAGCATATGACAAGTCAAGCGGATTGTTAAACATGATGTGACCTAGAGAATTGTCACAAGAAATACTATGTAACATGGCATCACAACCAATAGACTCCACATGAGAATCATCATACTCATCGTAAATGGGTAAATCGCATGGGGAAATCATACTAGCATGAAGCATGGCAATAGGTGGATCAACATCATGCAAGTAATCAATGGCAAGAATGTCCACTAGTGAGACGAGAGCATCACCTTCACCTATGTTACCATTCTCATTCCACTCATGTGGTGTAGGTGAGGTGGCAAAGACCAAATGGAGGTCATCATAATCAACTTGATGGAACCATGTGGGGGGTGCATCATATTCCACCATGGCCATCGTCTTATCCAAAGGAAGGACGTAGTCGTCGCGAATCGGCGCGTCATCATATATGGGACCTAACACCAAATGAGAAGACACAATAGAGGTAGAGGTCAAGTTGTTAGAAATGCAAATGGCCTCACGAGACCTATCAACTATCTCACTCTCTCTATGTGGTGGTTCACTCACTCCCTCAAAATAGGTGCACTCAAAGTCACATATGGTGGAGTCACTCATCTCACTCAAGTGGTGGGGGTTGTGGCTCTCCTCACATGGGAATTGGGGCAACACATCATATATGGGGCTAGTGGTGAAGTCACTCTCACTCTCAATATGGTGGCTAAAGTCACTCAAGTCATCATACGTCGCCATGGTCGAAGGGAAAATCCCATGCTCAACCATCTCGTCGTTGTCGCCGTGGATGGAGGCCGAAGATGGCACATCATCACTCTTCCCTCCTAAGATGGAAGCATCATCCTTGCTCGTCACCGTGTCGCTTGCCTCCAAAGCTAGGTCTGCGTAGTCGTAGTCATCGCCGCACCATCTTGAAAGAGAGTCGAAGTAGACTCGGTATCATCAATGCCACAAAGAGGGATGGCGGTGAAGTCGAACTTGGGAGCATCATCTTGGAGCTCATCGGGCTTGGACATCTTGGTGGTACTATCCTCATGCTCGTTGTCTTGTATTTTGGTCTTCGAGAGGTGTGCTTGGGGTCGAGAAGCCTTGGCCTTCATGAGTTCTTGTTCCGCCTTGAGAGCACCAATGTAGTTGTTGTCGAGGGACTTGTAGTTCTCGAGGCAGATAGTTTTGGAGATGTCGTTGTGCAATCCCATCATGAAGTGGACCTTCATCGAAATGGGGTCGTCCACGCCTGCTCTTCGCAAGGCATGCTTCATCTCCTTGCAGTACTCATCGATGGACTTGGATCCTTGGGTGGTGTTCTCCAATTGGTGTAGAAGTTGTTCCGTGTAGGTTGGAGGCACAAACTCTCGCCGCAAAGCTCTCTTCGTCTTGGGCCAACTCATGCCGTAGCTCTCCGAAGGTGTGTGAAGCCACCATGTGGACCCGTAGTCGTGGAAGTTTGTTGTGGCGCACTTCACTTGATCTTCAGGAGGAACTTGATGTAGCTTGAGGTAGTTGTCCATTAGGCGCTCCCACTCGAGATACTCCTCGGGTTCTTGAGTCCCATAGAAAGTAATCTTGTGGTTGGTGTCGAGGTCGTAGTTTCTCGTGGAAGTCGCGGACTTGAGCTTGGGGAGCTTCTCTTGAGCGTAGTCTTGAGGTGCTTGTTGGCGAAGATGTCGTATGTCCGTAGGCGAAGATGCCTTGAAGTCGCGTGGCAAAGATGCCAAGGGAGATGGTGAAGTCGTCAAGCGGTTGTTGGTGTTGAGCTCTTGACCTTCACGTTCTTGTCGGTGGTGGTGTCGATGCCGATGTGATCTTGCCGGAGATGGTAGCTCGGAGGCATGTGCTCTTGAGCGTCTTCTCGAAGATGAGGAAGATCGCTTGGACGACTTGATGAGGGATTTGATCTCCTCCATTTGAGCATACATCTTGGCGTCGGTGGAGTTTTTCATGGCATCGAACTCGTCGTTGTTGTTGTAGACCGAAGGTGCAATGCCTTGTCTATCCATCACAAGACTCGAGTAGAGGTGAGTAGGAAATGAGATAAACAATACCAAGTTACCTTGTCCCAAAGTTGAGGATGTATCCTGTTTCACTCAATGTGAGATGAAAGAATAGTGGAATTGGTACCGGATTTGTTCACTCACACCTATCAAGTAAAGCTTATGGAGTAGCTCGGTGAGGATAGTGGCACAAAAATTTAATGCAAAATGTTAGCAAGAGTCAATAATGTTGAAAGAGATTCACAAATTCGCAAGTGAAACAAGTAGACCAATAGCAATATGTGGCACATGGAAACACACACACACGGATAGATAAATGGGGTCGTGCAACCAAGGAATGAGCACAAAATGTGGAATCCACGGAAAACGCTCGTGTTGCATAACTCAAGGGAGACGCTAGCATGATTGCTCAATAGGAGGATACGACACTTGACCTATAAGATGCAAAATGGATAAACTTTCTATCCCAAGTATGCTATGTATGTATGGTTCCCGGTATTTGATCCAAGATGATCAAGTATGATATATTGTAATGCACTATGATGTGATGCTATGGCTCTTTCTTACAAGTTCTTTGCTCTTTCCCTTTTGCTTAAAAGCTTTATTCTTTTTTTGATATGGCCACAATGCGAAATGCACAAACCAAGATAGCAATTGTGTATATGCGGGAACAATCTTTGTGACACAAGAGATGATATGATACCAATATGATATGGTATGTATGCAATGGAAGGTGTAGACCAATGATCACTAATGTGCACAAGTAACGTTGCCGGCAATACTCAAATGGCTAGTCTTGATAGGCAAGTGACGCAAAATGGGCTAGGGGGTTATCAATGCAGTTGCAAGGGGAATATACAATGGTGTCGTCGAGGTTACCGTCGAGGGTTTCTCGTTTGTACGCCAAGGATGGATGATGGTGAAGTAGTCAAAGTCGATGACGACCTCATGGCGATGATGAGTGGCAGTGTTCTCGATGTAGAACCGTTCCTAATTATCCGAAACACCTTAGGAAACGGAAAAACCGCGATCGCAAAATCTTCAAAGGCAAATGTCAAATGGTTGTAGCGGAAAGCAGTGGTGGAATGCACTCGGCAATGCGGAACTGGAATGATGGGTTATGCGAGTCTATGTTAAAGTGACCGTCCATAAGTAGCCGAAACACCTTAGGAGACACAAGCCACAACTCACACAAGCTCAAACAAAATTGGGTTAAGTTGGGGTGGCGGAAGTGTATGGAGGACTAAGTTATGCCGAAGTTATGGTGGTGGTTGATGAAGAAGCAATCATCCCTAAGTAGCCTAAACATCTTAGGAGACTCGAATCACAACTCAAACAACCACAAATGCGATGGGGAACAAAATGGGTTAGGTTGTGGAAGTCGGTGGTTGTATAGCGGATGATATGGTGGAAGCCCTAGGCAAAGATGCCAAAGTTCCAAGAATTTGATGGAGTCAAATGGTGTTGAGACCAATCTAGAGGGATAGACGATGTCAATAGCTACACAACGAGCTAAAGAACGTGAGAATCGGACTCCTGATGTGGAAGTTATGGGCAAAATGGTGAAACACGGGAAGCTGATGCTCCAGGGGTCGGACATCCGGGGTCGGGGCCGGATATCCGGGACCTGATGTCGAGAACGCTGCATGAAAATGCGCTCTAGGAGCCGGATGTCTGGGCCAAGGGCCGGATTTCCAGGGGGCCAGATGTCCGGGGCTACGGGCCGGATGTCCGGGCTCCAAATCCGAGGATGAACATGAGAGATGCAATTTTGGGGGCGGAAATAGATGATTTCGAGGGCACAATTTGACAGATTTTGTGGATGGAAAGGGGGGAAAAGATGGGGGAAAGCTAGATCCACTTGAAACCAAGCAAATCCATGGATCAAATCAACAAAACATCATCAAACCAACAAATCACAAAAAAAATTGGAGGCTATTTTTGGTGGGGATTTTCGATTTTAGGACGAAATCAAGCAAAAGAAGGCTAGAAAACGATGGGAGGGACTCCAAATACATGATAAACGTGGCTCATGATACCATATGATACGGGGCTATCCCGGTGTAGGCCGATCTTCACGATTGGAGTGGATTCCCTTGAACAACACGATGAACATGGGGAAGAACAGAGAGAAATCACAAGTTAAGAACAAGTCGAATCACACATCCACTAGACAATCAAACACACAAGATCCACAAGGTACGTGAACAACAAAAGGAAAGATACAAGTTAAAGTTCATCTCCGTAAAGAGGTCTTGATGGGGGCCGCCCATGAGGGGGTCTTGAATCCAAGATGGATCTTCTCCGTAGAGGCACGCGGTCTCTCTCGGTGGAGTAGATCCGGAATGGATGAGCAAAGCTCTATCTCTAATGAGCTACTACTTTGCTAACCTAGAAAGGAGGAGGGGGATGTCTATATATAGTCCAAGGGGCGAAGGGGTACATGGGTCTCGGCCCAGAGGCACTGCAGGGGGGCCGGATGTCCGGTACCTGGCCGGATATCCGGGGCTTCATGGGGAGCCGGATGTCCGGGCTGATGGGGCTGGCCATGGTGCTCTCTGGATTGACTTGTCCAGATTTCCGGGGGCGAGGCCGGATGTCCGGGTGTTGGCGAGGCACCGGACGTCCGGGGTCGCGCCGGATGTCCGGCCTGGAACAGGCCATTTCGCTCTTCTCTGGATAGCCGCTGTCTGGATGTCCGCTGGTGGCTGCAGGATGTCCGGGCATTGCTGAGGCACCGGATGTCCGGTCGCTGTAGCTTCAGCAGCTCCGTCTTCTTCCGTCGTCGCTTCCAGGCTTCCCTCGCAGATGGTGTAGTTGTTCCTTGGCGCTTGCACTCCTCCTCAACATCCGTGAAGCTCCGACAATACCTATGCATACACATGGGAGAAGTGTCAAGTAGTATACCATCCTCGAAGGGGTCAAGTGAGCATGTGTAAAGGAGATGATTCACCTTTTTGTATGTGAAGTAGATGTCACACATGTCACTCGCCGAACGGACTCTTGACATGGTGATGTCCATAGGATGCTCCGCATCAATACCCAATATGTTAGATGCAAATCTTACCAAATTGTTTGTACGTGGTTGCACATGGGTCATCCAAAACAACCATTTGCGTTGAAGGGATGTACAAATCCTGGTCGGCACATTTTCTCTTGGCTTCTTGGGGAAGCTGTCGGTTTGCGTACTGGTGTTCTACCCTAAAACATTTGCGATCAAGAGCTGCACAAATCCTGCTCGGCACATTTTCCCTTGGCTTCCTGGGGAAGCTGTCGGTTTGCATATGGGTGTTAAACTAAAACGTTTGCGATGAGTGTTTTATATTTAAAAATCTTATTAATGTATAAAAATGTCCAAACGAACCACGAAAATTTCCAAAATTTAACACAACACTCATGTTGTTCTATGTTGACACGAGAATTTTTTTGAAAGCAATAAGAGGCAACATATATCGTTTTGTCCCCAAAGGTGGCACGTTCCCTACCGAAACCATCAGGCTTGTTGTGAGAAGCTCTGGTTTTTGAGAATCTTATACCCAAACCTGCCCCAAATGGGACAAATTTTTTACCACGGCATGTTGATGTCGCTCCATGATAGCATGCCAAGTTTCTGGAATTTCAGACGAATTTTGGATTTACTAGAAGTTAAAAACCAGGTATCTCAATGTTTGCGGCTGAGTGACGGTGGCAGGGTGTTTGAAATTCATTCCCATTTCTTGCATGGGACCTAAGAATGCACCCAAGGACACATATGTGATTTTTCAACCAATTTATATGCACTGGAGCATGTGCATGTAGTTCAAATTTGAATTATGCACATAAAATGCCTAGAAAACCTAGTTAATGTATAAAAATGTTCAAACAAACCCCAAAAATTCCAAAATTTAACACAACACTCCTGTTGTTCTATGTTGATACTAGAATATTTTCGAAAGCAATAAGAGGCAATGAATATCGTTTCGTCCCAAAAGGTGGCACGTTCCCTACCAAAACCATCAGGCTTGTTGTGAGAAGCTCTGGTTTGTGAGAAGCTTATACCCAAACGCCCCAAATGGGACAAAAAATTTACCACGGCATGTTGATGCCGCTCCATGATAGCATGCCAATTTCATGAATATCAGACGAGTTTTGGATTGACTAGAATTTAAAAACCAGGTATCTCAATGTTTGCGGCCGAGTGATGGTGGCAGGGTGTTTGAAATTCATTCCCATTTCTTGCATGGGACCTAAGCATGCACCCAAGGACACATATTTGATTTTTCAACCAATTTATATGCACTGGAGCATGTTCATGTAGTTCAAATTTGAATTATGAACATAGAATGCAAAGAAAACCCAGTTAATGTATAAAAATGCCCAAATGAACCCTGAATTTTTTTCCCAAATTTAACACAACACCCCTGTTGTTCTATGTTGACACTAGAAATCTTTTGAAAGCAATAAGAGGCAACATATATTGTTTCGTCCCCAAAGGTGGCATGTTCCCTACCGAAACCATTAGGCTTGTTGTGAGAAGCTCTGGTTTGTGAGAAGCTTATATGCAAACCTGCCCCAAATGGGACAAAAAATTTACCACAGTATGTTGATGCCGCTCCATGATAGCGTGCCAAGTTTTATGAATTTCAGATGAGTTTTGGATTTACTAGAATTTAAAAACCATGTATCTCAATGTTTGCGGCCGTGTGACGGTGGCAGGGTGTTTGACATTCATTCCCATTTCTTGCGTGGGACCTAAGCATGCAACCAAGGACACATATTTGATTTTTCAACCAATTTATATGCACTGGAGCATGTACATGTAGTTCAAATTTGAATTATGCACATAAAATGCTTAGGAAACCCTGTTAATGTATAAAAATGTCAAAACGAACCCCGACAAATTCCAAAATTTAACACAACACTCTTGTTGTTCTATGTTTACACTAGAAATTTTTTGAAAGCAATAAGAGGCAACAAATATCGTTTCGTCCCCAAAGGTGGCCCGTTCCCTACCGAAACCATCAGGCTTGTTTTGAGATGCTCTGGTTTGTGAGAAGCTTATACCCGAACCTGCCCCAAATGGGACAAAAAATTTACCACGGCATGTTGATGCCGCTCCATGATAGCATGCCAAGTTTCATGAATTTCAGATGAGTTTTGGATTTACTAGAATTTAAAAACCAGGTATCTCAATGTTTGCGGCCGAGTGATGGTGGAAGGGTGTTTGAAATTCATTCCCATTTCTTGCATGGGACCTAAGCATGCACCCAAGGACAAATATTTGATTTTTCAACCAATTTATATACACTGGAGCATGTTCATGTAGTTCAAATTTGAATTATGAACATAAAATGCCAAGAAAACCCAGTTAATGTATAAAAAATGCCCAAACGAACCCCGAATTTTTTCCCCAAATTTAACACAACACTCCTGTTGTTCTATGTTGACACTAGAAATTTTTTGAAAGCAATAAGAGGTAACAGATATCGTTTCGTCCCCAAAGGTGGCACGTTCCCTACCGAAGCCATTAGGCTTGTTGTGAGAAGCTCTGGTTTGTGAGAAGCTTATACGCAAACCTGCCCCAAATGGGACAAAAAAATTACCATGGTATGTTGATGCCGCTCCATGATAGCGTGCCAAGTTTTATGAATTTCAGATGAGTTTTGGATTTACTAGAATTTAAAAACCGTGTATCTCAATATTTGCGGCCGAGTGACGGTGGCAGGGTGTTTGACATTCATTCCCATTTCTTGCATGGGACCTAAGCATGCAACCAAGGACACATATTTGATTTTTCAACCAATTTATATGCACTGGAGCATGTACATGTAGTCCAAATTTGAATTATGCACATAAAATGCCTAGAAAACCCTGTTAATGTATAAAAATGTCCAAACGAATCCCGACAAATTCCGAAATTTAACACAACACTCCTGTTGTTCTATGTTGACACTAGAAAATTTTTGAAAGCAATAAGAGGCAACAAATATCATTTTGTCCCCAAAGGTGGCATGTTCCCTACCGAAACCATCAGGCTTGTTGTGAGAAGATCTGGTTTGTGAGAAGCTTATACCCAAGCCTGCCCCAAATGGGACACAAATTGTACCATGGCATGTTGATGCTGCTTCATGATAGCATGCCAAGTTTCATGAATTTCAGAAGAGTTTTGGATTTACTAGAATTAAAAACTAGGTATCTCAATGTTTGCGGCCGGGTGACGGTGGTAGGGTATTTGACATTCATTCCCATTTCTTGCATGGGACCTAAGCATGCAACCAAGGACACATATTTGATTTTCAACCCGTTTATATGCACTGGAGCATGTGCATGTAGTTCAAATTTGAATTATGCACTTGAAATGCCTACAAAACCAAGTTAATGTATAAAAATGTCGAAACGAACCCTGAATAATTCAAATTTTTTTGACGACACACCTATATTGCATGTTCACTGCAAATAAAAGTTCTAGCAATTCAAACACCATCCTTTGCAGCTGTGACCCCATTATGTAATTCAAATCAAGATGAAAAATCAAGTACATCGCACACAGTTTATTATCACCAACCGCGTGAGATGCAACACAAAATATCTTGGAGCACCGTGGGAATATAGTACGCATACGGCTTACGCGAGAAAGTGCGACGGCTACAGTCCATAGCCGGCATGTCAAGCACACTAGCTCGCTCCGCAAATATCATTTCACTGTTCAATCATCGCCGGTGAAAGATGGGGACGTGGACCCGCGTCGTCAGGGCAATTTCAGCGACCCACTCTGGCGAGAGCGCGGCCGCAGCTGCTAGGCGCGTGCTAACAAGCTTCATGAGGGCGACCGGAATCTGCGACCGGGTGGCCAAGGCAGCCCAAACGGCCGCTGTTACTTCTCAGGCAGCGGCAGCAACATCTGCCTCAGGGATAGCAACTGGCAAGAGCGGCACATCAACTGTCTGTTCCGCAGCGGCGGCCTTAGCCCTGATGGAGGCCGCTCACAACCATGTCGAGGCTGCCCATGCCTAGCTCATGGCAGTCACCGCACAAATTGAACGAAGCTTCTCCGACAAGGTCAGCAACCCACGACCAAAGAATTGGCAATCACCGAGAGCGTTCGAGCAGCAGTCCATTCCTGCGCGGCATACCTTGCCACGACAGAGCCCGCCAAAGCCCAAACGCGACTGCCCACACCCAGCACGTGGCGGCCTATTCCAAAGATATGGCGGATGCGGATGGCGAGATGCTTTCCAAGTATGGTGCGATGGATGCCATGGAGCTCTTTCCCTAGGAGATTGTCGGGCGCGAGCTGGACATGGAGGAGGCGGAGGAGATCAACGAGCACCAGCCGTAGTAGTGCTCTTTATTTTGTTTAATTAAGAGCGCTGATCTTTAATTTGTTAGAGTAATGCTTAGGTCAGCTAGCTCTGTTTAATTGCTGAACTTGCTCGATTAAGAAGTGTGGGTGTGCTGTAGTCTCCTTTGTGTACCCAAATTATGCAATGATGTGGATGACCATTGTAACGAGGGATATTCGAACCAAAAAATTTGACGTTCAAACAAGGCCTATCCGACCTAGGACTTTCCTGTCGTTCGTAAAGTCTACAGTAACAAATTTCACTCTTTCGTCCTTGAGGAAGGCCTCAAAATCCTGGCACCTACCATCGGCATGGCATATGTGGTAGACCAAGCACAAGTTATGTACGCAAACCTGGATCACATTAGGCTTCTTCATCTCTGCCTCCTATAGAAGCTTCTCCTTTTCCAGGACTAAGGTGTACTCAACATCTAGCCCAGCGACCCACTCATCCTTTGAACTTTCGAACATGTCTAGGAAGCGACCAAGGCATGCTTCCATCGTTGCGGATCTATGGGTGTAGATGATGATGAACTCATCGTCGGTGATGGTTCTAAACTTGTACTCACCGCCGATCATTGAGATTTTGGAGGCCATGGATTTTGGAGGCGGGTTAGCAGAAGTGGAATTGGTGTATTGTGAAAGGATGAGACGTCTGGGAGCAAACTGTTCAAGGTAGAAGAGGGGATGAGTAGGGCGTGCGAACAACATGGGGTGGTGGCTTGCCCGGTGGATAAACGGCTGCATGCCCCCAAAGAGTTCTCGAGTACTATGCGGGACCCACTAGATGTCATGTCTACTAGACCCACATCGTAGGCCTGGCGGTATAGCTTCTGCGTGTTTGCACGCCATGCCGTCAACCCTCGCGCCTCCCACGACATTTGCCTCCCTCACCCGGTTGCGCCCTTTGGGACTTCAGACGGCCAAATTTTGCAAAGTTTGACCAAATTTATATTAAAAATATCAATATCTACAATACCAAATATATATTTATGAAACTAAATTTCATAATGAATATAAAAATATTGCTTTGACATTGTGAATGTTGATACATTTTTCTATAAGTTAGGTCAAAGTAGAGGTACTTTGACTTCATACAAAACATATATGCACCATGCAGACTAGTTCCTCCGTCCAGGTGCGTTATGATATTGCCATGTCATATATAGTCATCACAAAAAGGTTAGCTATAAGAGTACTACTACCTCCCTTCTAGTTTAAAGGGCTCGATTCAAAAATCACGTATTCTTACCAAGATAGAGGCGGTGGAATAGTTTTTGTAGTATGCAAAAGTACTCAATTAATGCTGTTGTTCTTCACAAAGATTGAGTTTACCAATGCATTATTGCATTGCATGCATGCATCGATGCATGAACACTAAATGACAAATAATTTTTACATGCATTAGTCAATATTCTCTTAATCCTTGCATGCAATAATTTAGTGCACCTTGAGATCTGAACATGTCTGGGGCATGTATGTTTTTAATGACTTGAGACTACCTAGCCCGACATGCAATGGTCAGTTCATTGCATGTAAGATGACTTATGCACCATTCCCCATACCTACAGGAAGCCTGCTCATCTCCAAATCTTTTCCTCTCCATGTGTGAAAACCAATTTGCATGCTTGACTCTCCTTCTCCCTCCGGCAGTCCCACCACTCCTCCCCGTGTGAAAACAATCTGCATGCATGACTCTCCTCCCCCGCACTCGTCCAATCCGTTCTGAGTAGCAATATTTCCACCCCTCCTGTCCCCTGTAAGTTACTCCAACAAAAATATGCCCACCTAGCTATTACGTTAATCACGCAACATATCTTATGTAGGTGTGGCATTGCTCGCTATAAATACTGCGCCCCCCACGGCATTCAGAAGAATGCTCACATTCATCACCTTTATCTCCTCCCCCCTCTCCATTAAGGACCCGTCGACCACCATGGCATCGCCCCTTCCAAGCCCTAGGCGTCCCTCATTGCCCCACGCGAAGGGTCAAACATCGTCGTTCTGTTCATCTCTGCCACTAGTCGGGGAGGACACGTCGGCGTTCCGTTCATCACTGGCACCAGTGGAGGATGACGCGTCGGCATTCCGCTCCTTGCTGTGACGCATCGAGGTGGACGCGTCGACATTCCCAGTCTCACCACCATGCGCATTGGTGGACGCGTCGACTCCCCACTACAAGGAGAACGTCGCACCGCCCGCCGAGCCTCCCAGCTTGGAGGAGCTTTGAAAAGGAATGGAGGTCACTTTGTGGGAGGCTTTGCCACCCGCAGAGCGTGCCAAAAGAGAGGCGGAGAAGAAGGTTGAGCAAGAGAAGTGCGCCATCAGGCGTGCTTCCTGGCAGGCCTATGTCGCGTCCGAAGAGTCAGGCAATTGGCTCCTTGGCATAAGGCTCGTGCGAGGGCCATGTGGGTGGTGGAGGACGCCCGTGCCAAAGCCCTGAGTGCAGCCAGGCCCAAGCGCCTCATCTACGCTTGGCGGTACATGGACTGGGTGCATGCTTCCAGCAAGGAGGAGTACCTGTTGGCGCCGGATCACCACACCGGTGAGATCTCCCTCGCCCGCCGGCAAGCCGCCAATCAGCACCTGCGAGTTACGAGGCCGAGGAAGAGGCGTTGTGTCGCCCGCGCTGGGAAACGGTCGTGGCGCGCCGCAATCGCTCTTGCGAGCGTCGTGGATTTTATTATGAATAATTTAGTGTGGTAAGGCGATCTCATTAGTTTTTTGGACTGAAATGATAAATCCCGAATGTTCGGGAATGATTAGCGTTCTTAATTAAGCATGGAAAAGGAAAAGTTTGGAAACCTTTTGTATCCATACGCATTTGTAAGTACACACATATAGCACAAACTTAACTATATATCGCAGTACACGTCTCTCTCTCTATATTCTTGTAGACTGTACTACTACTATTATGTATACACATGTGCAAATGCACGTTTTAACATTACGATGCGGTTTTGGTAAAAGTAGAAAAACAACACTAGTCAAGCTTGTGAAATGATTCAATGCAAAAAATGCTCATTTGATTGTTTACTTTACCTTCCTTCTGTCTGTGGTTTGTTCTCTATCGTACTATGTACGGAGTATCTCACTGGTCGGGAAGGCATGCAAATTCCCAAACCGCTTCGTACACCCTGTATCAAATTTTTTGCCTAAGAAGTTGTGCCGTGCAATTGGAATTCCAACTTGAGTACTACTACTAGTAGTAGGAGTAGTAGCTAGGGATCGAGTGTGCGAGATGAATGCAAAGAGATGGAATGCAAAAAAGACACAGGGATGTGATGGTTGCTTGTTCGTTTATTTTTCCAGGCCACTTATTACTGGGAGTGGTGGGGTTTTGTGATACAACGGCTTTACTACCGCGCCACGAGCGGGATGAGACTCCCATGCAGCGCCGCCCTCTACACTAGGACAACCTCCGTCGTGGTTTATCAGTCCCCATGTACTTTGACTGAAGATTTAATTGACAAAATTTTAGTGCATGTCAACAAAAAATATATCGTTGGATACGTATTTGAATATATTTTTCAATGATATAATTTGTGGTGACATGCATGAGCATTTTGTTAGTTAAATTCATGGTCAAAATTTGGCACAGATTACAATGGCGACCAATAAACCCGGACGGAGGTAGAACTATATATAGTAAGACGCCCGTGTGTTGCACGGAAGAGTGAAATGCATTGATCGGGGAGTTGTTTATTTTTACAAAGTATGTGGTGGTCATCTCTTGTGTAACAAATATTGATAGGTTTCTTTGGATTTTTACAAATGTCATGGATGTGTCTTTTTTTTAGTGCAATACCTTGCTGAAAACCGCTTGTCATTTCCTTCTGCTCTTTGTTGGGTTCAACACTCTTACTTATCGAAAGGACTACGATTGATCCCCTATACTTGTGGGTCATCACTTACCCAGACGTTGTTTACACCCCGGTTGTTGCTATAATACCCATTGAGTGATGGATCGCCAATAACTTGTAGGCGTGTAAGAAATGACCATGGACAAAGAACAAAATGAGATACTCACTTAAATAAGCCGTCGACCCAGTCCTACCCATTATTTGCTTGCTTCGAATGTTGGTGTCTGACTAGTGCAAGTGGACTCGGTTTCCCTTATTCGAAGTCCAAGCAGAGAACGAGAATGGTACATGTGGATAGCGAACATCCAACGGGGTGAAGATTACATAAAAAGGTGATTGCTAGCCCATTGTGCGTACGAGGGGCGAGAATGTACATGTGGAAACCCATTCACCAATGTTTTCTAGTGAACTTATCTTGGAGTACTTACCCTTCCTTTTTCATTTCTTTGCTTCTCCAAGATCTTTTCTCATTTTTTTCATCTATATTCCTTCTATATTTTCTTGGTGAATAATCTCTCCTTTTGGGAGGAGTCGTTCAATTCATCGAGAAATGTCCGGGTCTTCTACAATTATACTCCCTCTTATCCATAATAAGTGTCGCGGTTTTGAACTAAGTTTGAACTAACCGTCATAGTTTTGAACTAAGTTTGAACTAACCTTAGTTCAAAACCGCGACACTTATTTTGGATCGGACAAAGTAGCAATTTTGATTACGACTTGAGGATCTCGATTCATCATGTCTTGACTTGGAGTAGCTTCTATCCTTGAACTTGGTCTTATAGAACTTGTTGAAGTTGTGAACCAAGAGACCAAGTTCTTCACAAGAAACATCCTTTAGCTTCTAAATTGAAGTGATGGGGTTTTCATTAGCGACCTTGTAAGCACCACTACTCAATTGACAATGAGGCTCTTCTTTGTCCTTGAATGTCATTGCTACTTGTGATAGGCGTTGGGATTTACCCGAAGAGGAAGGGTGATGTCGTATAGTAGCAGATAGTATTTCCCTCAGTTAGGAACCAAGGAGACTCACACAAATAAACGTCAATAGTACCTGCACACACACAAAACAAATACTTGCACCCAACGTGGCAAGAGGGTTGTGAAAGTGCAACTATCCCTGGGTGGTTTTGGTAATTCCTAACAACATATAGCTCATTGAACTAATGCTATTCCAAGATAAATATTTCAGGAAAGCTCAATGATTGACATGGCATGGATTAGAAAATGGACCCTTCAAAATGCTAAGGACAAAAGATTGGCTCAAGCTCAAAGCACAAGACTCTACATTTTCTATTTTAGTGATCCAAGATCACATTGAGTCTATAGGAAAAGCCAATACTATTAAGAAGGGATGATGTGTTGCTTAATGAGGTTCTTGCTCAAAATGCTTAGTGATATGCTCCAAAAACCTCCACTACTTTCTCATATCCACATATGTCCCAAACCAAATATCCAACTCGGCCCCACCGATTCTTTCTATCCGGAGCCACCGAGTTCAGTTGACATAGCCACTGCCAGAAACCCTAGTCTTTTCGGTCTCACCGATAGGGATCTCGGTCTCACCGAGATGGGATTGTAATCTCTCTGTTTCCCTTCGTAACATTTCGGTCAAACCGAGATGAGCCATCGGTCCCACCGAGATTGCAATGCAAACACTCTGTTTCCTTTTCGTAACGTTTCGGTCCAACCGAGATGAGCGAATCGGTCCCACCGAGTTTGCCTGACCAACTCTCTGTTTGACTATTACCAAAATCGGTCTCACCGAGTTTGTGTAATCGGTCTCACGGAGATTACGTTATGCCCTAACCCTAATGAACTCGGTCCCACCGAGTTGACAGTCGGTCCCACCGAAATGCCTAACAGTCACATTGTGAACCAGATCGATCTGACCGAGTTCTCTGAATCGGTCCCACCGAGTTTGGTGATTTGTGTGTAACGGTTAGATGTTGTGTGGAGGCTATATATACCCCTCCACCCACACTTCATTCGTGGAGAGGTCATCAGAACATGCCTACACTTCCAATACATATTTTCTGAGAGAGAACCACCTACACTTGTGTTGAGGTCAAGATATTCCATTCCAACCACATGAATCTTGATCTCTAGCCTGAAGTTGCATTCCACTCAAATCTTCTTTCCACCAAATCCAATCCTATGAGAGAGAGTTGAGTGTTGCGGAGACTATCATTTGAAGCACAAGAGCAAGGAGTTCATCATCAACACACCATTTGTTATTTCTTGGAGAGTGGTGTCCCCTAGATTGGCTAGGTGTCACTTGGGAGCCTCCGACAAGATTGTGGAGTTGAACCAAGGAGTTTGTAAGGGCAAGGAGATCGCCTACTTCATGAAGATCTACCCGAGTGAGGCAAGTCCTTCGTGGGCAACGGCCATGGTGGGATAGACAAGGTTTCTTCTTCGTGGACCATTCATGGGTGGAGCCCTCCGTGGACTCGCGCAACCGTTCCCCTTCGTGGGTTGAAGTCTCCATCAACGTGGATGTACGATAGCACCACCTACCGGAACCACGGATAAAAAATCTTCGTGTCAACATTGCGTTTGCTCCCTCAATCTCCTCCCTTTACCTTCATATGCAATTGCTTTATATTCCGCTGCTATACTCTTAGAATTGCATGTGTAGGTTGATTGCTTGACTTGTGCTAAGTTGCTAAAATCTGCCAAGAACTAAAATTGGGAAAAGGCTAGATTTTTATTTGGTCAAGTAGTCTAATCACCCCCCTCTAGACATACTTTCGATCCTACAAGTGGTATCAGAGCCTTGGTCTCCATTTGCTTTGATTTCCATAGCTTTTGTTGGTCATAGCCTTGGTTTCACAACCTAGGAGAGTATGGCGTCTAGCGAGGGAAATTACCACCGTAGAGGTCCTTACTTTGATGGTACAAATTTTGCTAGTTGGAAGCATAAGATGAAAATGCATATTCTTGGACATAACCCCGCCGTTTGGGCTATTGTGTGTATTGGCTTGCAAGGTGAATTGTTTGATGGGAGAGAACCAAACCGTGAAGCTACCGCGGAAGAGTTGAAGATGCTACAATACAATGCTCAAGCTTGTGATATTCTCTTCAACGGATTGTGCCCCGAAGAATTCAAGAAAATCAGCCGTCTTGAGAATGCAAAGGAAATTTGGGATACTTTGATTGATATGCACGAAGGTACCGACTCCGTCAAGGAATCCAAATTGGATGTGCTTCAAAGTCAACTTGACAAGTTCAAAATGAAGGATGGTGAAGGTGTCACTGAAATGTACCCTAGGCTTGCTCTCATCACAAATGAGATTGCCGGCTTAGGAAGTGAAGAGATGACCGACAAATTCATCATCAAGAAGATCCTAAGAGCCTTGGATGGAAAATATGATACTGTGTGCACATTGATCCAAATGATGCCCAATTACAAAGATCTCAAGCCAACGGAAGTCATTGGAAGAATTGGTGCTCATGAGATGTCACTCAAGGATAAGGAAGAGCTTCACAACAAGTCTAGTGGTGCTTACAAAGCCTCGTGTGATGCTCCCACATCATCAAGTGAGAAACAAACCTTCAATGAAGAATTGAGCCTAATGGTAAAGAACTTCAACCAGTTCTACAAGAGTAGAAGCAAAGAAAGAAGCTCCAAGTCAAGGTCCTACAATGACAAAAGATCTTCTAGTCGTGAGCGAAATTGCTACAATTGTGGAAGACCCGTACACTACTCCAATGAGTGTATGACCCCCTACACAAGAAGAGAAGATTCTCCCAAAAGAAGAAGTAGAAGATAAGAATCACCACCAAGAGAAAGGAGGAGTAGAGATGATCGTTATGAACGAAAACCCTCTGGGAGAAGCAAGGATTCGGAAAGGAAAGAAAAGTCATCAAGGAGCTACACAAAAAGAAGACATCAAGCTCATGTTGGTGAATGGGTATCCGGCTCCGACTCCGACAATCACTCCGAAAGAAGTTATCACTCCGACTCCGAATATACTCAAGATGAAGGTGTTGCCGGTCTAGCACTTGTGTCAACCAACTCCTACGACATATTTGACTCACCAAATGAAGGAATTGGAAGATGCTTCATGGCCAAAGGTCCAAAGGTAACACATCCCGAGTATGTTGATTTCAATAGTGATGAAGATGATTTGCTAGGTGATGATGATTTACTTGTTGACAACTCTAGTGATGAAGACTATGATTAAACGTCAATTAAACATGATAATCAAGATAAAACGAATGATGATGATAAGAAGGAGATTGAGCGTCTAACTAAAGAACTAAACACTCTTAAGTTAGCTCATGAAACTACCTTGGAAAATCATCGAGAACTTTTAAAGACTCATGATAAGCTACGCTTTGAAAAGCTCAACCTTGAGCAAGAGCATGAGTTTTTAAAGGCAATCAATGATGATCTTCGCAAGAAAAGTTCTTCTTACATTGCCAAGCGTTTACTCTTGTCTACTTACATGCCACAAGTTAAATCTAGCAACACGAACAAGAAAGATGCATCATCTAGTAGTAACAACAATCATGCTAAATCCAATGTTGTTGCTTCTAGTAATTCTCTTGATTCCACTAATGATTCTCTTAGCCAAGTTACACTTGAGCAAGAAAATAGCTTATTGAAGGGAATTATAGAGAAAGGTGTTTACAAGAGCCTTGCAGGAAGTAAGCAATTTGAGGAAATTGTACGCAAGCAAGGAAGACACCAGAAGAATCAAGTTGTTGGTTTTGAACGAAAGTTCAATGCCAATGGAGTTGAGTGAATACCCCAAGACGAAGTTTGTTCCTCAACAAGAGAAGTATGGTCCTACTTCTTTAAAAGGGACACTAGCTCAAGATGATCTTCCACCACAAGACCACAAGCAAAAAGGCAAGGACAAGCTTCAAGAGGAAATTGATGCATTTGAAGAAGCACCGAAGGCCTTGGTCAAGTGGCTTCCCAAGACTACATCAAGTTCTACTTCATCAAGTACAACTACAACTCCAAGGATTCCCATAAAGATTGTGTGGATCCAGAAGAAGAAGAACTAAAGAGTTCTTGAGGGTAACTCCGCCAACATACTTAACTCTTATCATTTTGGCGAGGACAAGTGCAAACAACTTCCATATCTTGCACTAGTTCAAGGAGTCACAAATCCTCTTGTTGGTAAGACAAGGGACAAGTTAACCTAATGCTTTCATGGACATCATCTTGTGTATGCATCACTCTATGTCTATGGATATCCTTGTTTGTTCCTTGTGGGACTAACCCGTGTAGGTATTGAAAGTGCAACTCACTCCAAAGGATTTCTCCAAATGATCTACGTCAACATTGAGCATCTACATCTTCAACACCTACATGAAGTCATCATCGACAAAACCCAAGGTTAGTTCATCCCACTTAGGGGGGATGTCACATCTAGGGGGAGCTTTACTCTAATCAATTGAGCTAAAGCAACTCTAATGGTGTGAACACAACAATGCTTTATGTAAAAGTGGTAACCCCAGTTGTGCTTAAACGATGAGTATGACCTATGATCAAATGTTCTCATTTGACTCCTAAGTCAATATACTCATATATAGATGACCTAGTCATCGCCAAATTGCTTGATAGATGCTAGAGTGTTTGTGCATGCTTTGTCACATATTTCATTTGCTATTTTATTGTGTGAGCATGTTGATTGCACATTTTACTCATTCGAGGACATCCATTTGTTGTTTTGATTGTTTGGCTCTTTCTCTTTTGCCAAATGGATGGACAAGAATGCCTAAGAACTCCCTCTAGCTATCTATGCTTTTCTCATCTCAAACTTTCTTCATGCTACATCACAAAGTTTGATCAAGTCAGATTCGAACCACTCTGTGTGAGGAGCACTCGGAGTTCCCGATTCGTCATAGACTTAAACCTCCAAAACCTCTTTGTGCATCTCGGTCTGACCGATTCATCCTTTTCGGTCCTACCGAGTCACTAAGTTGATCTAGGGTTTTCAATCTCGGTGCAACCGATTAGAACTTTTTGGTCACAACGAGTTGCAGTAACTGCTTGCAGTTTTGCATCCCGGTGCCACCGAGTCGTTCCACTCGGTCACACCGATAGGGTCAGGTTATATATACCGACGGGCCAAATTTTGGAAAATTTTCCGAACATTCTCGCCCGCGCGTAACCTGCTCTGCCTCCTCGGGTCTCCGGATCGTCCTCTCGTCGCCTGCGACCTCCCGCCGCCGTCAACGGAAATCTCCACCGCCGTTGCCGCCGTAGCAAGTTCGTCACCGAACTAGGGTACGAACTTGAACTTTGTGCTAATCCTTAACTCCGATTCTTAGGACATTGCTTTGCCATGATTCTTGCGACGATTGAAATCATCCTGTCCAGCGAAAACATCCTGTAGATTAGTTTTGATTTGAAAATTTAGGGTTAGGTCTCCGCCGAATTCATCTCGGACCGACCGAGTTGTAGAAATCGCTCTCACTGATTTTGGCTTAGGCCAAAGCACATGCGTTTTCGGTCTGACCAAAACTGCAAATCGGTGTGACCGAGTTTGATTCTCTGTGAAACCCTAGCAGTCTCGGTACCACCAAACTGTGACTCGGTCTGACCGAGTTCATCAGTTTAGGTTCCAAAAGCTACTTCGGTATCACCGAGTTTACAAATCGGTAGATCCGAAATGCTTTCTGTGAAGAACTAAAACTAAGTTTTTAAGTCATCCATTTTGCAAAACTCCTGTACTTTGTGATTCTCATCTACTCTACCTCACCTATAACCTATTCACAGGGTCTGCTGTCAGAGTATTTGCAGAGATGTCTAACCAGAGTGGTAGTCAGAACAGGTCTGAGCAACAGCTGCAGATGAGTGAGGGTTCAGATCCCTCTAGCAGCTATGATGAAGGCAGCAGGAGCACACCAAGCAATTTTCCAAAGGCTGCTACCAGGACAAGGAAGAAGAAAACTTCTGACTCTGAGGATGAAGATTATGTGGCAGTTGAAGATTAAGCCACTTCAAAGAAGAAGGTGCTTAAGAAAGAGTATGGCACAGCTGCTGCAACAAAACCTGGTCTGAAAACAAAGATGCCAGCAAGAAGACAGCCCATGTCTAAGCCAAGAAAAGTTGCCACAGGTGAAACTATGAAGTTCACCATTGAATCTGAAGAAGAAGCAGCTGGTGAGGATAAGAAGAGGAAGAGGGCCGGAACCACTACTGCCAGAGTTCTTGGCAAGCCCTCAATGAGGAAAGATTTCAAAGAGGAAGAGGAACAGGTTGCTACACCAGCACCCAAAGCACAAAAGCTTATGGGAGATGCAATCAAATCAGGGGCTGCTCCATCAAAGCCCAAAGCTGCTCCCAAGGCTGCTGCTCTAGCTCCAAAACCAAAACCCAAGAGATGCACTAGGAACATACCTGCTGAAGAGAAGAACAAGGCCCCAGTGCCTGAAGGTGCTGAAGAAGAAGATGATTCTGTTGTTTTGAGGAAGCTGAAGCCCAAGATCCCTGACCACACTAATGCACACCCAGTTGCAGAGAACATGAAGATCAGGAAGGATGCAAGATTTAGACTATGGAGACAGTCTGATCCATATGCTATCAGGAGAAGGACTACTGTGGACTACATGTTTCACACTAAGGAACAGCAGGCCTTCTATGAGACTATTCTGCTTGACAAGAAGCCCATTGTGTGTGATATGAGATGGGTTGACTGGGAATTCATCAAGGAGAATGAGGATCACTTCCCTGGTGTGCTTGATAGCTTCAAGGCATGTGGAGTGGATACTTTTGTTGCCCAGAAGCTCACCAAGTGGAATGATGAGCTCATCATGCAATTTTACTCTACTGCACATTTCTATCCAGATGCAAGGATAGTATGGATGTCTGAGGGTACTAGGTACCAGTCTACAGTTGAGGAATGGGCCAAGCTTATAAATGCTCCTGAGGAACATGAGGATGACTTGGACATTTATGCAGAGAAGAAGAAAGACCACAACACTATGGCCAACATGTACAAAGAGATCCCAGATGCTGCTTTGGATACACATAAGTTTGGATCAGTTCACTATCTGTTGTCTGGTCTGCCAACCATTAACTGGATCTTAAGGCACACACTGCTACCCAAGTCAGGTGATCACAAGATGATCAGAGGACATGCTATAAACTTGCTGCACATATTTGATGTCCCACAGAAGTTCAAAGTTATGAGCCTGATTGTTGAAACAATCAAGAGGACTGCAGCTGATCAGAAGAGAAGTTGTGGGTATGCCCCACACAATCAGGAGCTCATCAACTCAAAGATGGGAAAAGGCAAGTACATTTTGGATAAGGAGCACCTGCCCATCTATCCTGAATTTGAAGATAACACAGTAGTGATGAATGAGAATGAACCATCTTCAGCTCAAGCACATGAGAAGAGAGAGAAGGCTAAAGCTGAGAAGGCTGCAAAGATGCCAACTGTGGAAGAGGCATCTCAGGTATTCTTGAAGAGCAAGCAAGACCAGCTTGGATATCTGATCCAATCCACCCTGAGGATCGAGAAGGGCTTGGCACCCTGACCAAGAACCAGGAGAGTTTGGATAGGATCATTGAGCAGAAATTCTATGACCTTGATGTCAAGGTAACAGAGATCCAAACTGCAGTTGAGCAACTTCAAGAGGAAGCTGAGGAGAAGAAGGGCAAGTCTACCACATATGCTTTTGCCAGAGTGCCCAGAGGACAGAGATCTGCTGTAGTGCCAGTGACAGACACTAGAGCTACAGCATCAGCACCAGCAACTACAGCTCCAGTTCCACCTCCAGCAGCTACTCCACCAGCTCCAGCTACTTCATCTGAAGCCTTCGTTCTTGGAGTTCTCTCGACACCACCTCCCGAAGATCAAGCCTGAGAGTCGTTTAGCACTATGCATTTTTGAACTTTTTGGTAACTTGTTGCCAAAGGGGGAGAAAAATGTATAGATCATAGGCTTCGAGAGAGAGAGTGTTGGTTTTTATCTCTCTTTGCACTTATTTGGTTTGGTTTGAAACTTTATTGTGTGCTTGTGTGAGCTACTTATGAGATACTTGTTTGATCATGTGTTTGATCATATGCTACCCTTAATGCTTGTTGGATCATATTATCTCTTATATCCTAGATGATCATTCACTTGTTTTGGTGATGAGTGCATGTTTCAACTTCTATCATTTTGAGCGCTCCACCAAGATGTATGTGACATGGAAGAGTAACCTATGATCCTAATCGATTGTGCACAAATTTAGGGGGAGCTCTTGCTTATTACATACTTCTCAAAGCGACGATGTTTTTTTTTCAATCATATTTATCAATTGTCGAAGCTTTGATCTATATGTTGTCATCAATTACCAAAAAGGGGGAGATTGAAAGTGCAACTATCCCTGGGTGGTTTTGGTAATTCCTAACAACATATAGCTCATTGAGCTAATGCTATTCCAAGATAAATATTTCAGGAAAGCTCAATGATTGGCATGGCATGGATTAGAAAGTGGACCCTTCAAAATGATAAGGACAAAAGATTGGTTCAAGCTCAAAGCACAAGACTCTACATTTTCTATTTTAGTGATCCAAGATCACATTGAGTCTATAGGAAAAGCCAATACTATTAAGAAGGGATGAGGTGTTGCTTAATGAGGTTCTTGTTCAAAATGCTTAGTGATATGCTCCAAAATCCTCCACTACTTTCTCATATCCACATATGTCCCAAACCAAATATCCAACTCGACCCCACCGATTCTTTCTATCCGGAGCCACCGAGTTCAGTTGACATAGCCACTGCCAGAAACCCTAGTCTTTTCGGTCTCACCGATAGGGATCTCGGTCTCACCGAGATGGGATTGTAATCTCTCTGTTTCCCTTCGTAACGTTTCGGTCAAACCGAGATGAGCGATCGGTCCCACCGAGATTGCAATGCAAACACTCTGTTTCCTTTTTGTAACGTTTCGGTCCAACCGAGATGAGCGAATCGGTCCCACCGAGTTTGCCTGACCAACTCTCTGTTTGACTATTACCAAAATCGGTCTCACCGAGTTTGTGTAATCGGTCTCACCGAGATTACGTTATGCCCTAACCCTAGTGAAATTGGTCCCACCGAGTTGACAGTCGGTCCCACCGAAATGCCTAACGGTCACATTATGAACCAGATCGGTCTGACCGAGTTCTCTGAATCGGTCCCACCGAGGTTGGTGATTTGTGTGTAGTGGTTAGATTTTGTGTGGAGGCTATATATACCCCTCCACCCACTGTTCATTCGTGGAGAGAGCCATCAGAACATGCCTACACTTCCAATACATATTTTCTGAGAGAGAACCACCTACACTTGTGTTGAGGTCAAGATATTCCATTCCAACCACATGAACCTTGATCTCTAGCCTTCCTCAAGTTGTTGTCCACTCAAATCTTCTTTCCACCAAATCCAATCCTATGAGAGAGAGCTGAGTGTTGGGGAGACTACCATTTGAAGCACAAGAGCAAGGAGTTCATCATCAACACACCATTTGTTACTTCTTAGAGAGTGGTGTCTCCTAGATTGGCTAGGTGTCACTTGGGAGCCTCCGACAAGATTGTGGAGTTGAACCAAGGAGATTGTAAGGGCAAGGAGATCGCCTACTTCGTGAAGATCTACCCAAGAGAGGCAAGTCCTTCGTGGGCGACGGCCATGGTGGGATAGACAAGGTTGCTTCTTCGTGGACCCTTCGTAGGTGGAGCCCTCCGTGGACTCGCGCAACCGTTACCTTTCATGGGTTTAAGTCTCCATCAACGTGGATGTACGATAGCACCACCTATCGGAACCACGGATAAAAAATCTCCGTGTCAACATTGCGTTTTCTCCCTCAATCTCCTCCCTTTACCTTCATATGCAATTGCTTTACATTCCGCTGCTATACTCTTAGAATTGCATGTGTAGGTTGATTGCTTGACTTGTGCTAAGTTGCTAAAATCTGCCAAGAACTAAAATTGGGAAAAGGCTAGATTTTTATTTGGTCAAGTAGTCTAATCACCCCCCCCCCCCTCTAGACATACTTTTGATCCCACAGGTTGTCAACCCCGTTGTACTCATTAATTGCAAAGATTAATTCTAGTAATGATGGATGATAGAGGCGAGGGTGTCCCGATGTTTCGATGAGATAGCTATTGTTTTATGTGGGAGTCGACTTTGAAGATCCGACTACGAATATGCGAAGAAGTCACGCCTTAGCAATCCCTAACCCAAGTTCCGAGGGGTTATTGACCATGCCGGAGCACGATCAACCTGACCACGAGGGTCTATTTCCTGCAAGCAAACGAAGAACAAGCAAGAAACTGAGATTGAAATCTGGATATTGTGAATATAAGATGAAAGCTTTATTGATCAAGGTGGGGCTCTGTGACGTCTTTCTCTCGTCGTTGAACACAAATGAAGTACGTGAAGTTGCAGCTATGGCAAACTTTTAATCTAAACAAAACCCAAAGTCTAAACGGTGCCCTAAGGGCTGTATATATGGAGGAAGAGGGGGGGATTTCGTGGCCCAAGAAGGAGGGGTCCGAAACCAACCCTATCTCTTGTTTCCCCACTCATACAGACTCTAAAAACAGCCTATACTCAAGTATTTCAAAATTATGTGGGCCTGGCCCAATAATAAGGTGACGCAGCACCTATAATAGCCTCTGGACGAAATTTATGAAATTGCAATCTTGTATATTTCGTCCAAGGCTTCATGCACTCATTATGGTGGCTTCAAAGTCCTGAAATCATCACTTGTAACTTCGTTCTTGTTCCCCTTGCGCATGCCATCATCTCGATGCTTGAACTTGCTCCAAGGTTCATCTTTCTTGTCCAAGCTAGGCCCTTCCTTTGTAAGCAAAACAAATGTGTCCAATTTAGGCAGCATCAGATTCTCATGAACATTAGAATCGTTACCAAGAAACGAAAGTACCTAGTAATTCAATTGGCGTTCGTGAGCTCCAGTAGTTGGTCCAGTATGTATAGCAGCAGGGGCTGTGGGTGTAACAATGGTATTGATGTCCTCATCATCCTCCCCTTCTTGAAATGAAGTTGTCCTCGACGGAAGCTCATCTTCCTCACCCAAATAAGGCTTCAAATCGGCAATGTTAAAAGTGGGACTAACCCCAAAATCTGCAGGCAGCTCAATTTTATATGCATTATCATTTATTTTCTCTAACACCTTAAAAGGACCATCAGCACGTGGCATTAGCTTTGATTTGCGCAAATTAGGAAATCTATCTTTACACAAGTGTAACCAAACAAGGTCTCTTGGTGCAAACACAACACGTTTTCTACCCTTATCTCCAGCAAGTTTATACTTAGCATACATATGCTCAATGTTCTCCTTAGTTAACTCATGCATATTAAGATAAATTCAACATGTTGTTTAGCATCAAAATTAACCTTCTCCGAAGATGGAAGAGGCAACAAATCAATAGGTGCACGAGGTAGGAAACCATACACAATTTCAAAAGGGCACATCTTAGTAGTAGAATGCAGCGAACGATTATAAGCAAATTCAATATGAGGCAAGCATTCTTCCTACATTTTCTTCTTATTCTTCAAAACAGCCCTAAGCATGGTAGACAATATTCTATTGACTACTTCAGTTTGTCCATCAGTTTGGGGGTGACAAGTAGCACTAAAAAGCAGTTTAGTCCCCAACTTAGCCCATAAACATCTCCAAAAGTGGCTAAGAAATTTAGTATCAGGATCTGAAACAATAGTATTTGGCACACCATGCAAGCGAATAATTTCACGAAAGAACAAATCAGCAACATTAGCAGCATCATCGCTTTTATGACATGGTATGAAGTGTGCCATTTTCAAAAATCTATCCATGACAACAAATATGCTATCCCTCCCCTTCTTTGTTCGAGGTAATCCTAAAACAAAATCCATAGATATATCCACCCAAGGAGCACTAGGTATAGGAAAATGCATATATAAACCATGAGGATTAAATCGTGACTTAGCTTTTTGACATGTAGTGCAGCGAGCAACAAAATGATCAACATCCTGTCTCATCTTTGGCCAAAAGAAATGTGTAGCAAGTATATCCTCCATCTTCTTTATGCCAAAGTGTCCCATTAATCCTGCTCCATGCGCCTCCTGCGACAACAAAAGATGAACGGAGCTAGCTGGAATCCATAGCCTTTTAGCAGGAAATACAAATCCAGCGTTAACGACGAACTCGTTCCATGTTCTCCCTTCTTTACAATTCTGCAATACACCTTTAAATTCAGCATCATGCACATATTGATCTTTGATGGTCTCCAAACCAAATATTTTAAAGTCAAGTTGTGAAAGCATAGTATAACGATGAGACAATGCATCTGCAATAAAATTTTCTTTACCCTTCTTGTGTTTAATGACATAAGGGAAAGTCTCAATGAATTTAACCCATTTAGCATGTCTACAGTTCAGTTTTGCCTAACTTTTAATGTGTTTAAAATATTCATGATCAGAATGTATAACAAATTCTTTGGGCCATAAATAATGTTGCCTTGTTTCTAAGGTCCGAACAATAGCATATAATTCTTTATCATATGTAGAGTAGTCTTATTAAAATCAGGAAGTTGGAGTAGAGGAGCATGTGTCAACTTATCTTTTAATACCGTGAAGGCTTCTTCCTGTGCAGCAATGGTGCTCAAATCTCTCACAAAATGCCTATAGAAACCAGCAAGGCCAAGGAAACTTGACGGTGGAAACGACACCTATGGGATCACGGGGAATCCCTTCTATGGTCGGCGGGCGCGGCGCAGTGGAAAGAGCGGGTTTAAGAGATCAACACGGGAAATTTTTCCAGGTTCGGGCCGCAAGTGATGCGTAATACCCTACTCCTGCTGGCTTGTGTTTATCTGGTGTTCTTGGACTAGCTACAAAGCGTGCAAGGTCCAAAAAGTATGAATCCTCTCTCTATACGCCGCGGGCCTCCTTTTATAGTCAAAGGGGCTGCCACAGTGGCACACAGGAGGTGGAACATTGTACAGTAGTCGAGTTTATCTCTGGCACCTAGAACAAAACGCATTAAATGCGCTACTTAGGTGTCCTCTTATTTTATCAGGGACGACAATGAGGCCCGTCCCGTCTGTCGCCGCTTCGCCTTGCTCCGACACGCGTCCAGGCCAACGATGCATGCAGCACCATGTAGGCTGGCTGGCTGCTGAGCTGGTGTGGTGGCAGGGTCTTCACGAAGATCTGCATGCCACCACGTAGGTGCTTGACTAGTTGGCTTAGGAGCCACGTACTACCACATGGGTACCTGCTTAGTTGGTGGGTCGGCCGCTGAGCTGGGTGGGCGATGTGGCGGCAAGGCCTTGCAGCGGTCTTGCTGATATTCTCGGCAAGGGTCTTCCGGGGGCTTGTGGGCGCCCTCGGCAAGAGTCTTGCCGGGGCCTCGTTGGCATCGTCGGCAAGGAGCCTCGCTGTTGTCTTGTTTTCTGGTTCCTACCTAGGCCTCGCAGGCTCTTTGTCTTCACAAAGATCTGCATGCCACCCTGGAGGCGCCTCCCGAGCCTTGGTTCCAATGTGGTTGACGGCGTCGGAACTTTTAGACTCAAGGGTGGCGGCCCCGTTGGTGTTGGGCAAGTTGCCCCGGCAAGGCTCTTGCCGGGGCCGTGAAGACCGCCCCGGCAAGGGCCTTGCCGGGGGAGTTTCACCTCGCCCCTCTGCTCTTCATGCTTCTGGTCTTGAGCACAGTTCTGGTAGTCTTGTGACTTTGCTTCCTCTTCTGTCCCGCCAAGCGCGGCTACGGGTGCGTGGCTGCGACTGCCCGCGCACAAGGGGTGCAAAAAGGACCCCTACTTTTGTACACCGACAGGAGTCGGGCCTGGGCCACATATAAGCGCGGGGCGTTATTGGGCCAGGCATAGAATGGTGCGTGGGCATGCGCGCGGCGGAGTTTTATCGCAGTAACTCCCCTGCCAGTTGCGCTTCCCCACGATCTGCATTGAATGCGTGACGTGGGGGTCGTGCATGGGGCGGTTGCAGCACGCTTGCGTCACATCATGGTAAATGGTAAAGAGGCGGGCCATGCCTTCCCCTAAAAAGGAGAGACCGCAGGCGCGCTGCTCATTTACCCCATGTACCTTCTCCAATCTCGGAACCGCTGCTCCCTTCTTCCTCCTCAAGCTCTTGCCTTTGCTCGCCACCGCTGCGCCCCCACTGCCCTTAATCCTCCATCCCTCTCAGTCGCCATGGCGCCCAAGACAGGCAAAGGCAAAGGGGTGGCCAAGGACGTCAGGGAGAAAGAGGCGCCGGAGAGCGAGTTGGCGGTGCTGCGGACGCAGCACGCCTATTTCCCCTCGACAGTCGATGTGGTCGATCTCAGGGACTACTTCAAGCCCCTGTGGGGGAGGGCGACGACGGGGCACCCTGCCACGCACATCGTCCCTGCCGATTTCTTCAAGGCCGGCCCAAATCGGTATCCCTTCTTCGTCGATTACATTTCTTGCGGGCTCTGCCCCCCTTTCTCTGATTTCTTCAACAACATCATGCCCACCTACGGCTTTCACCTCCTCGACTTTACGCCGAACGCCGTGGCGTGCATGGCCCTCTTCACCCATCTCTGCGAGGGCTTTGCCAGAGTGCTCCCTAGCACGGCGCTCTTCCGCCACTACTTTTATCCTCGCATCCAGCTAGGGGATGCTATTTCTGGGTGCATCACCTGGATCCCGAGGACCCAGGAGAAGGGCACGTACCCGGCAGGTGCCCAGAAGGAGAGGTGGGACGAGTGGCGGGGCCGGTGGCTCTGGATCAGGGAGGAGGATCCGCAGGAGTTCTATCGAGTTCGTCAGAGCCCGCCGACCCGCAGCAAGGACTGGAGCGACCTCGACGCCAACGACAAGAAGCTCACGGTCGCCACCACCAGGATCCATCGCCTCACCATGGCCGAGCTCACCCTTGAGATGATTGGGGCCGATTTCATCCGTCGCCGAATCACCCCGCTGCACAACAAGGGGAGGCCGGCCTGGGACTTTAGGAATGCGGCCGACGTCATGAGGCTCCACCCTGGCCTAAAGCATAACTTCACGGTGCCGGGGCATGCCCATTTTTGCCAGAGGCTCTTCCAGCTCAATGTGGACAACGACGGCTGGGCCGAGAGGACCGGCAAGGCCGCGAAGACCGGCGAGGCTGTCGAGGGGCCCCTGTTTGGGTTGCCGGCGGGAGTGGTCCCACTGAGAAACAACTCTCGCCGGTCCGCTATCATTGCCATGATGCCAGATTTCAACGCGCACGGCCTCGACCCGGCCTGGGCTGAGCCGCCAGCAGAGAAGGTGCAGGAGTTTTTCGACAACTTGTCGGAGGGCTATGTCCGCAACGAGCCGCTGCTCATCCCCGACACCACCAAGGAGGAGCTGGACTACATCCCGCTAGGGCGGCGGAGGCGGCGCTTGCCAAGGAGGCCTGCAGCGCCAGTGCCATGGAGGACGAGGCCGAGGCGGCCGCGGAGGAGAAGGAGCTCGCCCAGTGGGCGGAGTCTGCCAGCGAGGCCAGCAGTGCCGGCGCCGGGGGCCCCCTTATTGAAGACGTGGGCAACGAGTCGCCCGTAGAGGAAGCCAAAATGGACGACCCTTCGTCCGCGGGGAAGAAGCGCGTCTTGTGGCGGGCCCGCTCCGGCGAGTCGGTCCGGCCCGGCAGGACCGTGCAGCGACAACCGGCTCAGGAGCAGATCGTGCGCCAGACGAGGGCGATGAAGGCCCTGGCAGCGAAGAAGACGGTGAAGGCCGTGGTGGTGAAGAAGACGGCGACTGCCTCCTCCTCGTCCAAGCGGCGCCAGACCCCATCTCCTTCTCCCCCTCCCTCGGATAGCACCCTGGAGGCCTAATTCGACCTCGGATCTTTTAGCCCGAAAAGGAAGAGGAAGCCAGTGGAGGGGGAGGTGGAGGACGAGTAAGTATTTCGCCCCCCATCATCTCCTGACCTTACGCCTATGTTATCCTCCTTTGATTTGGTGTGGTCTTCACAGGGACATGGAGACGCTCGCCCAGAGGGTGGCAAAGAGGGCCAAGGCCTCGACGGGCGACGAGCCCCCGGCGGGTACTTCGCGTACGCCAGTGTTGGTGGAGAGCAGTCCGAATAGCAGCCCCTAACGCAGCCCCCACTTCAGCCCCCAGCATGAGCTCATCACTCACTCCTTCACTGATGAACATTGGGGTGTGAATTCTTGATGCTGACCTTGCCGGGTTTGCAGGAGGAGAACAGCAGCAGGAGGAGCCGCCGAGGGCCACTCCCAACATGCCACCCCCTCGACTACACCGCCCACAGGGGCGTCCCCGGCAAGGGCATCCACCACCGAGCCCACGCATATGGAGGAGGAGGGGGTGAGCTTGGGTGCCGGTGGTTCTGCCCCGGCAACGAATGCTGGCGGGGATGGCGCCACTTCTTCCCAGCCTGGTGTGGGTAAGTCGTTTGCTTCTCGTCCCTGTTCTTTCTTCTTTTTGAACCTTGACCTTGGCCCCGCATCATTCCCCTTCTTGGTATCCAGACCCTTCCTCGGCGGACCGGGAGGATATTGACACCGTCATCGAGGAGGTCGCCAAGGACGCCGAGGCTGAGGCCGACAAGATTGCGGCCGAGGAGGCCGCCAAGACCGCCGCTAAGGAGGCCACCAAGGGGCCTGCCGGGGATGCCGGCAAGGCCGCTGCCGAGGAGGCCGGCAAGGGGCCTGCCGGGGATGGGGTGGTTGACTACCAACCTTCCTCCTCTGCTGCCTCTGGCTCGGGCAAGTACTTGAAGGTGGGCGACGACCTGTTCGTCCACCTCCTATGGACGGCGAGCACCAGGGCGCCAACCAAGGGGGAGGTGTTTGACGACAAGGCGCTCGCCACCGCCGAGCTTCAAGTTGTTGATGAACCGAGCACCGGCGGTGGCAGTTCCCAAGAGGAGCAGCTTCTTCGGGCCATGAGCGTCAACTTCTAGAAGCTCCAGGCGCTCCACCGTGCCCGCCTGGACAAGGCAAAATTCAGGAGGGCGGCGGCGGACAAGGCGGGGGGCGGATCTTGAGGAGGGCATCACCGAGACGCAGGCCTGGTTTCGCGAGGCCCACGAAGAACTAAGGGTTGCCCAGGGTTTGCTGGCTGAGCGCAAACAGGAGCTCATCCTGAAGCAGGCCGACATCGAGAAGGCCCAGGAGGCGGCGAAGGAACAGGCCGCCAAGGACGAGGCCATTCGGCATCAGCACCAAGCTCTGCTGAACTCCCAGGAGGAGAACCTCGCAGCCCGTGAGGAAGCGCTCGCCGCCACACTCCGTGGCAAGGATGAGGAGGTCGAGAAGCTCGTCATGCAGCGGACCCAGGAGCTGGAGCAGAGGCACAAGGAGGCACTCAATGCTCAGGCCCTGGTCCATGCCGACAAGGTGAAGAAGATGGAGCTGGACCGGGAGGAGCTGAAGAAGGTGGCCTCGGAGCTGACGAAGGAGAGGGACACGGCCAACCGTTCTTTGGCGGATGCCCAGGCCACTGTCTCCGACAAGGCCAAGCTGCTCTCCGAGGCCAACGACTCCATCAACGATCTGAAGTTGAAGCTGGACGGCTTGGAGGGGAAGCTTTCGGAGGCCGGGGCTCGTGAGGAGACCTTGAACAAGGTCCTGGACGACGAGAAGCAGCTGCGGAGGAATGATGCCGCCGAACATGAGGAGTACGCGAAGGGCATAAACCTTTGGATCAGCCGCCTTGTCGACGTCGCCGACAGGATCACCACGAAGCTGGCCGCCATGGGGATGCCGAATGTCAGGTACTCCTAGGAGCCGAATGTGAGTCCCAATGCCAGGCTAACTCTATTCTTCGAGGGCTTCCTTGGAGCCCTGGAGCAGCTTCGTTGCAACCGAGCGACCTCTCTGGCCAACGAGGCCTGGAAGCTCTGCCGGGGCGCCCTGACCAAGGTCCCCACCAAGGTGGCGTAGTGGAACCCCAACGTCGACTTCGCCGCCGTGTTGGAGATCTTGCCGGAGGATGTGGACCTCGCGGCAATTGAGGAGCGTATCGAGGCCATCATCAAGCGCGTCGACGGGGTACGGAGGGTGGAGGGCCAGCGCCGAGACTAGGCGCCCCGTTTCCCCTGGCCGCTGCGAGTTCATAACCAAGACGATTTTATCTTAAGTTAGAACCGCAGCAACAATTGATGTAATATAACTCTGCAGTACTTTTTAAACGATGCATGCTATTTTCCTGTTCGATCTTTCCTGGTATGTACGCCCTACGCTTAGTTGGACAGGCTTGCCGGCGCGTAAACCCAAGCCACGGCGCTTTGAGGACGGATCCTTAGCGGCCTGCCGGGTGTGCTTGCTGCCGGGCAAACCACCTTACCGCTCTCAGTGCGGCCGCTTGAACTGTTGAGCAGACTCGAAACATGACAAGGGCGTTGCCAATAGCGGATAGGCCACCATGCCGATCTCAACACGGCCGCTCGAACTGTTGAGCGGACTCGAAACAGAACAAGGGTGTTGCCAATAGCAAGAGGGTCCCATCGCGTGCAGGTTTCCCATACAAAGAGCGAGATCTTTCAAGGAAAATAACTTTCTAAAAGAAAAAGGAATTACTCAAGGTTTTGCGCGACTTAGCTTTTTGCGGCCATGCAGATCATCATTGCTGCTGCGGACGGCACCAGAGTGCGGCTGATTGATGCCGCCTTCTCTTCTCGGGCCACCGCAAGGAGGGAGTCGATAGGTTGGCTCCAAAACCGGGTTTCCACAGCTTGTGCCCCCTACCTGGCGCGCCAAAGATGTCGGTGGAAACGACACCTTTGGTATCACGGGGAATCCCTTCTATGGTCGGCGGGCGCGGGGCTGTGGAAAGAGCAGGTTTAAGAAATCAACACGCGAAATTTATCCAGGTTCGGGCCGCAAGTGATGCGTAATACCCTACTCCTGCTAGCTTGTGTTTATCTGGTGTTCTTGGACTAGCTACAAAGCGTGCAGGGTCCAAAAAGTCCGAATCCTCTCTCAGCACGCCACGGGCCTCCCTTTATAGTCAAAGGGGCTGCCACAGTGGCACACAGGAGATGGAAAGTTGTACAGTAGTCAAGTTTATCTCCGGCACCGTAGGACAAAATGCATTAAATGCACTACTTAGGTGTCCTCTTATTTTATCGGGGACGGCAATGAGGCCCGTCCCGTCCGTCGTCGCTTCGCCTTGCTCCAACACGCGTCCAGGCCAATGAGGCATGCAGCACCATGTAGGCTAGCAGGCTATTGAGCTAGTGTGGTGGCAGGGTCTTCACGAAGATCTGCATGCCACCACGTAGGTGCTTGACTAGTTGGCTTAGGAGCCACGTACTGCCACGTGGGAACATGCTTAGTTGGTGGGTGGACCGCTGAGCTGTGGCGGCGACGGGGCGGCAAGGCCTTGCCGCGGTCTTGCTGATATTCTCGGCAAGGGTCTTGCCGGGGCCTTGTGGGCGCCCTCGACAAGAGTCTTGCCGGGGCCTCGTGGGCATCCTCGGCAAGGAGCCTCGCTGTTGTCTTGTTTTCTGGTTCCTACCTAGGCCTCACAGGCTCTTTGTCTTCACAAAGATCTGCATGCCACCATGGAGGCGCCTCCCGAGCCTTGGTTCCAATGTGGTTGACGGCGTCGGAACTTTTAGATTCAAGGGTGGCGGCCCCATTGGTGTTGGGCAAGTTACCCCAGCAAGGCTCTTGCCGGGGCCGTGAAGACCTCCCCGGCAAGGGCCTTGCTGGGGGAGTTTCACCTCGCCCCTCTGCTCTTCATGCTTCTTGTCTTGAGCACGGTTCAGGTAGTCTTGTGACTTTGCTTTCTCTTCTGTCCCGCCAAGCGCGGCTGCGGGTGCGTGGCTGCGACTGCTCGCGCACAAGTAAAGGGGTGCATAAAGGACCCCTACTTTTGTACACCGACAAAACTCCTCACTTGTGTGAACATTTTGCGCTGCGGCCAACTCTCAATAGCTTCAACCTTGGCTTTATGAAATTCAATTCCCTATGGAGTAACAACATAGCCCAGAAAAGATACTCGGTCAGTACAAAAGGTGCACTTCCCAAGGTTACCAAACAAACATGCATCACGTAGAGCAATAAAAATAGCACGTAAATGTTCCAACTGTTCCTCCAAAGATCTGCTATAAATCAATATATCATCAAAGTAAACTACCACAAATCGTCCAATGAAAGCACGTAAAATTTCGTTCATTAATCTCAAGAAAGTACTAGGTGGATTAGTTAACCCATAAGGCATGACTAACCACTCATATAATCGAAACTTAGTTTTAAATGCAGTTTTCCATTCATCTCCCAATTTCATATGAATTTGATGGTATCCACTACGCAAATCAACTTCGGAGAATATTGTAGAGCCACTAAATTCATCAAGCATATCATCTAGCCTAGGAATAGGATAACGATAAAAAATAGTGATTTTTAATGCCTCTACAATCAACACACATATGCGATATACAATCCTTTTTTGGCACTAGTATAATAGGAAGAGCACAAGGACTAAGAGATTTGACTATATGACCTTTGTCGAGCAGCTCCTGCACTTGACGCATAATCTCCTTCATCTGCTCTGGATTGGTACGGTGTGGCGCATGATTTGGCAGCAAAGCACCGGGAATTAAGTCAATCTAATGTCAAATCCCTTGAATAGGTGGTAATCCCGGTGGCACGTGATGAGGACATCAATACCATTGTTACGCCCATAGCCCCTACTGCTACATATACTGGACCAATTACTAGAGCTCGCGCACGCCAATTAAATTATTAGGTACTTTCGTTTCTTGGTAATGATTCTAATGTTCATGAGAATATGATGCTACCTAAATTGGATACATTTGTTTTGCTTACAAATGAAGGGCCTGGCATGGATAAGAGGGATGAACACTGGAGCAAGACCAACTGTAAGTGCATCTAGTGCCACCCCTAGTTGGTTTTGGAGTATTGACGACAAACCTGGTTGAGGGACTAATGTGTTTGTGAGAATTGCAGGATAACACATGTAGTAGTCCCTCATTGATTCGGTTTACCTACCGGAGATGACCCCTAAAAATGTGTGAAGACATTGAAGACAATGGTGGTATGTGAAGATATTCACAACGAAGATTATGACTTGAGAAGACATTCACGTGAAGACTATGGAGTGCGAAGACATAGCTGTTTCGTAGTTTCCTTTTCTTCTTTGTTGAGTCATATGAACCACCGTACTGTTAAGTGGGGTCCAAGTGAACAAAGTCAGAGTGACTGAAGTGATGCTCAGCCAAATCCTATGTCTTCGAGCAAAGACAATGAGAGCAAATCTTATCCAGAGTCGGATAAGTCAGCTTTACTTGTAGCCCAAGTCAAGCTGCCGCGTGTGTTTGAAATCTGACCGTTGGAACACGTGTCAGTTTCTTAGTGACCCAGGGTCATTTCGGACAAATCAGGTCGGGTTGTCTCCTGGCTATAAATAGCCCACCCCCTACACCATAAATTGGTGGCTACTCAGAGTTAGTGCACGACTTTTGTCGTTTGCGAGCAACCCACCTCGAAGCCTTTGAGAGAGAGAAATCCTTGCGAGGACATAGCCCAAAACACCCAGAGCCAAAGAGTGTTAGGCATCACTGAAGTCTTTCTGTCTGAGTGACCTGAAGACTTGTTACACTTGAGGACTGTGAATCCTCCAGCCGGTTAGGCGTCGCGTTCTGAGCATCCAAGAGTCATTGTGGATTGCCGGTGAACAAAGTCTGTGAAGGTTCGGAAGTCTGAAGACTTACCAGAGTGATTGGGCGGGGACTGGGTGTCCTTAGTTCAAGGGGAATAAGGTGAAGACACGGTCTTCTGAGTTGAATCTCAGCCTCCCTAACTAGACGTACAGTTGTCACAGCAACTGGAACTGGTCCAACAAATCACTGTCCTCACCAAGCAACTGGTTCTATCTCTTCCCTCACTTATTTATAGTTTGTCTTCGTGAAGTCATTTGCATGCTTGCCTAATCTGTTTGACTTCACTGTGTGACGACTATTGTGTTTGGCTTCATACTCTCTTCCATCTTGATCCATACTACCTAGCTGCTAATAGTCTTCGTGCTTTAGCTTCATTACTTGCTTGACTATGTCTTGTCTAGTGTAGTCTACCGTCCGCTGCATGTCAATAGGTTCATTTCTATCGTTTGTCTTCAAAACTCCCATGTTTTGAGGACTTTCATAAAAATCGCCTATTCACCCCCCTCTAGTCGATAACTAGCACTTTCAATTGGTATCAGAGCAAGGTACTCCCTTGCTCTGTGTGATTCGGTTTAACCACCTGGAGTTTCAGCTATGTCGACTGCAGGGATAATCAAAGTCTCCGCTGTGTGCCCTATCTTCGATGGCACTGGTTACCCCTACTAGAAGAATAAGATGCGCATGCAACTTGAAGACATTGATGTCGATCTATGGTATGTCATCAAGAACGACATTCCCAAGACTGGTGAAGGTGTCACCCCTGCTGATGTCAAGAAGTTCGTTCAACTGGTTTCTACTGCCAAGAACATCATCTGTGGTCATCTGCCAAAGGACAGTATGGTCGTGTGAGTGCTCTAGAAACGTCGAAGCTAGTCTGGGACTGGCTCTCCAAGGTCAACGAATGCGTCTCAACCCAGAGAGATCAAAGGATCAGTGTCCTTCGCAACCGCTTCAAGAGAAACGACGATGAGAATTTCCAGCTCACGTTTGATCGCCTCACTGACATCACAAATGAGCTTCATGCTCTTGGCGCCACAGAGATCACCAAGCACGAAATCGTCAAGACACTCCTAAGATCACTTGACATCTCGTTTGACACCCTAGCCTTAATGATCCAAGAACGCCCTGACTTCAAGACACTCGATCCGTCTGACATACTTGAGAGGCTCAACACACATGAGTTTCAACTATCTGAAAAAGAGATATCTATGGTCCCAACTATGGTCGAACTCGCGCTTTGAAGGCAAAGGTTGTTTCCTCATCTGAAGAAGAATCTGACTGCAGTTCTGGGGATCCTTAAGACATTGGAAAGGATCTTGCTATGCTCGTGAAGAAGTTCCAGAAATTCACTAAGAAGAAAGGCTTCAGAAAGTCTTCAAGATCCAGCTCGAGGAATGATGATGCTTTACTCATGACCACAAGAAGAGAACATGCCACAAGTGCAAGAAACCTGGTCACTACATCTCTGAGTGTCCACAATGGGACAATGAGAACAAGAAGAAGAAGAAGAAGAACCAGGAATATGATTCTGATGACAAGAAGAAGAAGAAATCCTCAAAGTCTTCTTCCAAGTCTTCCTCCAAGTCTTCATCACATAAGAAGAGCTCATCTGGCAAGGCTCATGCTTTTGTTGGCAAGGAGATGGATTCAGAGGAGGAGTCTGCTTCTGAGGAGGCAGAGGTGGAGTCTGAGGAGGAGTCCGACTCTGGCGTTGCAAGTCTGGCTCTAGCCACAGCCTATGTTGCCAAGTCCATCTTCAATACTGAAGACAATGGCTCCGTCACCAACGCTGATGCTAATGACAAGGATGACTCTGCTCCCACCTACTGCTTCATGGCACGTGGTGCCAAGGGAAAGGTCTCCAGCCTAAAATCAAAGGCGTCTGATGCTTATGTTGGGGACCTAAAACATCTTGTGGGGCGCAAGATAAAATGCCCAGATGGTCTCACTATGTATTTTGTTCCTGAATCACTTGCCAATCATCCTATCAGTCCTAACCTTCATCTGAGCTTTGATAATCCTCTTGTTCGTCAAATGTTTATGCTTCACAATACTCTTGGTGAAGTCTATCCCCCTAACTGTACTGTAGGGTATGACACCACATGTTTCAGAATGGATTATGGACAGTGGCTGCACTAATCACATGACTAGTGATCGAAGTCTTCTCATGGACTCAACCTTACGTCCATCTGACAAGAGCCACATCACATTTGCTGACACTGGTAAAAGCAAGGTATTGGGTCTAGGTAGAGTTGCAATCTCAAAGGATCAGCACATGGATAAAGTGATGCTTGTTGAATCCCTTGGTTTGAACTTAATGTCTGTCTCAATGCTTTGTGACTTGAACATGATTGTGATATTTGGAAAGTATCATTGCCTTGTTCTAATGGAATCTGACAAGTCTCTAGTCTTTGAAGGGTATCGGAAAGATGATTTGTACATGGTAGATTTCTCCGCAGGACCACAGCTTGCCGTGTGTCTTCTAGCAAAAGCTTCAGAGTGCTAGCTCTAGCATCGGAGGCTAGGGCATGCTGGCATGAGGAACCTGTACATTCTCGCAAAGAAGAAACACGTCGTAGGCATCAAGGGCGTCAAGTGCAAGAAAGATCATCTGTGTGGTGCCTGCGAAGCTGGAAAGATGATGAGGGCCAAGCATCCCTCGAAGACAATCATGACGACATCTCAACCCTTCGAGCTGCTACACATGGACTTATTTGGCCCTACTCACTACTCTACTCTTACTACCACTGCTTGCCCCTATGGCTTCGTCATAGTTGATGATTATTCAAGATCTACATGGGTGCATATAATCCTCTACAAGACTGAAGTGCAGGATGTCTTCAGACACTTCGCCAACCGTGCCATGACTAACTATGGCGTCAAGATCAAGCATATCAGAAGTGACAATGGCACAGAGTTCAAGAACACCGGCCTCGACCTTTACCTGGATACATTGGGCATCACTCATGAGTTCCCAGCTCCGTACACACCTCAGCAGAATGGCATCATGGAGCGCAAGAACAGAACACTCATTGAGATGGTTCGAACAATGCTTGATGAATACAAGACTCCAAGAAAGTTCTGGCCCGAAGCCATTGATACTGCATGCCATGTCATCAACCGTGTTTATCTTCACAAGCTTCTAAAGAAGACATCCTATGAACTCCTAACTGGTAAGAAGCCAAATGTTAGTTACTTTAGAGTATTTGGTGCCAGGTGCTGGATCAAGGATCCACATCACACTTCAAAATTTGCATCAAAAGCACATGAAGGTTTTATGCTTGGTTGCGGAAAGGATTCGCACTCCTACAGAGTCTTCAACCTCTTTCACTATAAAGTGGTTGAAACTGTAGATGTGCGGTTCGATGAGACTAACGGCTCGCAAAGAGAGCACCTGCCAAATGTGCTAGATGAAGTTCCACCTAGTGAATCCATCAAGCTCATGGTAACTGGAGAAATCATACCGTCTGAAGCTCAGGCTGAAGAAGAACTTATCATTTCTGCACCTAATCAACCTAAAGAAAATGCTCAGCCTGAAGATAATGCTCAAAATGAAGACAATGATCAACAAGAGCAAAATCTTCATCCAGTTCATCCACGTGTTGCTAATGAAGTGCAAATTGAGAAGACAATTGACAGTATCAATGCACCTGGTCCACTCACTCGTTCAAGAGCAACGCAACTGGCAAATTTCTGTGGGCACTTTGCATTTGTCTCAATATCTGAACCCAAGAAAGTTGCTGAAGCCTTCATGGAACCTGAATGGATTCAAGCTATGCAAAAAGAGCTTCAACAGTTCAAGCTGAACAATGTATGGGAATTGGTCAAGCGTCCTGATCCTTGTAAGCATAATATCATTGGCACCAAATGGATATATCGCAACAAGCAAGATGAGCATGGTCAAGTTGTCAGAAACAAGGCTCGTCTCATTGCTCAAGGATACACTCAAGTTGAAGGGATTGACTTCGATGAAAAATTTGCTCCTGTGGCTAGGCTTGAAGCCATTCGCATACTGCTAGCCTATGCAAATCATCACAACATCCTTCTGTATCAAATGGATGTGAAGAGTGCCTTTCTCAATGGCAAGATTGAAGAAGAAGTGTATGTTGCACAACCACCTGGCTTTGAAGATCCAAAACATCCTGATATGGTATACAAGCTTAACAAAGCACTGTATGGCCTCAAACAAGCCCCTCGCGCTTGGTATGACACACTCAAAGACTTCCTGAAGAGCAAAGGCTTCAAACCTGGTTCCCTGGATCCCACACTCTTCACGAAGACATATGATGGTGAACTGTTTGTGTGCCAAATATATGTGGATGACATTATCTTCGGCTGCACTAACCAGAAATACAGTGATGAGTTTGGACACATGATGCAAGAGCAATATCAGATGTCCATGATGGGTGAGCTTAAGTTCTTCCTAGGTCTTCAAATTCATTAGCAAAGCAATGACATCTTTATATCTCAAGAGAAATACCTCAAAGACTGCCTAAAGAAGTTTGGAATGCAAGACTGCAAAGGTTACACGACGCCAATGCCAACCAAAAGTCATCTGGGTCCTGACGCTAATGGTAAAGAGTTCGATCAAAAGGTATACCGTCCATGATTGGTTCTTTGCTTTATTTATGTGCATCTAGGCCAGATATCATGCTTAGTGTTTGCATGTGTGCCCAATTCCAAGCGGCACCAAAGGAATCGCATCACTTAGCTGTGAAGCGAATTCTTCGATATTTGGCTTACACCCCCACACTAGGATTATGGTATCCAAAGGGCTCAGAGTTTGATCTAGTTGGATTCTCGGATGCTGATTATGCTGGTGACAAGGTGGATCACAAGTCTACATCAGGCACATGTCACTTTCCGGGACGATCACTTGTCTGTTGGTCTTCAAAGAAGCAGAATTGTGTGTCTCTCTCCACTGCTGAATCTGAATACATTGCTGCGCTCAGCTTCTATGGATGAACCAAACTCTCAAGGACTATGGCATCCATCTGAAACAAGTACCACTGTACTGCGACAATGAAAACACCATCAAGATTGCCAACAACCCAGTTCAGCACTCGAAGACAAAGCACATTGATATACGTCATCACTTCCTCAGAGGATCATGTCATGAAGGAAGATATTGATATCATTCATGTCAACATTGAAGAGCAATTGGTTGATATCTTCACAAAGCCCTTGGATGAGAAAAGGTTTTGCAAGTTGCGGTGTGAGCTAAATATCTTGGAATCCTCAAATTCCTGTGATTAGGTACACATCACTTATGCATGTTGATGACTTAGATGTGCAACACACGAAGTAATGTATATCTTCAATCAATGAAGACATACACTCTAAGTGTGAATACATTAATGCGGAATTTGACTTCGGAGCGCCACAATAATTGTGCGCCGTGTCTGGGTCTAATACTTCCTATACGGTGGGTAACGCCTCCACCAACCTCTTGTTTGGAGTGTTTCATTTGGCGTTACATTTGCTAAGTCTTCGCATTTGATTTCTCTTCAACATTGATTTATCTTCATGTTGTTCTTCACTTTGTTGATTTGGTCTTACTCAGATATATATATATATATATATATATATATATATATATATATATATATATATATATATATATATATATATTTGTGTTATGTCCTCTACAGCATTCACTTATAGCTATGTCTTCTCATTTGAATCTTTTGGACTAAGTGAATGTGATCGGACCCTAACCTCTTCTATGCTTCTACCTCAAATTCTATCTATCCAAATCATATGCATTCTATTGAAATCGTCGAATGTCTTCTCTGTGTCCTTGTCAGCAGAAGATACAGAGACAAACATTGAATCTGTTTTAATGCTCAATCCTTATTGCCTGAAACCTGGAGAAGTCGGAACGACCACCCGACAGTCCAGGCGTGCGTGGGAACATGGAACAACTTCCAATGTGTTGCATGTTCACCATGTGTCCCTCAGATGTGAACCGCCAGGGGCACCTGCGTAATTGCATTGTGCTGTCCCTCTCCTTATAAATACACATCACATCACGGTCAAAATATTTCTCCCACCTCGCCACCTCGCACAAACACTAGCGCCACCGCTAGCTCTCGACGACGTCGGCAACGAAGCGCTTAGTTGCCGCGACCTCACCGACGCCGTCCTCACACCGGCCGCGGACCTCGTCTCCTCTACCGCCGCCGTAGGTGTCTTCCGTCGCCGAGTTAGGGCACGGAAGATCGAACTGCTCGGCCTCCTACTTCTCTCCGTCTAGCAGTTCTTTGTGTGGTAATTAAATCTTACTTTTACTGCCTTTTTGATCCGATAGATTCATCCTTCTCCACCAAAAGTGGTTTCTATGCCTACAAAATTGAATCTATCTTGTTCTGCATCTCATATCATGCCTAGTATATACACTTATGCTTCCCAACAAGTTAGATTCCTCACTTGTACCTATTCTTGGATTCGTACAAATCTGGAACCAACTCTCACCAAATAAGTGAATGCCTTCGCACTATGAGGTCAATGTCTTCAAACCGATTTATCTTCAAAATCTTCTAAGAATGCATATGACCTCTTCCCCTTCCCTCGCATCTCTAATGCTATCACAGGTACATGTCCGTGGGAGAATCCCTTGGTTCTCATAGTCTGCATTCATTTGCAGAATTCTTACAATGTCACATCAATTCTCTGGAAGCCAGTTTTTGTCTGACCAGCAGACGGAAGCCTTTGCAAGCTTTGAAGCCATTCAGTTTGAACTACATGGCCACTGAAAAGTCAGCAAGAAAGGGGGGCAGGCAGAGCCGCGGGGGCACTTCAATGGATTTGCCTGAAGATCTCTATGAGTTATACAAAACTGATCCTCAAGAGAGCTATGGCCAACGCAAAACTCGAATCCAATGGGTTCGAAGATATTGGGCCGAGCAATGGTTCAAGTACAGATTTGTCACCAAGGAATATGCTGAAAAGAATGCCATCAAGCGTCCTTGGGGGATATTCTCTATAGAAATCTTCAACCCAAAACCAAATCTGAAGCTATTGCTCAGGGTTTCTACCCTTGCATGGTCCGTGGACCACAGCCTGCTGATGCCGACCCATCATCTCTGTTATGGTGCCGTGAAGATAGTTTGTTCAAGCGCAACTACAAGTTTGCCAAGGATTCTGCAGTTAAAACAAGAAGTGTCTCGGCTGCAACTTCAATCCAGGTCCTTCTGCTACTAGGGCTGATGGCACACGTGATGCCAATCCCAATGTCATCGGCCCCTTCGACAACTTTGATGGTCTCCTCTCCTACATCGCCGCTCAGAGGGCCATAGTGGATCAATCTGGAGATGATGCTGATTCTGATGAAGCTCCTGCTCCGCCAAAGCCACAAAAGCAAAAGAAACCAAAGGTTTCGAAACCTGCTGCTGCACCAAGCGCTTCGCGTGCGAAGCCTTTGGCCATTGCACCTCCTGAAGCCAGTGTGCAGTCAGAAGATATTTCTCGCATCTCCAAGACCGAGAAGAAGAAGAAGCCCATCCAGATCTCCGGTCAAGCACTGACCCCAGCTGCTGTTCTGAGGAACGAGAATGAAGCCATTGATCTGTCAAGTGATGAAGATCTTGGCGATGACGCTCTTGAGCTACTGATAAAGAGCAAGCAAGAGGCGGAGATCTTCAGTGATCTGCCCCTCTTCGATGTGGACATCTTGAATAACTTCATTGATGAGTGGTTTGAAAATCGGAGCCTCAGCATCAATGATCTTCAGCTTCCAATTGGCATTAGTGTCTCCTTCCATGGAGCCATTGCAAATGAGCTAGCTCTGGCTCAGGATATTGTTGAACTTAAGAACAAAATTGACTATGAGAAGCAAGGTTGTCAGAATCGTGATTTTGAATCGGATCGTAGCTCCGATGGTAGGATCGCAAATCGTAGAATCTTCACTATGAGGATCGTAAAAACGTAGATTCTATGAACTAAAATCATAGAATCATAGGGGTTAGTTTGGATTGTAAAGACGTAGAATCGTATAACAGAACCACGATTCTGACAACCTTGATGAGAAGGCTCAGTTCAAGAAGCACATGGCCAAGCTCAGCGTGGCTGATGTTCAAAACTTCAAGCAGATGCTGCATGACCTCAGAGAGCAGTTTCAACAGAAACGTGAAGCAGCAAAAGGATCAAGAGAACATATGAAGCACTCCGCTGCAAAATGTGTTCAAGCTCACAATGAAGCAGAAAAGCGCAAGGCACTTGGGCGTCCTGGCATTGACCCCAAGATGGCTGCCAAGAAGAAGAAGCCAGCTGTGGCACAAGCTGAAGCGTCAGGGCAGGAAGCACCTCGCATTGTCTTCCCTGCCAGCATGACAGTCAGGAAGCCTAACGTCCCCATAGTTGCTTCGGAACTTAAGAAAACAAGGACAGCCGAAGCCCGAAAGCGCAAGAACAAGAACACCACTGACGATGCTCCACCGACCTAGAAGAGAAAGACAAAGAAGAAAGATCGGGCTGCTCCCACAGAGCCCCTTATCGTCGAGCCAATCTCAGTTGCTCGTCCTGCGTCTGAACACTGAGAGCGTTAGTTAATTGTTCACGAGCCTGCTACCACAGAGGCTCCTGAAGCTGAAGACATTCCAGCTGTTGACCCCACCGCAGCTGAAGACATTGGTCCCCAAGACAATGTAAATGATGATGAAGTCCTTCCTCAGATTGAGCACCAAATGGTATCATCGCCTGTTCTCACGAACAGCGAACTCATCAGCATTGGTCGTCCTTTGACGCCAATTGCTCAGGATGATTCATGGGCTGATCACCCTCAAGACTGCCCCCGTCAAGAAGAATCACCAAGTACTCCCCCAACTCAAGTCACCACTCCGGTGCTTGATGATGATGACTATGTGGTCCAGCTAACTCCCTCTCCACAAGCGTCACCCGCATTCCACAGGCTTCGCAAAGGACCAAGGCCACAAGTCACTCTTTTGAGTGTTCCAGAAGGAGAAGAGCACCACAACTCAGTATCATGACAAGTGTTTCCCGAAGCCACTCCAACTGTGAACATCTCTACGTCTAAAGCCAAAGCTGCTGAAGACATTCCGGCTGCATCAGCCGATGATCAACAAGAACCCCGACAAGAAGAAGAGCGTGTTGCCACACCCCCTATCACCCAAGATGTTCTCGAGGAGAACGAGTCTGTGCCCGACCCTCCAGCTACTCAAGTGGAGGTTGAAAACATTGTGGCGGCCACCAACAACACTACTGAAGCCAATGACGTTGTCATGGCTGAAGCTCATGTGGCGCCTGACGTGGATATGGTGCCTGAAGCTTCTAATGCACCTGAAGTCAATATTGCACATGAAGCCATTGTACCACTTCCAGCCCATGTCAATGCCGATGCTCCTGTACCACCTCCAAGGCATCACGCTATTGAGCTGGAATTTGATCGTGGCCAACCTGTCATGGTTCGTTGGCCTATTCTGGTTCCCCTCCTGCTCCCTGACCTCAATTTGATTATCATGTGGAGCACAGGCCTCAGGTCCAGAAGCCAAAACCGAGGCTGCCTATGTTTCCAGGTACAGCAACTTCACTAGGATCGTTTAATGTGAATGGCTTCATTGCACACAACACCTTCTTTGATAGCGACAAGAACCCATACTCGAAGCCAAGAATTTCATCTGATCGGTTCTGGAGCTATCAGCAGCGCAGTTACTAGTCTTGTGTTCTTTACGATCAAGGGTGCATCTTTCCCCATATGCATCTAGACTGCGAAGCTATTGCTGGCCTGCCCTGCTTGGAAGAAGCACTCGATTACTTCAGAGATGCTGGCCTTCTCCAATTTGTGACTGATAAAGAGCACTGGAACGAAGAGCTTCTCCTACAATTCTATGCCACCCTCCACATTCGCGGCTACAACAGGGATTCTAAGACATGGATCCTTGAGTGGATGACAGGCAATGTACACCACGAAGCCAAAGCTCTTGATATTATTGAGCTCACTGCCTTGCCCACTCCAGGTGAACTCTTTGAACCAGGTTGTTAGCTTCACCGCAATGCTTTGGAGAGCATCTTCTAGAAGCCTGAGCCAAACATGAGCCAAATGCTGAGCATGATGAAGCCACTGCCACGCGATGCTGAATATCCAAGGGAATTCTTTGTTGAAGACCTAGAGTATCTGCCCCACACTATTTATCATATTATCAGGCGAACTCTATGGCCTGTCAAAGGACATTCTCCTGCCGCGAAGCTTGAAGGAGCAATGAAGACATTGGTTTTCTATATCTTCAATGGCATTAGCTTCAATGCTCAAGACTTCTTCATCAGGCAATTAGCTGCATCTGGCTCTGATTTATTTGGTCTGAAGTTTTATGCTCCATGGGTAATGCGCCTCATCAAGCTTCACTCTGCTGTCAATTATCAGCCCTCTGCGCGCAACCACATTATCTTCTTACTAGAGGTTGATATGTCTGTCCAAGCCATACACCCAGAACCTGCCAAGGAGCCAATTTATCTTCACAATGTCGATCGTCAAAGTTTCACTCAACCAATTGAAGGAGTTCTTGCTGCAACTCATGTTTATCCTTTGGCTGGACATACACGTGCACCTCATCGTGCCCATACTGAAGCCACTGAAAGCACAATTGCTCAAAGGCCTCGGAAGCGTTCTCGTGTGCTCAATGACCGAGAGCTTCTCGTCGCCCTGCATCAAAAACAGGATAAGCATCATTACTGGCTGAAGTGTCAGATGCAAAGCCTCTTGGTGCATGTTAATCGCATTCGCAACTTTGCCACCAAGAATGCATTTGTCACTCATGAAACCTATCGGCGGTCGTGGAAGAGTCTGACATTGCTGAGCTCTGAAGATGATCTTCAACAAGATGGCTTCACAGAGAGATTTAAATTTGACTCCACTCCTCCCGGAAATGTTGTCTTGCGACGGACTCCCTCACTCGAAGACTCTGAGTACTCCTCCTCTGCGGCAACTGTTAATACCAGAGTCTTAGATGATGAAGATGATGCTACGTCGCCAACTACAACGTCGCCGATTATCGACACTGCACCAAGTTCTTCTCCACCACCGAACCTCAACGACGACCCTGCTGCTTCACCTACTCCTCATGGGAACGAGTAGAAGCTCTATGTCTTCAAACCTTTTTGGTCCTTACTGACAAAAGGGGGAGAAGCATATGAGTTGATAGTCTTCAAGCGGGTCCATATGGGTGGTTGCTATACTCTTGCCAAGTGCTTACAACTCTCGCTTTTGATACATTTGGTTCTTTGAGTTGTAACACTTAAATTTGATGGCCGTCTGCTACTTTTTCTGCTATTCTGTGATGCGACGATAAATCCCGCATGTGCGATGATAAATCCCGCACGAAGTCATTTCGCAGACGTCCATTTTTCATTGTGCATGTCATTACCTTAATTATATCCTTTCATGCATGATGAATTGTCTTCATTAGTTGAAGAGGATCTCCACAAGTACAACCTGCCATGTGCATTTGCATTCAAAAGCAAAATACTTATATGCACATCTAGGGGAGCCTTTTGCTACTTATGAACACAATATCTTAATCCTTTACAATTTCACATACTTTTATCCCCGTTGAAAACTTCAACCAGTTTGTCATCAATCACCAAAAAAGGGGAGATTGTAAGTGCATCTAGTGCCACCCCTAGTTGGTTTTGGAGTATTGACGACAAACCTGGTTGAGGGACTAATGTGGTTGTGAGAATTGTAGGATAACACAGGTAGTAGTCCCTCATTGATTCGGTTTACCTACCGGAGATGACCCCTAAAAATGTGTGAAGACATTGAAGACAATGGTGGTATGTGAAGATATTCACAACGAAGATTATGACTCGAGAAGACATTCACGTGAAGACTATGGAGTGCGAAGACATAGCTGTTTCGTGGTTTCCTTTTCTTCTTTGTTGAGTCATAGGAACCACCGTACTGTTAAGTGGGGTCCAAGTGAACAAAGTCAGAGTGACTGAAGTGATGCTCAACCAAATCCTATGTCTTCGAGCAAAGACAATGAGAGAAAATCTTATCCAGAGTCCGATAAGTCAGCTTTACTTGTAGCCCAAGTCAAGCTGCCGCGTGTGTTTGAAATCTGACCATTGGAACACGTGTCAGTTCCTTAGTGACCCAGGGTCATTTCGGACAAATCAGGTCGGGTTGCCTCCTGGCTATAAATATCCCACCCCCTACACCATAAATTGGTGGTTGCTCAGAGTTAGTGCACGACTTTTGTCGTTTGAGAGCAACCCACCTCGAAGCCTTTGAGAGAGAGAAATCCTTGCGAGGACATAGCCCAAAACACCCAGAGCCAAAGAGTGTTAGGCATCACTGAAGTCTTTCTGTCCGCGTGACCTGAAGACTTGTTACACTTGAGGACTGTGAATCCTCCAGCCGGTTAGGTGTCGCGTTCTGAGCATCCAAGAGTCATTGTGGATTGCCGGTGAACGAAGTCTGTGAAGGTTTGGAAGTCTACCTTGAAGACTTACCAGAGTGATTGGGCGGGGACTGGGTGTCCTTAGCTCAAGGGGAATAAGGTGAAGACACAGTCTTCTGAGTTGAATCTCAGCCTCCCTAACCAGACGTACAGTTGTCACAGCAACTGGAACTGGTCCAACAAATCACTGTCCTCACCAAGCAACTGGTTCTATCTCTTCCCTCACTTATTTACAGTTTGTCTTTGTGAAGTCATTTGCATGCTTGCCTGATCTGTTTGACTTCACTGTGTGACGACTATTGTGTTTGGCTTCATACTCTCTTCCATCTTGATCCATACTACCTAGATGCTAATAGTCTTCGTGCTTTAGCTTCATTACTTGCTTGACTATGGCTTGTCTAGTGTAGTCTACGTTCCACTGCATGTCAATAGATTCATTTCTATCGTTTGTCTTTGAAACTCCCATGTTTTGTAGACTTTCATAAAAATCGCCTATTCACCCCCCCCTCTAGTCGATAACTAACACTTTCACCAACCATGGAGATGATGGCATGCACAAGGGGAACAAGAACGGAGTTACAAGTGATGATTTCAGGACTTTGAAGCCAACATAGTGTCACACCCATGATGCGGCTATATCTCCCACGTGTAGAGGCACGAATTAGAGGCATAACCGCATGGTGGTTTTGTCGCAAGAAGGATCATCTTCACACATGAACAAGAATGGGATAAGGAGTTGGCTTACAATCGCCACTTCACACAATACATTAATTAAACATACATCATTCAGAGTACACACATAGCCCGACTATGGACGATTACAAATGAAAAAGAAGACAACCCCAAATGCTAGATCCCCGATCGTCCCAACTGGGTTCCACTACTGATCATCAGGAAACGAAACATAGTAACGACCAAGGTCCTTGTCGAACCCCCACTTGAGCTCTGTTGCGTCACCAGCACTGGTATCAATGTCACCTGCAACTGTTTTGGAAGTATCTGTGAGTCACGAGGTCTCAGCAATCTCAAAACCCGCGAGATCAAGACTATTTAAGCTTATGGGTAGGATGGGGTAATGAGGTGGAGTTGCAACGAGCACTACACAAATATGGTGGCTAACTTACGCAAATATGAGTAAGATGAGAAGCTACGCAACGGTCGAGAAGCTAGAAGTGATCAAGAAGCGATCCTGAAACTACTTACGTTCATACATAACCCAAACCGTGTTCACTTCCCGGACTCCGCCGAAAAGAGACCATCACGGCTACACACGCGGTTGATGCATTTTAATTAAGTCAAGTGTCAAGTTCTCTACAACCAGACATTAACAAATTCCCATCTGCCACATAACCGCGGGCACGGCTTTCGAAAGTTTATACCCTGCAGGGTGTCCCAACTTAGTCCATCACAAGCTCTCACGATCAACGAAGGATATTCCTTCTCCCAGAAAGACCCGATCAGTCTTGGAATCCCGGTTACAAGACATTTTGACAATGGTAAAACAAGACCAGCAAGACCACCTGACTGTGCCGACAAATCCCGATAGGAGCTGCACATATCTTGTTCTCAGGGCACACCGGATGAGCACTCCGTACAACTAAAACCAACCCTCAAGTTTCCACGAGGTGGCGCTGCAAAGGACTCTAGTTCGGACCAACACTAAGAGGAGCACTAGCCCGGGGGGGTTGAAATAAAGATGACCTCGGGCTCGCGAAAACCCAAGGGAAAGTTATAGGTTGTTAGGCAAATGTAAAACCAAGGTTGGGCCTTGCTGGAGGAGTTTTATTCAAAGCGAACCGTCAAGGGTCCCATAACCCCAACCGCGTAAGGAATGCAAAATCAAGGAACATAACACCGGTATGACAGAAACTAAGGCGGCAAGAGTGGACCAAAACACCAGGCAAAAGGCCGAGCCTTCCACCCTTTACCAAGTATATAGATGCATTAATTAAATAAGAGATATTGTGATATCCCAACATATCCATGTTCCAACATGGATCCAGCTTCAACTTCACCTGCAACTAGCAACGCTATAAGAAGGGCTGAGCAAAAGCGGTTACTTAGCCAAACAACGGTTTGCTAGGAAGGATGGTTAGAGGCTTGGCATGGCAATATGGGAGACATCATAAACAAGTGGTAGGTAGCGCAACATAGCGATAGAGCGAACAACTAGCAAAGCAAAGATAGAAGTGATATCGAGGGTAATGGTCATCTTGCCTGATATCCCGCAAGGAAGACGAACGAGTCCATGAAGAAGACAAACGGACGTAGTCGAACGAATCCTCACAACTCTGGAACGAAACCGAAGCTAACGAGAGAAGCAAACCGGAAAGAAGCAAACAACACGTTAAACAACCAACACATAAACACGACATGATGTGCAACCAAGTATAATGCATGTCCATTTAAAGAGGCATGGCAAAGTGCAACAAACAATACTACAAATTAAGTGGAGCTCAATATGCAACGAGTTGCATATTGACGAAACACCACATGACTTATTTAGTTCTCTCTTGATTATGTACCCATCAATATTAAATGTTGTTAAACATGGCAAGAGGTGAAACATATATAAACTATCTATTTAGGCAAGTTTAAATGAGGCCGGAAACAACAAACAATAATTCTGGAAAATCCTCATATGCATATTTTGAATTTGGTATTGTTCTCCCTAAACCATATTTTAATGTTGTTAAACAGTAAAACAAAGTGCACCAAGTTAATCTATGCATTTTTCTACCCCCTTTTTATATAAAGTTTATTTAAAATGGAGCTACGGTTATTTAGTTATGAAATAAAGCATTTTAGCATAGCATTTAAGCAAAATAATAGCAAACAGCAAGTTACACATTTTTAACATGGATGAAAGTAGCATATTATGAAACTAGATGAAATTCTAAGCATTTTACATATTTAAATCATTCTAATCCGATGCACGGTTGTGGAGTTATTAAATGCATGAACTTGAAGGGTTTTTCTGCAAAACTGATCTCTCTCGAAAATAGGGAAATTCTCCAGACGGGAAAAAACTACGAGGGCCAAATCTGAGGCGGACTGGGCTTCTCACCATGACACTTGGGCCGGCTCGGTGGTGTACTGGGGTGGCCGAAGGGCGCGGTTGGGCCGGTCGCAGCTGGGCCTTGGCTGGATCGAATGAGGAGGCGCGGGGGCCGCGGTCAGCGCGCTCGCTCCTGGACAGGACGAGATGCAGGGCACGGAGGCATTCGTCCTCCTCTGGCCGCAGGGGAGGCAGCGGCGCGTAGTAGGGAAGCAGTAGAGGGACTTGGCTGGGCGAGGGCGCACGGGAACCGACCGGATTCGAGGCCAGGGCGATGGATCTGACCGGAGATGGGCAACACCGTCGGGGAAGACCATGGCGGCGGCGGCTGCCTGTGAAGAGAAGCGAGAGAGATGAGAGACTCTGAGAGAGTGCGTTGCCGGTGATCAAGAAGAAAACAGAGGGGAGGGTGGAGAGGAAGGGCACGGTCCTGCTGGTTCGGTCGGCCGGCGATGAGGCTGACGAAGTGGCCGTCGGGGCCGTGGAGCTTGTGCACGAGCAGATGAGCTTGGGGACTCGGGCGCGCGAGGCTGCAGGGAGCTCCGGCGTCGAAGGAGAACGGCAGGACGCCGGTGTGTGCTGGAACCGAGCGGAGGAGGTGACGAGGCGGCGGTAGCTCTCCCGATCCACCCGGGGATCGAAGCAGGAGGAGGGGGCTCACTGGTTGGGTGAGAAGGGATCTGGGAGGATCCCGAGGTGGGATTTTAGTGCGGCGGCAGCGGCGGGGACAGATGTCCTAGATTTTAGGGTTTGGGTCATATATATATATATATATATATGATTTGGATCCTCCGATCGCGATCAGACGGTTCGGAATAAATGGGTTAGGGAGTAAAGGAGAAACACAGATATTTTACGGATGTTTGGGGATGAGCTGAATCCAACGGTGACGACTGGCCGAGTCGGGTTCGGGAGAGTTTCGGATGCTCACGCGAGGGGGGCTGACGAGAGAGGTTAGGTGGTTTGACAAGAGGGAACCGAAAAGATGGTTGGTCTCGGAACGGCCAACGAAGGCAAGGGGGGACGCGGCAACTACGAACGGGTGCAAGTTTTAAGAAGACATGTGAAAGCCATGCGCATGATGCGATGATGAAATGCAACAAACAATAAAACACACGATGACAACGAAAAATATGGAAGGCATCTCGAGCGCTGGTCTTGGGGCGTCACACATAGTGAGTGCATGAAGCCTTGGACGAAATATACAAGATGCCACTTTATAATTTCGTCCAGAGGCTATTCTAGGTGCCGCGTCACCTTATTATTGGGCCAGGCCCATGTAATCTCGAAATACTTAAGTATAGGCTGTTTTTAGAGTCCGTATGTGTGTGGAAACAAGAGTTAGGGTTGGTTTCGGACCCCTCCTTCAAGGGCCATGAAATTCCCCCCTCTTCCTCCATATATACAGCCCTTAGGGTGTCGTTTAGACTTTGGGTTTTGTTTAGATTAAAAGTTCGCCATAGCTGCAACTTCGCGTACTTAGTTTGTGTTTAATGACCAGACCAAGACGTCACAGAACCCCGCCTTCATTAATAAAGCTTTTCTCTTATGTTCGCAATATCTAGATTGCAATATAAGTTTCTTGCTTGTTATTCGTTTGCTCGGAGGAAATAGACCCTCGTGGTCAGGTTGATCGTGCTCCGGCGTGGTCAATAACCCTTTGGAAGTTGGTTTAGCGATTGCTAAGGCGCGGCATCATCACACGTTCGTATTCAGATCGTCAAAGTCCACTACCACAGAAATGATAGCTATCTCATCGAAACATTGGGACACCTTCGCCTCTATCAAGTGGTATCGGATTTCTAGGTTGCTCAGTGAGATTTTACAGTTTCTCGTAGTTTAGATCGAGTCTGTTATCATACCTGCAGTCCACGAAATAGCCACAAAAAATTAGGGTTAGTTCATCATAGCCGAACCAGTCTGAGCCATTGCATAGTATTTTCAGTATTTTGCTTTGTTGAATTTGCGGTTGCATCGTTGTGTCAAGTTGCTGGTCTTAGCATCTAGTTTCCCTTAGAGTTTCGAGTTCTATTCACAAGTTGTCACGCCGCCGCCGCACCATCGTCATCGCTCCTGCCATATACCACCACCACCAACATTTTCCTTACCGCTGCCATATACATCCGCATGTCCACCACCAATTCGAATCCACATATAGATCCGCCTGTCCACCACCAATCCGAGTTCACATATACATCTGCCTGTCCACCACCAATCCGAGTCCACATATACATCTACCTGTCCACCACCAATCCGAGTTCTTTTCATATTAGGTTTGTTTTCGAGATCCATCTATTTTCCGATTCGTGTTTCCTTGCCTAAGTAGGTTTCAGAAAAGAAAAAAATTCGACGACCGGAAATATTTTTCCATATCCTGTTTTTAGGTCCCAGGGAGCGTTTCGAGACACTCGCCATCATAGTGATTTTTTGTAGCACTTTTTCATCGTCGCAGCCCTGATTTTTGAAAAAAAAAATAGTCAAATAAATTTTGTGCATATCCTGTTATTTTGAGTTGGGAAGAGTTTTGAGACACTCGCCATTATAGTGATTTTTGGCAAAAAAAGAGGAGGGCAAAAAAATTAGTGCAAAAAAAGAGCGATTTTTTCAGAGTGTGCTTTTCCCTTGTTTACGTGCGGCGCCATGATTTTGTTAGTGTTCTAGGCTCTTGTCTCTAGTACGGCCTAGCCTAGGACCAGCACAGTACCGTCGTTGAGCGTTTATTCAACTTTGCATCTCTAAATTGATTATTGCTGACCCTTTTTTCTACCATATAATAAGCCTTCCCAGCTCCACATACATCTACGTCGTACGTTTGACACCACCTGGTAATCGCTCTATCCAAGATTTGAGAGTTTTGACTACAACGGTTGCTGATCACCACCTGCTGGGTAAGAACTGGTAAGAATTCGAGATTTGCTTCATGGATTTGTGACACCCCACCACCACAACTTCCTAGTAGTCTATAGGATCATATTCTTCTGTGTTTATATTGCTGCTAACCATGGCAGGATCACAAGCCGACGAGACTGACCGGGAGAACATGACGAACAAAGAGTTACATGATAAGCTTCAGCAAATGATGAGTGGACAGGTGGAAGATGTGCTAAATAGATTTGAAGAGGCCATGGAGAAGATAGATCGCATTGAGAAGGCGTTCGAAACAAAGCTCGATAACAAGTTTAATGAATTGCTCACGTGTCTTCCACAACCACCGCCCGCTGCACCTGTCGCTCGCACCTCTACAACAGCAACAACAACAACATCGCCTTCCAAATCAAGTGGGACGAGCACTGCCCATTCCCCTTGAGCCTGGTCAAAATTCTGGTGCCGTTGTTGACGGTGTCATGGACTAGGGGGTACTCACCACGTCGTCTCCCGACCAGCAGGATCGGGCCGAGGACCCCCATGGCAGTTCATTCATGGGCCACTTCGGGCAGCCCATGCCGCATACAAGGAGGATTCCACAAGACTTGGCGCCCAAGCAAAGGACTCTCCTAAAACGCTAGGCCTCCGGTGTGTTATATAAACCGAGGCCAGGCCAGTCAATAGGACATCTAATATTCATCACTACAGTCTCGTAGTAGATACATGTACTCTGTACTACACCCTATATGAATACAATCAAAAGTATCATGTAGGGTATTATCTCTTCAAGAGAGCCCGAAGCTGGGTAAAATCCCATGTTCATGTTACCATCGCTCCAAGACGCCTAGCTTAGGACCCCTACTACGAGATACGCCGGATATTGAACCGACAGCTGTACCTACTGTTGATGCTTCTGTAGCTCCTGCTGCTACTGCAGAGGTGGAGGACCATTACGAGGATGAGGTTGATCAAAATCAGAACTACATGCAACCACCAGCACCACCACCACCAGGTAGTCCTCATGCATATCATCGCAATGGTAGGGTTGCACCACCACCTGAGGTACGAGATCATGACCATCTTCCTAAAAAAATTGAATATTCCACCATTTGAGGGTAGACATGTTCCTGATATATATCTTACTTGGGAGTTAGAAACTGAACAATGTTTTACATGTTTACAATATCTTGAGGAGAGACGTGTTGCTGCTACTGTTTGTTCTTTCACTAGTTTTGCATGTGTTTGGTGGTCCGAACATTGTAGATTATATCCTATTCCAGCTACTTGGGCTGCTTTGAAAACTGCAATGCATACTCGTTGGGTTCCACCATATTATCAATGTGAATTACTTCAAAAATTGCAGCATTTAAGACAAGGCAAAAATTCCGTAGAAGAATATTATCAAGAATTACAAACTAGAATGACTAGATGTGGTATTGTTGAGGATAATGAAGCTATGCTTACACATTTTATGGGTGGATTAAATAAAGAGATTCAGATCATTCTAGAGTATAAGCAGTATAATAATATCACTCGTTTATTCCATCTTGCTTGCAAAGCTGAATGTGAAGTGCAGGATCGACAGGCACTGCCGCGAACTAACTTTTCTGCAGGTCAAACTTCATCATGGACACTGCATGCATCCTCTACTCCCAGACGTCCTCCTGTAGCACCAATGTCTTCAGCCACCAATTCCAACCGAGATACAAGAAAACATGCACCACCACCACCATTTGCCAGGAGTACACCTTCCGGTTCTGCACAAAGCTCTTCTTCATCCATGGCATCAACAGGGCAAACACATGATATTATTTGTCGTCGTTGCAAGGGTGGAGGTCATTATGCGAGAGAATCCCCATCTAAGCGTGTGATGATTGTTACTGAGGATGGTGGGTATGAGTCCGTTAGTGACTATGATGAGGAGACTTTGGCTCTTATTACAATTGAAGAACACGGCGGAGATGATTCTGATCATGAGACACAATACATGGCTCCTGAAGACGCTGACAGGTATGAATGTTTAGTTGCTCAACGTGTTTTGAGTGTGCAGATCACACAAGCTGAGCAAAATCAGAGGCATAATTTGTTCCATACAAAGGGAGTTGTGAAGGAACATTCTGTTCGCATCATCATAGGTGGAGGGAGCTGCAAAAACTTGACTAGCATGGAGATGGTCGAGAAGCTATCTCTCACCACAAGACCACATCCACACCCTTACTATATCCAATGGTTCGATAACAGCGGCAAGGTTAAGGTCACACGTACTGTTCATGTGCATTTTTGTATCTCTACATATGCTGATTATGTTGATTCTGATGTGGTACCCATGCAAGCATGTTCCTTATTACTTGGTAGACCATGGCAATTTCATAAAAAATATGTACACCATGGTAGAAACAATCAGTATACTCTTGTTCATAAGGATAAACATATTACTTTGCTTCCTATGTCTCCTGATTCCATTTTGAAAGATGATATTAATAGAGCTAATAAAACAAAACAGGCAAAAAATAAGAGTGAAAATCAGATTGTGGCAAAAGAATTTGAGCAACAACTGAAGCCTTATAATAAACCATCTAGTGTTGCTTCTAAAATTAAAATGAAAAGTGCATGTTTACTTGCCACCAAATCTAATATTGATGAGATTGATTTTAGGAAATCTATTTGCTATGCTATTGTGTGCAAAGAGGCATTATTTTCATTCGAGGACGTGCCTTCCTCTTTGCCTCCTGCTATTACTAACATTTTGCAGGAGTTCGCTGACATCTTTCCACAAGACGTGCCATCGGGATTACCACCTATTCGAGGGAATGAGCATCAGATTGACTTAATCCCCGGTGCATTGCTACCCATTGCGAATCCCTTAGTCCTTGTGCTGTTCCTATTATTCTAGTGCCGAAAAAGGATGTTACATCGCGTATGTGTGCTCATTGTATAGGCACTAATAATATTACTATTTGTTATCGTCATCATATTCCTAGGCTAGATGATATGCTTGATGAATTGAGTGGCTCTACAATATTCTCCATAGTTGATTTCCGTAGTGTATACCATCAAATTCGTATGAAATTGGGGGATGAATGGAACTCAGCATTTAAAACTAATTTTGGATTATATGAGTGGTTAGTCATGCCTTTTGGGTTAACTAATGCACCTAATACTTTCATGAGATTAATGAACGAAGTTTTACGTGCTTTCATTGGACAATTTGTGGTAGTCTATTTTGATGATATACTGATTTATAGCAGATCTTTGGAGGAACATTTGGAACATTTACATGCTATTTTTATTGCTTTACGTGGTGCACGTTTGTTTGGTAACCTTGGGAAGTGCACCTTTTGCACCGACCGAGTATCTTTTCTTGGCTATGTTGTTACTCCACAGGGAATTGAAGTTGATAAAGCCAAGATTGAAGCTATTGAGAGTTGGCCACAACCCAAAATGGTCACACAAGTGAGGAGTTTTCTTGGACTCGCTGGTTTCTATAGGCATTTTGTGAGAGATTTCAGCACCATTGTTGCACCTCTGAATGAGCTTACAAATAAGGATGTGCCTTTTGTTTGGGGTGCTGCACAGGAAGAATCCTTCAAGGTATTGAAAGATAAGTTGACACATGCTCCTCTACTCCAACTTCCTGATTTTAATAAGACTTTTGAGCTTGAATGTGACACTAGTGGAATTGGATTAGGAGGTGTGTTATTACAAGATGGCAAACCTGTTGCATACTTTTCTGAAAAACTGAGTGGGCCTAGTCTTTACTATTCTACTTATGATAAAGAATTATATGCTCTTGTTCAGACCATAGAAACATGGCAACATTATTTATGGCCCAAAGAATTTGTTATACATTCTGATCATGAGTATTTGAAACACATTAAAAGTCAAGCAAAACTGAACCGTACGCATGCTAAATGGGTTGAATTCATTGAAACTTTCCCTTATGTCATTAAAAAAAGAAGGGTAAAGAAAATGTTATTACTGATGCATTGTCTCATCGTTATACTCTGCTTTCACAACTTGACTTTAAAATAATTGGTTTGGAGACCATCAAAGATCAATATGTGCATGATACTGAATTTAAAGATGTATTGCAGAATTGTAAGGAAGGCAGAACATGGAACAAGTTCGTTGTTAACAATGGATTTGTGTTTCGTGCTAATAAGCTATGCATTCCAGCTAGCTCCGTTCGTATTTTGTTGTTGCAGGAGGCACATGGAGGAGGATTAATGGGACACTTTGGCGTGAAGAAGACGGAGGATATACTTGCTACACATTTCTTTTGTCCAAAGATGAGACGGGATGTTGAGTGTTTTGTTGCTCGCTGCACTACATGTCAAAAAGCTAAGTCACGACTCAATCCTCATGGTTTATATATGCCTTTGCCTGTACCTAGTGTTCCTTGGGAGGATATATCTATGGACTTTGTTTTAGGTTTACCTCGAACAAAGAAGGGGAGGGATAGCATATTTGTTGTCGTTGATAGGTTCTCGAAAATGGCACACTTATACCATGTCATAAAAGCGATGATGCTATTAATGTTGCTGATTTGTTCTTTCGTTAAATTATTCGCTTGTATGGTGTGCCAAATACTATTCTTTCAGATCGTGATACTAAAGTTCTTAGCCACTTTTGGAGATGTTTATGGGCTAAGTTGGGGACTAAACTGCTTTTTAGTACTACATGTCACCCCCAAACTGATGGACAAACTAAAGTAGTCAATAGAACATTGTCTACTATGCCCAAGGATGTTTTGAAGAATAGCAAGAAAATGTGGGAAGTATGCTTGCCTCATATTGAATTTGCTTATAATCGTTCATTGCATTCTACTACTAAGATGTGCCCTTTTGAAATTGTGTATGGTTTCCTTCGTCGTGCACCTATTGATTTGTTGCCTCTTCCATCTTCGGAGAAGGTTAATTTTGATGCTAAACAACATGCTGAATTGATAATAAAAATGCATGAGTTAACTAAGGGGAACATTGAGCGTATGAATGCTAAATATAAACTTGCTGTAGATAAGGGTAGAAAACATGTTGTGTTTGCGCCTGGTGATCTTGTTTGATTACATTTGCGTAAGGATAGATTTCCTAATTTGCGCAAATCAAAGCTCATGCCACGTGCTGATGGTCCCTTTAAGGTGTTAGAGAAAATAAAGGATAATGCATATAACTTGAGCTGCCTGCAGATTTTGGGGTTAGTCCCACTTTTAACATTGCCGATTTGAAGCCTTATTTGGGTGAGGAAGATGAGCTTCCGTCAAGGACGACTTCGTTTTAAGAAGGGGAGAATGATGAGGACATCAATACCATTGTTACACCCACAACCCCTACTGCTACATATACTGGACCAATTACTAGAGCTCACGTACGCCAATTAAATTATCAGAGACTTTCGTTTCTTGGTAATGATTCTAATGTTCATGAGAATATGATGCTGCCTAAATTGGATATATTTATTTTGCTTACAATTGAAGGGCCTGGCATGGGTAAGAGGGATGAACACTGGAGCAAGACCAAGCATGGAGATGATGGCATGCGCAAGGGGAACAAGAACGGAGTAAGAAGTGATGATTTCAAGACTTTGAAGCCACCATAATGAGTGCATGAAGCCTTGGAAGAAATATACAAGATGCCACTTTATAAATTTTGGCCAGTGGCTATCCTAGGTGTTGCATCACCTTATTATTGGGCCAGGCCCATGTAATTTCCAAATACTTAAGTGTAGGTTGTTTCTAGAGTCTGTATGTGTGGGGAAACAAGATTTAGGGTTGGTTTCGGACCCCTTCTCCAAGGGCCACGAAATTCCCCCCTTCCTCCGTATATACAGCCCTTAGGGCGTCATTTAGACTTTGGTTTTTGTTTAGATTAGAAGTTCGCCATAGCTACAACTTCGCATACTTCGTTTGTGTTCAATGACCAGACCAAGACGTCACAGAACCCCACCTTCATCAATAAAGCTTTTCCCTTATATTCGCAATATCCAGATTGCAATCTTAGTTTCTTGCTTGTTATTCCTTTGCTCGCAGGAAATAGACCCTCATGGTCAGGTTGATCGTGCTCCAGCGTGGTCAATAACCCTTCGGAAGTTGGTTTAGCGATTGCTAAGGCGCGACGTCTTCGCACGTTCGTAGTCGGATCGTCAAAGTCGACTTCCACAAAAATGATAGCTATCTCATCGAAACATCGACACACCTTCACCTCTATCACACGTCTTGTGGAAAGACGTCAGCAAACTCCTGCAAAATGTTAGTCACAGCAGGAGGCAAAGAGGAAGGCACGTCCTCGAATGAAAATAATGCCTCTTTGCACACAAAAGCATAGCAAACAGATTTGCTGAAATCTAGCTCATCAATATCAGATTTGGTGGCAAGTAAACATGAACTTTTCAATTTAATTTCAGAAGCAAGACTAGATGGTTTATTATTAGGCTTCATTTTTTGCTCAAATTTTTTGCCACAATCTGATTTTCACTCTTATTTTTCTCCTGTTTTGCTTTATTAACTCTATTAATATCATCTTTAAAAATGGAATCAGGAGACATAGGAAGCAAAGTAATATTTTTATCCTTATGAACAAGAGTATACTGATTGTTTCTACCATGGTGTACATAATTTTTATCAAATTGCCATGGTCTACCAAGTAATAAGGAACATGCTTGCATCGGTACCACATCACAATCAACAAAATTAGCATATGTAGAGATACTAAAATGCACACGAACAGTACTTGTTACCTTAACCTTGCCGCTGTTGTTGAATCATTGGATTTAGTAAGGCTGTTGATGTGGTCTTGTGGTGAGAGATAGCTTCTCCACCATCTCCATGCTAGCCAAGTTGTTGCAGCTCCCTCCATCAATGATGATGAGAACAGAATGTTCCTTCACAACTCCCTTTGTATGGAACAAATTGTGCCTCTGATTTGCCCAACTTGTGTTATCTGCACACTCAAAAACGTTGAGCAACTAAACTCTCATACCTGTCAGTATCATCAGCAGCCATGTATTGAGTCTCATGTTCAGAATCATCTTCACCATGTTCTGCACTTGCAATAAGAGCCAAAGTCTCCTCATCATAGTCACTAGCGGACTCATATCCACCATCCTCAGTAACAATCATCACACGCGGAGATGGACATTTGCTTGCATGTGACCTCCACCCTTGCAATGACGACATATAACCTCATGTGTTTGCCCTGTTGATGCCATAGATGAAGAAGAGCTCTGTGCGGGACCGGAAGGTGTACTCCTGGTAGTTGGTGGTGGTGGTGCCTATTTTCTTGTATCTTGGTTGGAATTGGTGGCTGAAATCAGTGGTGCTATAGTAGAAAGTGTGGGAGTAGAGGATGTACGTGGTGTCCATGATGAAGATCGACCTACAAAAAAATTAGTTCGCGCCAATGCCTGTCGATCCTGAACTTCAGGTTCAGCTTGCGATGGAATAAATGAGTTATATTATTATACTCCTTATACTCTAGAATGGTGTGAACCTCTTTATTTAATCCACCCATAAAACGTGCAAGCATAGCTTCATTATCCTCAATAATACTACATCTAATCATGCCAATTTGTAATTCCTGATAATACTCCTCTACTGAATTCTTTCCATGTCTCAAACGCTGCAATTTTTGAAGTAAATCACATTGATAATATGGTGGAACCCAATGAGTACGCATAGCAGTTTTCAAAGCAGCCCAAGTAGTAGGGATATTATCATGATATAATCTACAATGTTCAGACCACCAAACAGAAGCAAAACTAGTGAATTCACAAATAGCAGCAGCAACACGTCTTTCCTCAGGATATTGTAAGGATGTGAAATGTTGTTCACTTTCTAACTCCCAAGTAAGATATACATCAGGAATGTATCTACCCTCAAACGATGGAATATTCAATTTCAGCTTAGGAATATCGTGATACTCTCATACCTGAGGTGGTGGTGCAGCCATACCGTTGCAATTATATGCATGAGGTCGACCTGGTGCTGGTGGTCGCACATAGTCCTGATTTTGATCAACCTCATCCTCATAATAGTCCTCCACCTCTGCAATAGCAGTAGGAGCTACAAAAACATCAACAATAGTAGCAGCGGCATTGGAAGCTTGTCCTGGCTCAAGGGGAAGGCGGGTCGCTCGGCGGAGGGCTGTTTTGCGACATGGAGGAGGTGGTGGTTGTTGTTGTTGTTGTAATGGTGTATCAGATGCAGGTGGTGGTTGTGGAAGACGCACGAGTACTTCATCGAACTTGGCGTCCAACTTGGTGTCAATTGTCTTCTCAACGTCATCAATCCTCTCTAGTGCCTTTCCAAAGCTGGCCATGACGTCTTCCACCTGTTGACTCAGACATTTGCTGAAATTTATCATGAAGCTCCTTCATCGTTATGTTCTCCCAGTCAATCTGGTCGGCTTGTGGTCCTGCCATGGTTAGCAGTAATAGAAACACACAAGAATATGATCCTACAGACTACTAGAAAGTAGCGGTGTGTCACAAATCTGTCAAGAAAATCTCAAATTCTTACCAGTTCTTACCCAACAGCAAGTGGTGATCGGCAACCGTTGTAGTCAAAAGTCTCAAAGCTTGTATAGAGCGATTACCAGGGAGAGTCAAACGCATGACGTAGATGTATCTGGAGCTGGGAAGGCTTATAATATGGTAGCAAAAAGGGTCAGCAATAATCAATTCAGAGATGCAATGTTGAATAAACGCTCAACGACGGTACTGTGCTCATCCTAGGCTTGACCGTGCTAGAGACGCGAGCCTAGAACACTTACAAAATCACAGCGCTGCACGCAAACAAGGGAAAAGCACACTCCGAATTTTTCTTTTCATTTTTTTGCGCTCTTCTTTTTGCCGAAAATCACTATAATGGCGAGTGTCTCAAAACTCTTCCCAAGTCAAACTAACAGGATAAGAACGAATTTCTTTTTACTATTTTTTTGGAAATCAGGGCAGCGATGACAAAAAAGTGCAATAAAAAACTATGATGACACGTGTCTCAAAAGACTCAAAAAAGCCTGAAAACAGGGTAGGGAAAACATATTTTTGCCTGCTGAAATTTTGGCCTAAAAACTGCCCGGGAGTCTCCAGACTTTTTTTTGAAACCTACTCAGGCAAGGAAACACGAATTGGAAAATAGATGGATATCGAAAATAAACCTAAGATGAAAAGAACTCGGATTGGTGGTGGATATATGATGGTATGATATGGCAGCAGTGGTAGGATATGGCAGCGGTAGTGGTATATGGCAGCAGCGATGAAGATGGTGCGGCGGCGGCGTGACACATTGTGACAGAACTCAAAACTCTAAAGGACTAGACGCTAAGACCAGCAACTTGACACGATGATGCAACCGCAAATTCAACAAAGCAAAATACTGAAAAGACTATGCAAAGGCTCAGACTGGTTCGGATATGATGAACGAACCCTATTTTTTGTGGCTTTTTCGTGGACTGTAGGTATGAAGAACAGACTCGATCTAAACTACGAAAAACTGTAAAATATCACCGAGCAACTTGGAAATCTGATACCACTTGATAGAGGCGAGGGTGTCCCGATGTTTCGATGAGATAGCTATCATTTTATGTGGGAGTCGACTTTGACGATCCGACTACGAACCTGAGAAGCCGTTGCGCCTTATCAATCGCTAAACCAACTTCTGAAGGTTTATTGACTATGCCGGAGCATGATCAACCTAACCACGAGGGTCTATTTCCTACAAGCAAACGAAGAAAAAGCAAGAAACTGAGATTGCAATCTGGATATTGCGAATATAAGATGAAAGCTTTTGTTGGTGCACTAAAGTTCCGGCCCTTTAGTACTCCTTACTTGTGCATGGGCAGTTGCAGCCGTACCCGTGGCAAAGCCTGACAGGGACAACCAGAAGCAAATACGAGACGACAAGCTGAGCCCCCGACGAGATCCTTGCCGGGATGGTTTGCGAGGCCCCAGCAAGATCCTTGCCGGGACGGCTTGCGAAGCACTGACAAGACCACCACCCTTGAGGTTGAGAGCTCTGACACCATCGACAATGTAAAGTCCAAGACCCAGGTGCGCCTACGTGGTGGCATGCAGATCTTTGTGAAGACTGGTGGCATGCAAATCTTTGTGAAGACCAGAAGCTCCAGTGCAGCGACTGGCCTGCCAGCCTGGCAAGCACCTGCATGGTGGCATGCAGATCTTCGTGAAGATCCTGCCACCACTCCCGCACAGCGGCTAGCCAGTCAGCTTGGCATTGCATGCCTCGTCATCCTGGATGCATGTCAAGATGGGGTGAGGCGGTGACGGACGGGACGAGCTCTATTTCCGTCCCCGATAATGTTAGGGGCACGTAACCAGTGCATTTAATGAGGTTGCCTTACGACGTCAGTGATAAGCATGCACACTATAGCAACTTTACACCTCCTGTGTGCCTGTACGCCACTGTGGTCGCCCCTTGCTATAAAAGGAGGCCCAAGGCGATACATGAAGTGACTTTTTGGACTTTCCGTCCCAGTTTGCATGCGTAGCAGCTACCCGAAGCTCAAGAACACTCAATACAACACAAGCAGGACTATGGTTTTACACTTCTCAGCGGCCTGAACCTTGGTAAAAATCCCTCGTGTTGATCATTAGATCGGCTCTTTGTGCACTCCTATTTCCCTGCCAATCATAGAAGGGATCCACGTGATCCCATAGGTGTCGTTTCCGCGACATCTTTGGCGCGCCATGTAAGGGAAGACGGTTGTGCAAACCTGATCTAGCAGTTAGCGCGTCAGTTTCTTCAACGTCTTCATCGCCATGTCTCCCAAGAAGAAGGGTATCACGACGATCGGTTCATCTACAGTCGATCTGCCTGTACCGACACGGACGGGCGATGGGGTAGACGCGGATGGCGGCGGAGGTGGAGATCACGAGCATCCACGGTGTTCTGGCGACCGGAGCCAGGCGAGCGGTATCGTCTGCGGCTGCGACGACGATCCGCGCGCCGCTGGGTCCAAGGATGGAGTCATGCTGCCTATGGGCGGCGCGGCGACCTCCAAGGGTGGAAAGGCGACTATCGGTGTCAAAACCGGCGGATCTCGGGTAGGGGGTCCCGAACTGTGCATCTAAGGTCGATGGTAACAGGAGATAGGGGACACGATGTTTACCCAGGTTCGGGCCCTCTCTATGGAGGTAATACCCTACTTCCTGCTTGATTGATCTTGATGGATATGAGTATTACAAGAGTTGATCTACCACGAGATCGTAATGGCTAAACCCTAGAAGTCTAGCCTGTATGACTATGGTAATGAGTATCCCCGTTTCCGGACTAAGTCCTCCGGTTTATATAGACACCGAGAGGATCTAGGGTTACACAAGGTCAGTTACAAAGAAAGGAATCTACATATCCGGTCGCCAAGCTTGCCTTCCACGCCAAGGAGAGTCCCATCCGGACACAGGTGCAGTCTTCGGTCTTCATGTCTTCACCGCCCATCAGTCCGACCCATGGCTAACAGGCCGGACACCCGAGGACCGCTTAGTCCAGGACTCCCTCAGTAGCCCCCGAACTAGGCTTTAATGACGAGGTGTTCGGCGCGCAGATTGTCTTCGGCATTGCAAGGTGGGTTCTTCCTCTGACGACTTCCAATTAATGTATTTGGCTTATAATTCAATGTCACACCCCTCGGCTTCTGTGCATCTATGTCTTCAGCTTCCACGTGTCGGGCGAATGCGGACGGCCAGGGTTTTTTTTGTAAATAACACCCCGGCCATGCAAGGAAGAGCGTCTATTTAAAGGGATTGGATCTCAGACCCATTCGGCACCACGCGGAGAAAATCCTCAGAGATTGCTAGGAAAGACCATTCCAACATGGCTAGCATCCCCCGCTCCTCCTCCCGTTCCGGCCCAGAGAAAGGCGAGTGGGAGAGGTGTTCCGTATCTCATGGCCAGCTGGAGAAGCTGCAAACGCAGGAGTTTCTCCCTCCTGCAGATCTGGTCCCTATTCGGGCAGGGTTGGCTTCCTTCAACGGCAAGAACCAGGCGGAGGATTTTCCCAATCCATCCGTGGGGGAACGAGTGTGCTTCGTCCCCTATCTGCTGAGGGGTGTGCGATTTCCCATTCACCCATTCCTCCGAGGGCTCCTGGAGTATTATGGCCTCCAGCTGCACAATTTTACCCTAGCCTCCATCCTGCACATTGCGGGTTATGTCGCTTTATGCGAACTATTCCTGGGTTGTGAGGCCCATTTTGATCTGTGGAGAAAGTTGTTTTGCCTTGTCCCGCGCAACCACGAGAGATCGATATTTGAAGTGGGTGGGGCCGAAATATGGCGTATTGCGGAGACCGGATACCTATCCGGCACACCGGAGAAAGGTTCCGAAGAGTGGACCTCCGAGTGATTCTACATAGATGACGTCGTACTTCCAGATCCAGTCCGAAGAGGTCTCCCCGAGTTTGCGAGTGTTCCTCTGAAGAAGCGCGACAGCTGGCGCCCTCGAAGCCCCGAGGAGGAAAATAGTGCGGAAGTTTGCCAACTCCTGAGCAAGATCAAGACGCTTGCCCAGTCCGGGTATACGATAGTCGAAGTGATGGCGACCTCCAGAGTACGGGGAGTTCAGCCACTCCAATACAGAGGACTTCCCATGTGGAATTACAATGGGGAAGATGATGCCTCCCGCTGCGGCAGGAAAGGTCCAGACACCCCTGCCGCCCTAGCCAAAATATTGGCCGAACTGTTCAATGGTGAGGAAGAGGAGTTCCTGCGCATCACGCATAGAGAAGGATATTCCATGTGCAATCCTCCTAGCTAGGTGAGCCCCCAACTTTTTTGCTCCACTCATTCCTCTCCCCGAGCTTTATTAACCCGTCCATTGATAACAGCACTGGTGAAAGACTTCCGAGGGGCTTTACAGCCCCGCCCCGCCGCCCGAGGGCCACAATCGAGACCTTGACCCCGGATTCGAAGAGGATCCGGATATATTTGTGGTGCTGGAGAATGGCATGTTTTACCAGGCGAGCTACGACAACACCGAAGTGGCCATCATCGCCGATTACCCTGGTCCTCTCCCCGCTTCACACGTAAGTAGTCAGGAGACATCTTCCCGAAAAGGATTCCCTCGTTTCGTCTGACCCACCGCACTGTCTCGTGCTTCGAAGGGGAGGCATTCGACATACTGTGCTACTCCAGGAGCGACTCCAAAGAGAGCAGCTCCCGCACCAGGCAAGCCTTGGAAGAGGAACGCAGGCGAAGACACGGTCGGGCCCTTGTTAAACAGGTATGGGTTTGCAAATATGTTTTTTTAATAGTCGCATCCAACTGTGACTTTCATGTTCATCCCGTATCAGGAAAAGAGTCCGCCGGACTGTGTCCGGGGGTCCTGGCGGTAATACTCCCAGCAGCCAGGATCCAGCCCCAGCCGAGGGGGTGGGGGCCGATATGGGAGTGACGCCAGACTGTACTTCGGCCGAGGGCTCGGAAAATATGTCCGTCACCAACTCGGAAGTGGAGAGCGCCATGAATCATCGGCACTGGAGGCCCATTTTACGAGACCCCGCTGTTCGAAAGAGGCGTTTGATGCCTTCAGCTCGGCTGATGCATACATCCGAGCTGCTCGAGATGGGCTTAGAAGAGCCACAAAGCAGCATTTAACGGATGTGCAGGTAAGATTTATTTTGTCCAAAAAGGATAAGCACGTGCTAGTAGCCCCCGAGACTGAAAGCAGTTGGCACAAGTGATTTAAGGATCGATGTATAACCAGGTTCTAACGGAGAGGAACAACCTGCTAGCTCAAGAGCTGGAGCAGTGTCGGACACAGCTAAATGCTTCTACCGCCGAACTGAAAGAGTCCAAGAAGGCATCTTCTGGTAAGGTTCCCCTCCATCGAGGAATAACAATTATACAGTAGCTGTGCTAATACTGTTGCTTATTTCATAATAGGATCATCAGGTCAACTGGAAGAGAAGTTGAAAACCGCTCAAGCGGGAGAGAAAGAGGCAAAAAGACTACCCGCCGCAGGCGAGCGTATCCTAGCCCGGGTCAGAGAGGAGAAAAACAAACTCCAAGATTCAAACACCAAACTGGGCGAAGAACTGAAAGATGTACGAGCCCAGCTAGCCGACTCCGTGAAGGAGAACAAAAGGCTGCGAGGCGGCATATTCAGTACGTGGCCAAATTGACCTTATAACAGTTTGGAGGTAAAAGTAGCTGATATAGCTGTGATTGCAGGTATGTTGACGGGCCGTCCCGAAGAGGAGGTGTCCGGATCATCAAGTGATCTCCTGCAAGGGCTGTCGCAGTTGCACGAGCAAGCTGGATAGGCAATGCGGAGTGTAGCCAAGGCCTTATGGCCATCCGACACCCCTCCAGGGAGTATGGAGAAGCTTGTAGAGCTGTTTAAGGGAGCGCGGAGGCGTATCCGACTATGGAAGATATAGGCTTGCCGAGAGGGTGCACGAGAGGCCTGGGCCATGGTAAAAACACGATATACCAAGCTAGATCCGAATCACATGGCCCGGGTTGGACCGCTAGGGTCTAATGGGGAAGAAATTCCCATCAGTTTAGTATATGGCCAAGTAGAGGTGGCTGCTAGATACTCCCAACAGGATTGTAAATTAGACCGCCTGTTGGACGGTATAGAGGAGGAAATTTTGAAGTCCTAAGTGACTATGCATTTTTCCTTCTAGCTGGACTGTAAAACGATTGTCATGGCCGACCTTTTCGCTTCGATCTCTCGACCCGAAGGTGCAGAGTGTTTCCGAATACCTGAGCGGCAAAATAAATCGGGGTATGCGTGGAAACTAGGCGTAGGGGTCATAGGTGCTTGAACAGACAATCTGTATCCGGCTAGTTATGTTATATTACGTTGAAGTTGTAAGAAACATCTTCCAGAGGGAATAGTTCCGTTAAGGGTTCCTTTCCCTGGGTGTGCATGCATCTATGTGCATGTCCGGACTGTGATGAAAAAATCACAGTGTGTATAACTTCTGGGGGTTCATAATGGAGCGAGTGCAAAAACATCTTTAGTTCGCCGACCGAATATTCCCTTAAGAACGCTAGCTTTCGGCTTCACCCAGTCTGAGGTACACATCCGGATGACCTGGCAGTAACAATCACAGAGGTGCTCCCTTTATGCCCTAACCGAACTAACTGGAACGTAGGGCATAAGCACAGGAGCCAAGCAACCCAGCATGGCCAAAACTTAAGTCATATCGATGCATATAATGGTGAAGAAAAGGTACATATGGGAGAAAACTCATATGTGATGAGCTTTATGCTCGGAAAATAAGAATAGCAAGCTTCTGTCCAAGAAGCCCCCAGGTATGATAGACGTACATACTTGAAGATGTATGCGTCGGGGGTGCACGGTCTAACCGCACGGAAAAAAGAGAAAAAACGAAAAGAGAGAAAAAATGATGAAAACAATAAGAGGAAGGAGACGAACAAAGAGTTCGGCGCTAGGCATAGAATCTTCGGAGTCTGGCCTTGTTCCAGGGATTCGGCTCTAGTCGATTGTCTGACGCATCACGCAAGCGGTACGCCCCTCCGGTGAGAACTTCGTCAATGATGAAGGGACCCTCCCACTTGGGCTTGAGTTTGTCCTTTTACTTCTCCAGCAGGCGTAGAACGAGTTCGCCGATGTTGTAAGCTTCGGCCCGCACTTCTCTGCTTTGATACCTGCGAGCCTGCTGTTGATAAAATGCGGAATGGGCTTTTGCGACATCGCGCTCCTCCTCCAGGGCATCTAAGCTGTCCTGCCGATCGAGCTCGGCCTGTCTCTCTTCGTACATGCGCACTCGAGGTGAGTCATGAATAATGTCGCAGGGTAGTACTGCCTCTTGCGCCGTACACCATGAAAAAAGGTGTGTATCCGGTAGTGCGATTGGGCGTGGTCCGCAGACCCTAGAGTACGGAGTCGAGCTCCTCAACCCAGTGCTTGTCTGATTCCTTCAAAGACCGCACTAGTCTAGGCTTGATGCCGCTCATAATGAGACCATTGGCTCTTTCGACTTGACCGTTTGTTTGCGGGTGATAGACAGAGGCGTAATCGAGCTTGATGCCCAGATTGGCGCACCAGGTTTTCACTTCGTCGGCTATGAAGTTGGAGCCGTTATCGGTGATGATACTGTGTGGAACACCATAATAGTGTACAACGCCGGATATGAATTCTATCACCGGCCCGGATTCGGCCGTTCTAACTGGTTTAGCCTCTATCCACTTGGTGAATTTATCCACCATGACCAGCAGATATTTTTCTTATGGCTTCCTCCTTTAAGGGGTCCAACCATATCCAATCCCTAGACCGCAAAAGGCCAAGTGATGGGGATTGTTTGTAGGGCAGTGGGGGGCATGTGGCTTTGGTTGGCGAAGAGTTGGCATTTGATGCAACGTTGGACAAGGTCCTGTGCATCTGCTCAGGCCGTCGGCTAGTAGAATCTTGTATGGAAGGCCTTGCTAACAAGGGATCAAGCTGCGGCATGGTGCCTGCCGAGACCGGCATGAATTTCAGCCAGGAGCTGCCGCCCTCCTCCTCGGAGATACACCTTTGAAGGACTCCGGTAGCACTTTTCTTATAGAGCTCTCCGTCGTGAACCTTGTAGGCCTTCGAACGCCGAACAACACGGCGGCCCTCATTCTGATCCTCAGGAAGTTCTTTCCTATTGAGTAAGCCAAGAAAGGTTCGGTCCATGGGGCAATGACTGGCATAATGAGATGGGGCGACGGTGTTATTTCGGTGGCGGGGCCACCGATGATATCTGTGTGTTTGGCCTCTGGGCTTGTGCTCGAATCCGGACTAGTGTTGCCGCTTTCCCCCTGCCACACCACTGATGGCTTGAAAAGACTTTCCAGAAATATATTAGGTGGGACGGGCTCATGCTTGGCGCCAATACGAGCGAGAACGTGTGCCTCTTGATTACTTTCACGGGCCACATGATGGAACTCGAGCCCCTCGAACCGAGCCGACATTTTTAGGACGGCATTGCGATAAGCCGCCATCTTTGGGTCTTTGGCATCGAAATCTCCATTTATTTGAGATATTTCCAGGTTTGAGTCTCCACGCACTTCTAGGCATTGTATGCCCATGGAGACAGCCATCCGGAGACCATGCAACAAGGCCTCGTATTCGGCTGCGTTGTTGGAGTCTGTGTATAGTATTTGGAGTACGTACTGAACGACGACTCCAGTAGGGGACGTTAAAACGACGCCCGCTCCTAGCCCTGCCAGCATTTTGGAGCCATCGAAATACATAACCCAATTTGAATATGTGTCGTACTCTTTAGGGAGTTCGGCCTCTGTCCATTTGGCGACGAAGTCAGCCAGTACTTGGGATTTAATAGCTCGACGTGGTTTGTATGTAATATCGAATGGGAGGAGCTCAATGGCCCATTTGGCAATCCGGCCCATGGCATCGCGGTTGTTTATAATGTCATTGAGTGGTACTTCGGAAACCACCGTAATTGAGCACTCCTAGAAGTCGTGACGGAGCTTTCGGGATGCCATGAAGACCGCGTATGCTATATTTTGATAATGGGGGTACCGGGATTTGCATGGTGTAAGGACAATGGATACATAGTATACTGGCTTATGAAGCGGGAATTTGTGTCCATCCTGTTCTCGTTCAACAACGAGCACGGCGCTCACCACCTGATGTGTTGCCGATATGTATAACAACATCGGTTCACCGATGTTTGGCGCGGCCAGGATTGGGTTGCTTGCAAGAAGGGTTTTTATTTCCTCCAGTCCGGCTGTTGTCACGTCCATCCACTCGAAGTGATCGGTTCGCCATAGAAGGCGATAGAGTGGCAGTGCCTTTTCTCCCAATCTAGAAATAAAGCGGCTTAGAGCTGCCACGCAACCCGCGAGTTTTTGGACTTGTTTAAGGTCTGTTGGCGTAGCGAATTGTGATAGAGCTCGGATTTTGGCTGGATTTGCTTCAATTCCTCTGTTGGAAACGATGAAGCCCAGCAGTTTTCCAGCGGGGACGCCGAAAATACACTTTTCCAGATTGAGCTTAATGTCATATGCGCGGAGGTTGTCGAATGTGAGACGTAAATCGTCTATTAGTGTCTTGACGTGCCTGGTTTTGATGACGACGTCGTCGACATAAGCTTCAACTGTCTTGCCGATCTGTTTCTCCAGGCATGTTTGAATCATGCGTTCGTATGTGGCGCCGGCGTTCTTAAGCCCGAAGGGCATGGTGTTGAAGCAGAATGGCCCATATGGGGTATGAATGCTGTTGCAGCTTGATCGGACTCCTTCATTTTGATTTGATGGTATCCGAAATATGCATGAAGGAAACACAGTGAGTTGTGTCCTGCGGTAGCATCGATGATTTGATCGATGCGGGGGAGAGGGAAGGGATCCTTAGGGCAAGCCTTGTTGAGGTCTTTGAAATCGACGCACAGGCGCCAGGATTTGTCCTTCTTTGGTACCATCACCAAGTTTGCCAGCCAGTCCGGATGTTTTATTTCTCTAATGAATCCGGCCTCAATTAGCTTGGCTAACTCCTCCCCCATGGCTTGCCGTTTGGGTTCGGAAAAGCGCCGCAGTGCCTGTTTGACAGGTTTATATCCCTTTAATATATTGAGACTATGCTCCGTCAGTTTACGTGGGATTCCAGGCATATCAGAAGGGTGCCAGGTGAATATAACCCAGTTTTCGCGAAGGAAATCCCATAGTGCGGTGTCGACCGTTGTGTCTAGTTGTGCTCCAATAGATGCTGTCTTCTTGGGGTCCGTTGGGTCGACCTGAAATTTGACTATTTCTTCTGCCGGTTTGAAGGAGGTGGATTTGGGTCATTTGTCTAAGATCACACCGTCCCTATCCACCGTGGAGCGCAGTGTGGTTAATTCTTCGGCCCGAGGGCTTCAGATAATGCCTCAAGGGCCAGGGATGCGGTTTTGTTTTCGGCGCGGAGTGCTATGTCGGGATCGCTGACAAGAGTGATTATGCCATTTAGTCCGGGCATTTTAAGCTTCATGTAACCGTAATGAGGTACAGCTTGGAAGCGTGTAAAAGCATCTCGCCCTAACAGGGCGTGGTACCCGCTGCTGAAAGGAGCCACTTGGAAGGTTATTTCTTCGGACCGATAATTCTCCGGGGTGCCGAATACCACGTCAAGTGTGATTTTTCCCGTACACCGCGCCTGCCGACTGGGAATGATTCCTCGGAAGGTCGTGATGCTTTGCTCAATGCGGCTGTTGTTTATTTCCATTTTATGGAGTGTATCCTCTTAGATGAGGTTTAGTCCGCTGCCGCCATCCATGAGGACCTTGGTGAGTCGAAAACCATCCACGATGGGACTGAGGACTAATGCGGCTGGTGCTCGGACTGTCCTGTATTTTGGTTCATCATCGGCATTAAAGGTTATAGCCATGTCGTTCCAAGGGTTTATCGCGGCGATTTGATAGACTTCGGCGAGGTTGTGGAGTGCCCTTTTGCGCTTATTGTTTGAAGCGAATGTCTCGAAGACCGTCAATACTCTGGGGTCGTCGTCTTCTGGAGGGTGTTGCTCCAGGGTGTTTTTGGTATGGATGCCCTCACCGCTCTTGGCTACCTGCCGGAGTATCCAACATGCTCTAAGGCTGTGGGTTGGTATGGTGTCCGGTGTTGTGTGTATTTTCCATGGGCCATCGAGCCATCCCTCCAGAACGGTTCCGTGCCGCGTAATGGGTTTATATTTCTTGGCTATTGGACTGGGCGTGTCCCGAGGATGCGCCCTTTTCGCCCGAACCAGTGGTTGTGTTGGGACCGATGGCTCCCAACAAGCTGCCTGGCCTTTCCAGGCGTTTTCCATTGCGTTGTACTTCTATACGATAGTTGCCAGGTCAGTGAAGTGTAGTATGCGGCGGCGATTAATGGCTTTGAGGATTCCTTCGTTCGTGCAGTTGTTGCAGAACGCTGATATTGCATCCTCGTCGCGGCAATCTTGAACCTTGTCCTTGACAAGGAGGAATCTGGCCCAGAAGCGGTGGACCGTTTCCTGAGAGTACTGTTGTATGCTCATGAGAGCGCTTATGTCTGGGTGGGTTGGTGGAATTGGATCTGGACCCTGACCGATCGATGATCCAGAGTTTGAAGGTTTTCCAGACTTAACAGTCCGGGCTCCGAAGTATCTTCTGGTTGCTTAGGCCTGCTGTCCGATTCTATGTTCGGAAGGCCGGTCACCTCCTTTTGCTGGTGGGTATCCGGCTTTGCAGGGTCGGCAATCCGGATATAGTCCGTCTTTAGTATGGGGGAAGAGTCGCCGTCATGCTCCTCGACTACCGCTATCTGGTGGGTGACCGGTGGAGATTTGATTTCTCTTTGGTCGGGTTTAAGCCCGATCCGATTGTAATCTGTGGCGATTCCAAGGGCGGCGATGCGATCAAGGAGCTCGTTAAAAGACGAAAACTCCGCCGGATCCATCTACTTGGAGTGTTTGGAGTCGATGCGAAGGGGATTTTCGATGGCCCGAGAGGTCATCATCGGCTTAACGGCCGAGCGGGCGGTCATGGTAAAGCCGCCCAGCCGGAGGGTCTGGCCTGGGGCCAATTCTCCTCCGGCGGTGATATTGCCTTTAAGGACAAGGCGAGTCATCGATCCTGTCATCGACGGCAGAGTGGAACTCTCAATGAAAGCACCAATGTCGGTGTCAAAACCGGCGGATCTCGGGTAGGGGGTCCCGAACTGTGCATCTAAGGTCGATGGTAACAGGAGACAGGGGACACCATGTTTACCCAGGTTCGGGCCCTGTCTATGGAGGTAATACCCTACTTCCTGCTTGATTGATCTTGATGGATATGAGTATTACAAGAGTTGATCTACCACGAGATCGTAATGGCTAAACCCTAGAAGTCTAGCCTGTATGACTATGGTAATGAGTATCCCCGTTTCCAGACTAAGTCCTCCGGTTTATATAGACACCGGGAGGATCTAGGGTTACACAAGGTCGGTTACAAAGAAAGGAATCTACATATCCGGTTGCCAAGCTTTCCTTCCACGCCAAGGAGAGTCCCATCCAGACACGGGTGCAGTCTTCGGTCTTCATGTCTTCAAAGCCCATCAGTCCGGCCCATGGCTAACAGGCCGGACGCCCGAGGACCCCTTAGTCCAGGACTCCCTCAGCGACCTCCAAGACACCCCGCCGGTGCATGCGATGCGGTCTTCCCATGTCATGCGCAATGAGCAGCGCCGCGGCGTTGGTGACCCCGAGCGTCGCCATGGGAAGGGCCCCCAGCATCATTCGCGAGATGCACAGGGCCATGCACGCCAAGATGCTGGTGGGAATGGCGCACGACCGCAGAACCGCGATGGAGCTCCTTCTAACGCAGTTAGAAGTCAGAGCACCACACATCACTCGTGCTTCTTGCTGCTACCTACGCTAGCAGAAGCGTTGGCACGAGCGCGACTACTCCTGGATTTTCCTCCTGCCTGGAGAAGCAAGAAGAGTGGAGGGCTGCTGTCCAGAGCCTTATTGGCCTCACCAATAAAGATGGGCACCAGGAGGCAGGTCCTTCGCGGAGGAAGGATCGGAGGCTCTGCAAGGACAATGCAGTCCCCTGCACCACGACAGCAACAGTCGCCAGCTCGGCTGGTCGATGCCCGCGGTGATGGATCCACGGCGTCGTCTGATCCACGAGCTCACCGCGACCAATGTCAAGTTCTTCCCGAACAGGTCAAATAAGACGCTCGAACTACCATCGAGCGGCGGCAGGAAGTGCGCCATCAATCTAATAGGCGCGCAGGGCCCACCATAGACAGGCCTACACCGGGCGATTCTGGTGACTTACCTTACGAGGTGGGTTGTCCAGCTTTCACCTGTGAGATGCGCCGATTTCAGTGGCCCACTTCCCGCACGTTCAAACCAGAGGTCCCAGAGAAATACGATGGCAAGACTCATCCCTCCGAGTTCCTGAGCATTTACACCATCGCGATGCAAGCTGTCAGGGCTCGAGACGGCAAGGTGCTCGCCAACTACTTCCTGTTGGTGCTCAAGCCCAACATCAGGTCATGGTTGATGCACCTGCCAGTAGATTCCATCTCCTCTTGGTCAGATCTGTGCCACGAGTTTGTTGGTGCCTTTACCGGAGGCCACCAAGCTCCTGGCCAGGCGAGTGATTTACATCTCATCCCCCATAAGGATGGTGAATCCTTGCGCAAGTACATACAGAGATTCAGCCGTATGCAGTACAACATCCCAGATGTTCATCCTGCCACTGTCATAAGTGTATTTCATCAGATTGTGCGCAACCGCAAGATCCACGAAGTGCTAGTGATGAACAAGGTTAGGGATGTTGCCGAGCTTTATGTTTTGGCCGTTAGGTGTGCTCGGGCTGAAGAAGGAAGGAAGTACCCCGGCGAAGATGCCAGCGCGGGAAGTGACTCCGGGGACGAAGACGTCGTCGCCCCGGCAAAGAAGGGCCGATGGCCAACAGGAAGCGCAAGGGCAAAACCGTGCTTGCCGTCGAGGAATCCGGCAACCCCAGCACCGCCAAGAAGGCCAGGGTTGATGACCTCGGCAAGGAGGTTGCAGGGTGCACCGCCTGCCAGGCCTTGACGGCTGCCGACAAGCCAGAGGGCTCCGACAAGCAATATTGCAAGATCCATCGCACCAAGGGCCATGACCTCGAGAACTGCTGGCAAGTTGAGTAGCTTGTGGAAAAGCAAAAAGCTGAGTATTGAAGGCGAGACAAGGAGAAGGGCCAGGATGGTGCTGAGGCATTCGGCAAGAAGCATGGTGGCTGAGGAGGCCGCCGCGGTAAGGAGAAGCAATAGGAGAGGCCTGCTCGGGGCCGTTACAAGAAAGAGGGAGATGATGACCATGAAGAGGACGACGAGTCTAGCGAGCATGAGTTTCAAAAAGCTACACAGGCCGTGTGCATTGATGGTGGTGCCTCGTTACATTCTTCTCACCGAAAACTTAAACAATGGTCGCGCGAGATTAATGCGACAGAGCCATCGATCGATGCCCAGAAGCCACTCAAATGGTCCAACACGCCTATCATTTTTGACACCGAGGATCACCCTAATCTCACAACCGCAGTCGGGTGCTTGCCATTGTTGGTTTCACCGATAATTCGCAACCTCAAAGTGACAAAAATGCTAGTTGACGGCAGGGCCTGTTTGAACTTGATCTCGCCCAAAGTGATCAAGAGGTTGCAAATTCCTAATGGAGATCTCGAAGAGACAGGCACGTTTCAAGGGATCAATCCAGGGAGAAGCCAGCCCAAGGGTAAGATCACACTACCAGTTACATTTGGTGGTGAGCTGAACTACAGGACATAGAAGATCATTTTTTATGTCGCCAAGATCCCGTTGCCGTATAATGGGATCCTTGGCCGTCCAGCACTGGCCAAGTTTATGGCGGCGTCACACTACGCCTACAACACAGTAAAGATGCCCGACCCGATGAGCACCATCACTGTCGGCTCCAACAAGAAAGATGCGCTCATTTGCGCCGACCAACTCTACCGGGAGGCGGTGGTAGCACCTGCCGCCAAGGCACTTGCTCCTGCCACTGGAGCTCCCGAAGGGAAGAAGATTGGCAAGACCTCTTGCACCAGCAAGACCTCTTGCACCCACTCTGGTAAGCGTGCCTCCTCGGAGTGCTGCGTTCCCGTCGAGGAAGTGCCAGAGAGCTCCACCGACAAGAGCAAGAAATCTAAGGCAGCACCACCAGAAACTAAGAAGGTTTCCATCAAGGAGGATGGCACGGGCAGAGCTTTCACTATAAGCTCCACCCTCGACAGCAAATACGAAAGCGCGCTGATCGCCTTCCTGCGGGCGAATGTCGATGTGTTTACATGGCAAGCATCTAACATCCCCAGCGTTCCCATGGAGGTGATTGAGCACCATCTTGCTGTCTGTCCTCATGTGCGGCCGTCAAGTAGAAGGTTAGGAAGCAAGCTTTGGAACGGCAAGAGTTTATCATTGAAGAGGTTAGGAAGTTGGAAGTGGCAGACTTGGTCAGAGGAGTGCTCCAACCAACATGGTTGGCCAATCCGGTGGTGGTGCGCAAGGAGAACGGAAAATGGAGGCTATGCATTGATTATACAGATATCAATAAAGCCAGTCCAAATGATCCTTTCCCCTTGCCACGCATCGAGCAGATCATGGACTCCACTGTCGGGTGCGACTTACTATCATTTCTTGACGCCTACTCAGGGTCCCATCAAATCTTCATGGAGAAGGAAGATAAAGAGAAGACCGCGTTTATCACCCCATGTGGTATGTATTGTTTTATACGAATACCTTTCGGGTTGAAAAGCGTCGGTTCAACGTTTGCCAGAGCAGTCCAGATCATTTTTTAGCCCTAGCTGCATAGAAATATGGAAGCTTATATGGATGACATAGTGGTCAAAACCAAGGACAAGGCAACACTTGTGAAAGATTTCGAAGAAACATTTGCAAATTTGCGCAAGATCAATCTCAAGCTCAATCCTGAGAAGTGTGTGTTTGGCGTCCCATCCGGCAAGCTTCTAGGGTTCTTTGTGTCTCAGCGTGGGATCGAGGTGAACCCCGACAAGATCAAGGCAATTGAGCAAATTGAAGCACCAAGACGAGTCAAGGATGTACGTCGACCTGCTGGTTGTGTTGCTGCTTTGAGCAGGTTCATCTCCAAATCTGCTGAGCACACCCACCCCTTTTTTAAGATATTGAAAAAGGCAAGTCCAATGAAATGGAATCCAGAAGTGGAGGCAACGCTGCAAGATTTGAAGAAATACTTCTCCTCTACGCCAACACTAGTTGCACCTAAGTCACAAGAGCCATTGCTGCTATATCTAGCAGCAACGAATCAAGTGGTCAGTGATGCGCTAGTGGCGCAGAGGGAAGTAGATGAAGAAACAGCGGCAGCGGCAAGCCCGTCAAATGACGAGCCAGGATCATCCCCGGCAAAGTCTGGTGCCGGCAAGGAGGGGCCTTCCTCGGCAGAGTCTGGTGCCGGGAAGGCACGATCTGCACAAGCAAATGAAGTGACACAGAAGAAGAAGATGGTGCAGCACCCAGTTTATTTTGTCAGCCCCCTCTTGCAGGGGGCTGGATCAAGATACCCTGGTGTGCAGAAGTTGCTCTTCGGCCTCCTTATGGCCTCGAGGAAGCTAGGCCACTATTTTCAGGCACATGATATCACCATCATCACTCGCTTCTCGTTGCAATGGATCTTGCACAACCCAGATGAAACTGGAAGGATTGTGGAGTGGGTGTTGGAACTGTCAAGCTTTGGTCTCAGGTTTGAAAGCACCTCGACAATTCAGAGCAGAGCCTTAGCGGAGTTCATTGTAGAATGGACCTCAACGCCTGACGAGGAAATTCAAGAGACCACTCTCCCCGGCAAGGAAACGAGCAGTGATTGGATTATGTACTTTGATGGGGCTTTCTCGCTGCAAGGCGCCGGCGCTGGTGTGCTACTTGATGTACCCACCGGAGAGCACCTCAAGTACGTAGTCTAGATGCACTTTCCTCGGGAGAGTTCAACAAACAACACTGCGGAGTATGAGGGACTGCTTGCCGGTCTCAGGATCGCGGCAGACCTAGGAATTATGAAGCTCATCGTTAGAGGTGATTCACAGCTTGTTGTCAAGCAAGTCAACAAAGATTATCAGAGCCCGTTGATGGAAGCTTACATAGATGAAGTGAGGAAGTTGGAGGAGCATTTTGACGGTCTGCAAGCAGAGCATGTTCCTCGAGCAGAGAACAACATTGCTGACGACCTGTCAAAACGTGCTGCCCTCAAGTTACCTGTGGAACTAGGGACCTTTGTGCTCCAATTAACTTAGCCATCTGTTGAACCATCGGCAGGATAGAATAAGCGAAGCAAGTTGGGCCCCGGCAAGTACTTTCCCGCTGAGCTCCCAGGAGCCAAGCTTGCCAGCGGGTAATAGGCTCCGGCAGGGCCTCAAGCCCTTGCTGTGGAGACAACTGATCCCACAGCAGAAGACACGCCTTTAGTCCTTGCCGTTGAGCCTTAGGCTCCAGCATGGGCACAACACATCGTTAAGTTCCTCCAAATAGGGGAGCTCCCCGAAGAACAAGAAGAAGCAGAGAAAGTAGCCCGTCGGTCCAACATGTACCAGTTTTGTGGACGCTGTCCTGTACAGAGAAAGACCGAACATCGTGAAATTGAAGTGCATTCCCTGGGAGGACGGATTGGTGCTATTGGCAGAGATACATGGAGGCATATGTGGCTCTCACATAGGATCAAGGTCTCTTGCCGGCAAGGCATTCCGGCAAGGTTTCTCTTGGCCCACTGCCCTCTAGGATGCGACTGCACTTCCATTCAACGAAACTCCATCAGCCAGCTCAAGCTCTCCAGACGATCCCTCTCTCCTGGCCATTTTTGGTCTAGGGGCTCGACATATTGGGCCCTTTTCCTCGTGCTCTCGGGGGCTTTGAGTACTTGTACGTCGCAATTAGCAAGTTCACAAAGTGGCCGGAGGTGGAGGCAGTGAGAAAGGTGATAGCACAGTCGGCCGTCAAGTTCTTCAAAGGACTAGTTTGCCGTTTTGGTGTGCCAAACAGAGTTATCACCGACAACGGCACACAGTTCACAAGCCACAGCTTCATGCAGCATATCCAAGACCTCAGCATAAAAATCTGTTTTGCTTCTGTTGCTCATCCGAGAAGCAACGGGTAGGCAGAAAGGGCAAATGCTGAAGTGTTGCGGGGCCTCAAAACAAGGACTTTTGACAGGCTACACAAGTGCGGAAGATGCTGGATTGATGAGTTGCCGACAGTTCTTTGGTGAATCAGGACGACACCAAATCGAGCCACCGGCCAGACATCCTTCTCCTTGGTATATGGGGCAGAAGCAGTTCTCCCCACAGAACTCATATACGGGTCACCTCGAGTGCTCGCTTATGATGAGCTTGAGCAAGAGTAGTTGCAGCAAGATGATGCTACGCTCATTGAGGAAGATCGTCTTCAGGCTGCTATGCGAGCTGCGTGCTACCAGCAAGCCTTGCACTGCTACCATAGCCGCAAGGTTCACGCCCGAAGCCTTGAGCAGGGCGACCTTGTTCTTCGGCACGTTCAGTCGGCCAAGAATTCCAACAAGTTGACACCAAAGAGGTAAGGCCCTTATCAGGTAATACGAGTCACCAGGCCCGGCGCAATCTGCCTAGAGATCGAGGATGGTATTCCAGTGAGCAACTCCTGGAATATCGAACATCTTCGCAAGTTTTACCCATGAGGCAAGGTTCCCTCGCATAAAATTTTGCCGGGGGGATGATGGTATGGAGTATGGACGCCAACAGGCGATGTTCGAAGTGGCATCTTGCGGGAAAGTGCACAGCAGCGAAAAGCTAAGTTGTGAAACCTTGAGTGAATTTCTTTTAAATATGAGATTATTTTTCTTGAACGATTTCTGTTCTTGTATGGAAAACCTGCACGCGAAGGAACCCTGTCATAATTGGTTGCGCCCTTGCTCTGTTTCGAGTCCGCTCAACAGTTCAAGTGGCTGCACTAAGGACGGCAAGGTCTCTTGTCGGCAGCGACACCCCCGGCAGGCAGCTAAGGATCCGCTCCTCAAAGCGCTCGCGGTAAGGGTGCGCACACCGGCAAGTTTTTTCCCAATAAAGCGTAGGGTATATGCCATACAGAGGGAAATTAGATGAGAAAGATAGCATGCATTCAATCCAAAGGGCAACAAGTTATATATCACATCAATGGTTGCCACACTTCTAACTTAAAGATAAACTGTCATTGGTACAAGTTCATGGCGTCAAGGAGAAGAGAAGCGGCTAGTCCCTGCGCTGGCCTTCCACCCTCTTGACTTGGTCCACCACATCGATAATAGGCGCGACGAGCTCTTCAAGTGCCTTGCGGTCTGCATCCTCTGGCAAGTTGTCAAGCACTTTGGTGAGATCGAGGCCAGGGTTCCTGTATGCCACCTTGGTGAGCACCTTGAGAAGGACGGCCCGGCAAAGCTTGCGGGATTCATTGGCCAGTTGGGTTGCTTGGTTGGAGTGGAGCAGCTTCAGGGCATCAAGGAGGGCCTCGAAGAACATGGCCAGCCTGGCACTCGGAGTTACCCTCTCCTCTAGGGAATACCTGAAATTCGATAAGCCCATGATGGGCAGTTCTGTGGTGAGCCTCTCTGCGACGTTGATGAGGCGCTCAGTCCAGATCCCCATGCCTTTCACATAGTCATTGTAGGTGGCAACGACGCTCTCAAGCAGTTTCTTCTCCGCCTGGAGGTCCTTGGCCAGGGTCTTCTCACGACCCCTGCTGCCCTCAAGGGACTCCTCCAGTGTGGTCAGCTTGAGCTTCAAATAGGCAATGGAGTCGTTGGGAGCAGAGATCTGTTTGGTCTTGTCAGATATGGTGGTCTGGAACTCCGCCAAGGTATAGGCAGTTTTGTCTCTATCGCCTTTGAGTGTCGAGACCTCCTTCCCGTGCCTCTCCAGATCTGCCTCCAGCTTCTCCACCTTCCCGGCCAGCTTGTTCTTGGCGGCCTCTACAGCTTCAGCGGCATCAACGGGTTCCTTTAGCTTGCCGGCATGGTCCAACACAAGAGCATCAAGCGCTTTCTTGTGCTCCTACTCCAGCTCTTGGGCCCGTTGCACGACAAGATTCTCAATCTTCTCATCCTTGCCGTGGAGCTTGGCGGCAAGTGCCTCCTCGTAGGCGGCAGGTCCTCCTCGTGAGCATCGAGCAGGACACGACGTTCCCTTAGTTTAGCATCGTCCATGGCAGACTGTTGAGCGGCCTCCTCCTATGCCTTCTCAACGTCGGACTGCTTCAAAAGAAGCTCGTCCCAACGTTATCTTCAGTTCATTCCATGCCTTGGCAACTAGACCTGCATCTGCTCGACACGCTTTTGGAGGTCTGCCTCTGCCGCGTCGACAACCACTGCCTTGGAGTCTAGTTTCTCCTTGCGGGTACGGTGAAGCGCCTGGAGCTTCTGGAAGTTGTCGCTCATGGCCTGGAGGACCTGGTCTTCCTTGGATCCGCTGCTGCTGGCGTGCGGCTCTTGAACAATCTTGAGCCCGACAGCTGCAATGATTTCTTCGTCAAAAACCTATCCCTCGGTGGGCGCTCAAGTACTTGCCATCCCCGGGATGTTGACGAACAGGTTGTCGCCAATTTTTAGGTACCTGCTTGAGGGAGGGGCTTCGGATGTTGACGGCTGGTCCTCAACAACCGTCTCCCCGGTAGGCGAGGACTCCGGGACTGATGTAGCGCCAGGCGCTCCTGCAGTAGGAATGCCGTCAGTACGGTCGCCGGTCTCCTTGTCGGACTCCCCGGCAGGCCCCTTGGTGGCCTCTTCATGCGCGTCCTTGGCAGCCTCGTCAGCAGTGACTTTGGCGGCCTCGGCGGCAGCATCCTTGGCGGTCTCCACGATGATGGAGTTGACGTCTGGCTGGTCGGTCCAAGGGAGATCTGAAAACCAAGGAGGAGAAATGAGGCAAAACCAAGGCTGAAGTTCAAAACAAAAAAATGATGATGACGACAAGTGCCAGGAAGCAGGTGGCTTACCTGTGACGAGCTATTGGGAGGTGGCTCCCTCCCCGAAAACATTTGTTGCCGGTGTAGAACTGCAGGCGTCCGTGCCTGCCGGCTCTTCCTCCACGAGGGGGGGCTCGTCAGTGGAAGCCCTTGCTGGGGATCCCTCCCTGAGCGGTGTGGTTGACGGAGGCGGCATGTCGGAGGTGGCCCTCAGTGGCCCCTCCTGTTGCCGTTCTTCTACTGCAAACCCGGCAAGGTTAGCAGTGAAGATACACACCCCGACGCCCGCCAGCGGGAAATGAGTAACGGGCTCAGGATGGGGGCTGGGTTGGGGGCTGCGTCGTGGGCTGGAATCCGGGCAAATTGTGATTGTCTCCGGCGCGCCTGAGGTGCTTGCCGGGGCTCGTCACCCGTTGGGGTCTTGGCCTTCTTCGCCATTCTCTGCGCCAGCGTTTCCGTGTCTCTGCAGGGATGGGCCAAAGCGAGAGTAAGATAAGATAAGCAAAACAGGGACTCATGGGATGAAGAAAGCGGTAATACACTTACTCATCTTCTTCTTCTTCTAATCTCTTCTCCCTCCTAGGGCTAAAAGAGGAGAGGTCAAAGTCGGCCTCTGCTATGGTGTCCGTGCGAGGGGTGGGGACGGAGACCTGGGCCGCTTGGCTGTTGCAGAGGCGGCAACTCCTGCCTTCTTCGCTGCCGCGGTCATGCACCTCGTATGGCGCATAGGTTGCGGCTGGACTTCTTACCGCTATGTAGCCTTGCCGCCCGCCCCTTGGCGGGGACCTCTTCGCGCAAGGAAGCCTGAGGGACTGGCTCGCTGGAGATGGTTTGCCGAAGGACACATTTATTCTTTGGGGCTGGGGTCTCCACTTCAGTTGTCTCTTCAGTTGTTTCTTCGGCTGTCTCTTCGGTAAGTGAGCCCCCAGCAGCCGCGCCACTGTGCTCTCCGGCAGGCCCCCCCGCTCGGAAAAGTCCTCCTCTAAACCGGCCTCATCTTCCACGAAGCCGACGTTGCCGGCCTCTTTGGCAAGGGCTGCCTCTTCCGCCCTGCTAGCAATATACGCCACCTCTTCGTCAATGGTGGGGCGGATGAGGTTCGTTTCTTCCCGGATGGCCCTCTCCGACAAGTTGTCGAAGAACTCTTGTACTCGCTCTTCGGATGGCTCGGCCGAGGTCTGATCAAGGCCATGGGCATTGAACACCGGCATCATGGCGATGATTGAGGTTAGGGCCGAGTTGTTGCAGAAGGGGATCACGCCCGCCGGCAACCTAAGCGCCCTGTCAGCCTTGAGGTGGAACAACTTTTGGCAGAGAGCCGCGTGATGTATGACCGTCAGATTGTTGTTCAGGCCAGGGTGTAGCCGCATGATATCTGCTGTGTTCCGGTATTCCCAAGCCGGTCCCCCTTGTTCTGCAGAGGGGTGATGCGGCGGCGGAGGAAGTCGACACCAACCACCTCGATTGTGAGCCCAGCAGCCTTGAGGCGATTGATCCTGGTGGTCGCTGAGGGAGTCCTGGACTAAGGGGTCCTCGGGCGTCCGGCCTGTTATCCATGGGCCAGACTGATGGGCCGTGAATACACGAAGACTGAAGACTATGCCCGTGTCCGGATTGGACTCTCCTTGGCGTGGAAGGCAAGCTAGGCGACCTATTGTGAAGATTTCCTCCTATGTAACTGACCTCATGTAACCCTAGGTCTCTTCGGTGTCTATATAAACCGGAGAGCATAGTCCGGATAGGACAGATTCATTACCATATACTCATAGGCTAGACTTCTAGGGTTTAGCCATTACGATCTCGTGGTAGATCAACTCTTGTAACACTCATATTCATCAAGATCAATCAAGCAGGAAGTAGGGTATTACCTCCATAGAGAGGGCCCGAACCTGGGTAAACATCGTGTCCCCCGTCTCCCGTTACCATCGATCCTAGACGCACAGTTCGGGACCCCCTACCCGAGATCCGCCGGTTTTGACACCGACATTGGTGCTTTCATTGAGAGTTCCACTATGCCGTCGACATAAGGCTCGATGGCCCCTTCAATCGTCGGTGGTGGCGTTGTTAAGGGAGAAACCTTTCTCCCCGGACACATCTTTGTGTTCGGCGGCTTCGTACTGCGGGCCAACTCGCTCGGCCATCTGGAGCAGATCGATAGCTACGCCCCTGGCCATCAGGTCAGATTCGGAAGTTTGAACAACGTCGTGGACATCTGTGGGGACTTGATCTCCGACGGATTTGAGACCGCGGCAACCGCCCCCCTTTGCCCCGTTGAACATGGCTTAAACCTGTCATCGGGCCGCATCCAGGAGATAGCTCATGTAACCACTCCGGCCTTAGATCCGGAGCAGATCAAGACGTCCGAAGATGGGAGACTCAACCCCATCACGGGGGCTGCCGAGTCTGCGGCATTGGAGCCGCGCGCGGATCCCACTTCATACGATACCTGCATCAACGGAACCCCGGACTCATCTCCAATATCGAGTTCCGAACCCTGCGAGCTCGCGGATACCGAACTCGATCGTTTATCGATATCCAAGTTCAGCGCCGCAGATGTCTTTCAGCACTCGCCTGTGGGCGATCTACTAAGCTCACTGAAAAACCTATCCCTGGCAGATGGCTCGTCGCCGAACTATGTCCGGTTTGACCTTATGACGGATGACGGAGAATTTTGCTTCCCACCCGCCACCCACTTCATAGCCACTGTCGAAGACCCAACCAACATGCTTGACCTCCGCCCCAAAGACATCGACGGTATGGATGACGATTCGGGGCAAGACCAGAGCTCACTATCCGCTAGACGCAGGACAACCACTTCCTTGTATGACGTGTGTATGGTAGACACACCCAACAACGATATCGACGATGAGAAGGAGGATCCAGTTGAGGATAAATCTCCTGGTACACAATCCTAACACCGGCGCCCCCGGCACCGCTCTAGGTCACGTCGCCCAAGCGAAAACAATACTAGCAACGGAGGTGATACTACTCCGGACAACAAAGACGATCCGAACAGAAGGACCAGGAAAGCGGGCAAGATAGCCCCGATGAACAGGTCATGTATGAAGACTCGGAGGATAGCAATTATCTTCCCCTCTCCGAGGAAGAGGAGAGCCCCGACAACGAAGAATTCATTATGCCGGAGGAACCTCTTGAGCAGGAGCGCTTTAAACGCTTGCTAATAGCCACAACAAGGAATCTAAGAATAAAGCAGCTGCAGCTTCAAGCAAGCCAAGATATGCTCAATGATAAATGGACCGAGGTCCTAGCCGCCATAGAATACGGCCCTAGTGGCCTGGACAAATGCCACCCCAAGTGCAGGTGGCTTCCTCCACATGATGGCAAGGCGCTGTAGCCCGTTCCACCATCGAATAATGCGGCAGATCATAGTTCAGTCCGGATAAAGCAGCAGCCCAAGCAGAATACCATACCAAACAATCCGACCGTAAGAACAAGACGGTTCGGGAAAACAATGGCAATATCCGCCAAAGTTTAGTGGGCGGAGCAGGACAGACAAGATCGACGTACAGATCGCGGGGATATGCCCCGACCGGTTATGATGGTCAATCAGCCGGACTCAACCAAGCTAACCACGCCCAAATCTGCCAACGGCATCCAAAGGAGGTGCTTCACATTGTGGCCCAACATAGGGGAGCCACGCACCCGCTTTGCTTCACCAACGAGGTAATGGAGCACGAATTTCTAGACGGGTTCAAACCCATCAACATCGAATCATACGATGGAACAACAGATCCCGCAGTATGGATTGAGGACTATCTCCTCCATATCCACCTGGCTCGCGGAGACGACCTCCATGCCATTAAATACCTGCCTCTCAAGCTTAAGGGGCCAACACGGTACTGGATAAACAGTTTGTCAGAAAATTCTATTGGCAGCTGGGAAGATTTGGAAAACGCCTTTCATGACAACTTCGAAGGAATATATGTCCGGCCGCCAGATGCCGACGACTTAAGTCATATTGTCCAACAGCCCGGCGAGTCAGCCAGGGAGCTTTGGACCAGGTTCTTAGTCAAAAAGAACCAAATTGTCGACTGTCCAGACGCGGAAGCCCTCGCGGCCTTCAAACATATTGTCCGGGATGAATGGCGAGCACGCCACCTCGGCCAGGAAGGACCTAAATCCATGACCACCCTTACCGCTGTAATGACTCGCTTTTGTGCGGGAGAAGACAACTGGCTCGCTCGCAAAAGCAACAGCACCAGCGACCCGGGCACTTCCGAAATCCGAGACGGCAACGGCAAGCCACGACTAACCGAACACAACAGTCGCAACAATAATGAAAGATTAAAGATTACGTGACACAGCGGTCAACGCCGGATTTCACAATCCGAAGCCCGGTCAACGGAAGAAGCCATTTAAGGCCAGCCAGGATGGACCATCCGCCCTCGACAGGATACTGGACCGATCTTGTCAGATTCACGGTCACCCTGATAAGCCAGTCAATCACACCAACAGAAACTATTGGGTCTTTAAATAGGCAGGAAAACTTAACGCTGAATACAAGGGGAGGAGGCCACCAAGCGATAAAGACGACGGAGCGGCTCGCCAGCCGAACATCAGGGACCAGAAACAGTTTCCCTCCAACGTTCGACCACTACCGGAGCGGAAATAGCAGTTCGGCTTCCGCCACCCACCCACTATGCTGGCAAGATTTACACCACGCGTACATCACTACGCGCTCAAGATACCATGGGCATCGGCGGCAGCACAATACGGGCACCCCTGCAAGCATTCCCGTAACGTTTTTTATCCGTTTTCTTCACTTTTCTTTATTATAAACAGGTGACCAACAGGACATCACCTACAACGGACTCTATCGAAGTTCGGATCTGTACACTCACCTAAGGGGCTACTTCCGTTAAGGATTCCCCTCCCAGAGGACGGGCGGCACAGTCGTGCGACAGGAGGTCCAAAATAGCTTTTGTAGACTGCACTCTTAATTTTTGAGCCTATACTATGCCCTTTTCCCTCCGTTCCCGACCCCGAGCATGTCAAATAGCCGGGTTGTGGTTTTTCTTTTTTATATATGAATTTATCATTGGCATATTGCTCCACTCCCAGTAAACTTCATCCGAGCTAATCTTAAAATACTCTTGCTACAATGAATATGGCCGCAACGACTGTGTCACAAGACACGTCTCGACATAACATGCCAGAGGCCAGGTATAGGAACAAATGAGTCACCAATAAAAGTCCGAACAACTCTATAGCGTACTTCGGCGTCGCAAGTTTGGCCTTATGTGCATCAGCTCCGAATCATTGTCTTTGGTCAATAGTTGGGTTGCCCGGCTCCTATGCTTGCTACCCTATGTTCCGCTCTATCGGCTAGGGTAGTAAAGGGAGAACTACTGCGATTGTGCCCTGGTTTGACTGTATGAGCATCTCAGTAGAGAAAGCCGAAAACTGACTGTCATGATGCGGCGAGAGCTGGTCAACCACTTGACGACTTATTCGAATCTTTAGCGATTCTCCGTGTTACACGAAGGATCTTTTTCAGATCAAAATATGTAAGGCACAATATTATGATATGCCACATACATACCAGGGGCTATGTCGTAGCCCCACCATAAAACTCCTATGGCTAAGTGAAAGTGTTAACGCCCTATAGTCCGATTGCCTGGTTCACCGCATTATCACCTCCTTTATGGACCAAGACGTTGGATAAAGAGTGATTCAATGCTTTTCCGAACACCCCCGTATTTCCTACGAGGGGGCTGAAGCCGACGACTGGAAAACTTTCAAATTACATTAAAACGGCCGCATAGGAGGAATACAAGCTTTCGAGCAAAAATAGATTAACTATAAAGTTGCCTGTTGCAACCCTTGTACACATCACTCGAATATTATGTCTTTCGAGCATTGACCCACTATCAAGCGAGCCGCCTCTAGGACGTCTCCAAAATAATGCTTCGGTTTTGGACGGTCCTTGCCTTTGGGTGGACTCTTCGTCGCAACATCGATGGCCTTCATCTTCCCCCAGAATGTCTTTACTCGAGCGAAGGCCATCCGTGCACCTTCAATGCACGCCGACCGCTTCATAGCGTCGATACGCGGCACCGCGTCAGCAAGCCGCTGCACCAGGCCGAAGTAACTACTCGGAACAGGTTCAGCCGGCCACAAACGGACTACGACGTTCTTCATGGCAGCGTCGGATATCCTATGCAGCTCGGCCCACTGGGACATCTGCTCATTCAGCAACAGAGGGCGCTTCGACGCGCCAAATTGTGACCAGAAAAGCTTCTCCGTTGCATACCCCTCTTGCGCCTGATAAAACTGCGCCGCATCGGAAGAACTCTTCGGCAAGTCTAAAAAATTGTCTGGAGAACTCCATACTTGGTTAAACTGCGCATAGTTCAGATCGCCGAACTTAGCCTGTAGCAAAAAGGGCTTGCCAGCCACAATCTCCCCAGCTTGCCGGATCTCCTCACGGGCTGCTCTGGATTCAGACCGCACTTCTTTCGCCTCTCGTAAGGCCTTGTCAAGTTCAGCTGTTTAGGCTTCATTTTCCTTCTCAAGAAGTTTACAGCGGCCAGCCGCATTCTCTAACTCGCGCGCCATGGTGGACATTGCCTCCTTGTCCTGGCGCCGCGTGGCTTGTTCGGCCTTCAATTCAGCCGATGCCTTTTCGGCAGCCGCATTACTAAACCGGGCCTGCTCCTTGGCCCGGGTTAGCTCCGCCCGAAGGGCTTCCACGGCGGCAACACCATCTGCATTGATGCACATTTCATATCAAACTCTCTTCAGCGTCAGGCTTACATTACAAGCACATTGGTGTAAGGAATGGTTACAATATATACCTTGCGAGTCGTCAAGACGCCTGTTGATCAAAGCAATGTCATCCTCCGCAATATCCAGCTTTCGCTGCAGTTCGGTTACCTCCGAATTTCGGGCAGTGGCAGGAGGGGAGACAGCCTGCATTCCAAATTAAACCAAGGTTAAGTACCTGAAAATATCTTTTCAATCCTCCGATCACTTCCTTTGGAAGGCGATCCGAGTCTCAGGGGCTACTGCATACACAACAGGTGCATTCTGTCAATATTATTCAATTGGCAACATTACATCACAAACCTCAAAACCTCTCAGAAGGCTCGTAAAGGCCTCGTTCAACCCGCTCTTCACAGATACAACTTCTTCGACCACCATAACCATTAAGGCACAGTGCTCCTCTGAAACAGACGCTCGTCGCATCATGTCCGTCAACGTCTCCGGCACTCCTGGGTCTTCGGACACCGCTGCCGGAGCACGACATTCCTTTGAAGGAATCCGCTTACCTACCTCTAGCATTGTCTCCGGCTGTAAACCGGACAGTTCGGGGCCGTCATTCTTGATCCCCGAACCCTATGTGACAGAGGCACCACCTTCGGGCAGCTCCTTCCTCGTTTCCTGCACTACTTGCCGGTTGGGAGGAGCCCTCTAGGACGACACCTCGAGATCATCCGCCCTGTTAGGCGAGGAGGCCAGAGAAGACGTGTCACTCTCCATCATCTCTGGAAGAAGGTCTCCCGAGGAGGAGGACGATTGAGAAACACCAGGCGTTAACCTGCGAGGATGCACATATGTCGGAGGGTTATTTCAGTAATAAGAAAGGAATGAGGTATGGTTAAAGTGCCCTGCTCCACTTACGGTCTGGCCGGAGGTTCGTCCTCATCATCAAGCTCAATGACGACATCGCTTGCCCGGCCCAAGCCGCCCGACGATGGCATTTTCCCTTTCTTGGATGGCTTCCCCTCCCGACCTCCAGAAGCGGCCCTCTTCTTGCCATGAAGTGCCCCCTCCACACCTTTGCCCCTGGGCAAAAGGGTTTCGGTTTCCCCGAACACAGCGCCTAAATCGCCCTTAGGATGGGCATCTCCTCTGGGCTCCCCGCTCTCGCCCCCCTCTGTAGACACCGTACGGTGTCGGGATCAACATCCGCGTCAGTAGGGCGGACGCAGGGTCTTCGGGAAGGGGGGCCGGACACCAGATTAACACCGCTTTCTTTATCCAGTCCTGTATAAGGGCAGGTTGTCTAGTGTCTTGTCAAGAGATGCTTGAATGAAAGGTGTGCGGGGATTGAATACTTACCGGAGTGTCCGGATGCTTGCAGTCGAGGCCGACGTCTTCGGTGGTGTCCGGCCATTGCTCTCGCTCCCCGAAATATAACTTCCACATTCCTTCGTGCGTAGTACCAAAGAAGTGCTGAAGAGTCCGCCGCCCTTCTGGATTGAACTCCCACATTCGGAGAGGCCGCCGTTGACACGGCAGGATCCGGTGGACCAGCATTACCTAAACGACGTTCACAAGATCGATGCCCTTCTCGGTAAGGCTTCGGATGTGACCTTGCAGAGTCTGCACCTCATTAGCGGATCCCAAGTCCAACCCCTTGTTGATCATGAAGCAAGCTGAGTCGGAGGCCCGGGTCAGAACGCAAGCGTAGCCACCCACTTGGAGCTTCGCGACTCGTTGACAGAAAACCACCCCTGCTGCCATAGTTCGGAAGACTCGGCGAAGGATCCTTCAAACCAAACCGCGCTGGCAAGCTTATTTATTACAACGCTGCCACACTCTGACTGCTCCCCCTCTATCACCCGTGGCCTCACATCAAAAGTCTTGAGCCACAAATCAAAGTGCGGAGGAGTCCGGAGGAAGGCCTCACACGTGACGATGAATGTCGAGATGAGAAGAATAGAGTCCGGGGCCAGATCATGAAAATCTAGCCCATAGTAGAACATGATCCCCCGGACGAAGGGGTTAAGCACGAACCCTAACCCATGGAGGAAGTGGGACACGAATACTACCCTCTCGCCGGATTTGGGGTGGGAACAATCTTCCCCTCGGTAGGAAGCCGGTGAAGGATTTCTGGGGTCAGGTACCTCGCTACGCGGAGCTTCGCAATATCCTCCTCCGTGACGGAAGAGGCCACCCACCGGCCTGAGCGGCTGGACCCGGACATGATTGGGGCTGATGGTGATTGTGACTCGAGGTCTAGAACTCAAGGTGGCTGGGGTTGAGGAAGAAGCAAGCACGGAAGAAAAAAGACAAGTCTGGTCCCTATATGAAGGCCCAGAATATAGAGCGTCCCGTCCTGGGTCTTGAAACTTACCTATCCCCAAGGAATTGTACCCAGGGGACGGTTGGGTTACCCATACCTACATTATTGAAAATCCCATGAATAAGGGGACACGATCCCTGCTTTGACAAGACGTGCCAATAAAACCGCCTCCGGAGACATGGGGCGACGGGCTAGCCAACGGTTGGAAATAATAACCGGGCAGGTGTGATACAATGTCATCAGGAATTGTCAGCAGATTGGACTCGTGGAGTATTGTATTTTCTACAATTATATACACAGGTCCAGATACAATCATCACATCCGAAGACTACCTTGGGATTCGGAAGAAGGGGAACCTGCCTTGCAATGCCGAAGACAATCTGCACCCCAGACTCCTCGTCATTGAAGCCAGGTTCAGGGGCTACTGAGGGAGTCCTGGACTAAGGGGTCCTCGGGCGTTCGGCCTGTTATCCATGGGCCGGACTGATGGGCCGTGAAGACACGAAGACCGAAGACTATGCCCGTGTCCGGATTGGACTCTCCTTGGCGTGGAAGGCAAGCTAGGCGACCTATTGTGAAGATTTCCTCCTATGTAACCGACCTCATGTAACCCTAGATCTCTCTGGTGTCTATATAAACCGGAGAGCATATTCCGGATAGGACAGATTCATTACCATATACTCATAGGCTAGACGTGCTGCTACTGCAACCGTTCCATGCACACAACCCACATCACGCACTCAATGCGGATCGTGGGGAAGCACAACGGACGAGATGATTACATTAGTTAAATCCTGCCACGCGTGACCGTGCACTGTTTGGGCCTAGCCCAATGACGCCTCGCGCTCGTGTGTGGGCCAGGCATGGGGGCTCCTGTCGGTGCACTAAAGTTCGGGCCCTTTAGTACCCCTTACTTGTGCACGGGCAGTTGCAGCCGTACCCGCTGTCGGTGTCAAAACCGGCGGATCTCGGGTAGGGGGTCCCGAACTATGCGTCTGGGTTGATGGTAACAGTAGACGGGGGACACGATGTTTACCCAGGTTCGGGCCCTCTTGATTGAGGTAATACCCTACTTCGTGCTTGATTGATCTTGATGAATATGAGGGTTACAAGAGTTTATCTACCATGAGATCGTAATGGCTAAACCCTAGATGTCTAGCGTGTATGATTGTGATTGCCTCTACAGAATAAACCCTCCGGTTTATATAAACATCGGAGGGGCCTAGGGTTGTACAGAATCGGTTTACAAAGGAAGGAATCTACATATCCGAACGCCAAGCTTGCCATCCACGCAAAGGAGAGTCCCACCCAAACACGGGAGGAAGTCTTCCGTCTTGTATCTTCATAGCCCATTAGTCCGGCCCATGTTACATAGTCCCGGACGCCCGAGGACCCCTTAATCCAGGACTCCCTTAGTAGCCCCCGAACCAGGCTTCAATGACGACGTATGCGGCGCGCTGATTGTCTTCGGCATTGCAAGGCGGGTTCCTTCTCCGATCACTTCAAAGTACCTGACCCAAAAAGTTGTACTTGGTTTGTGTCTTAATGTCACACCCTTTGGCTTCTGTGCCTCCATTGCTTCTGCTTCCACGTGTCGAGCGAATACGAGAGGTCAGGGTATTTTTTGCACATAACACCCCGGCCATGTAAGAAAGGCATCTATTTAAAGAGATTGGACCTCAGATCCCATTCCACACCAAGCAGAAAATCCTTAGAGCTCGCTAGGAGAAACCATTCCAACATGGCTAGCGTTCCCAGTTCTTCCTCCCACCCCCACGGCTCCGAAAAAGGCGATTGGGAGAGATGTTCATCACCTGATTAAGCTTCAAACGCAGGGATTTCTTCCCCCCGCGGATCTGGTCCCTGTTCGGGCAGGATTGACCTCCTTCGATGCTGAAGCCCAGGCGGAAATTTTCCCCAATCCAACCAGGGGGGAACGAGTGTGCTTCGTTTCCTACCTGTTAAGAAGCGTCGGGTTTCCAATCCACCCTTTCCTCCAAGGACTCCTGGAGTATTACGGTCTCAAGTTGCACAACTTCACTCCTGCCTCCATCCTGCATATCGCGGGTTTTGTCGCTCTCTGCGAGCTATTCCTGGGCTATGACGCCCATTTTGAGTTATGGAGAAAACTATTCTACCTCGTCCCTCGCACCCAAAAGGGATCCATATTCGAGGTGGGCGGTGCCGAAGTACGGCGCATAGCCGGGACCGGATACCTGTCCGGCACGCCGAAGAAGGCGTCCGAGGAGTGGCCCTCGAGTGGTTCTATATTGAGGACGTCGCTCTCCCTGACCCAGTCCGAATGGGTCTAGCCGAATTTTCCAGTGCTCCCTTGAAGAAACGCCAAAGCTGGCACCCTTGAAGCCTTGAGGAGGAGGATAGTGCGGAAGTCCAACAAGTAATGGGCAAGATAAGGACACTCGCCCAGTCCGGAATATCCATAATCGAGGTACTGTCCACTTCCATAGTGCGAGGTGTTCAACCGCTCCAATTCAGGTGGCTCCCTATGTGGCACTATAATGGGGAAGATGACGCCTCCCGCTGTGGATGAAAAGGCCCAGATTCCCTCACCGCCCTGGCCACAATATTGGCCGACCTGTACAAAGGGGAAAAAGAGGAGTTCACTCGTCTTACGCGCCGAGAGGGATTTTCGATGTACAATCCTCCTAGCTGGGTGAGTTTTAATCCCACCACCTTGCTTCAACCCTTTCCTCGGGCTATGTCTAATTGACATTAACTCGTCCATTCATAACAGGAATGGCGGAAAGTTACCGCGGGGATCTATAGCCCTGCCACACAGCCGGAGGACCATAACCGGGACCTTGACCCCGGATTCGAAGAGGAACCGGACATATTTGTAGAGCTTGAGGAGGGAGTATTCTACCAGGCGAGCTACGATGGCACAGAAGTGGCCATCATGGCCGACTATCCCGACCTCCTTCCAGCCTCACATGTAAGTAATCAGGAGATATCTCCTTCAAAAGAGCTTCCTCGTTATGCCTCACCCACCGCACTGTCTTGTGCTCCAAAGGGGAGGCGCTCGGCACGCCATGTTGGACTAGAGGCATCTCATAAGAGAACAGCGCCCACGCCGGGCAAGTCTTCGAAGAGGAAGGCAAATGACAACGCGGCCGAGCCTTCATCAAAGAGGTATGGCTTTTTTAAATGTGCCTTCTAGCAGTCACATCGAACTGTGACCCTGCCTGCTGCTGTCTTATCAGGAAGAGCGTTCACCGGACTATGTCGGAGGATCCTGGTGGTCATGCCTCCACCAGTCAGGTTCCAGACCCTGCCTTAAGGACGGAGGCTAACACGGGAGTAACGCCGGATTGTCCTTCTGCAGAGGATTCGGATGACGTGTCCGTCACGAACTCTGAAGTGGAGAGTGCCATGAATCGTCGGCGCCGGAAGGCCGCTCTCCGCGACCCTAGCTTTACAAAAGTGGCATTCAATGTCTTCAGCTCGGCCGATGCATACTTCCGAGCTGCTTGGGATGGGCTTGCCAAAGCAACAGACTAACATTTAAAAGATATGCGGGTAAGTACAGATTTGGTAATCATATACCAGTAGCCTCCGAGATTTGAAGTAGTTGATACAACCGATTTAAGGATCATTGTATAATCAGGCACTCACAAAGAAGAATAGCCTGCTGTCTCAAGAGCTGGAACAGTGTCAGACCCGGCTGGCTACGGTTACCGCCAAACTGGAAAAATCTAAGAAGGCAACGCCTGGTAATATTCCCTTCCATCCAAAAAATGTAATCATATACCAGTAATGTTAATACTGTTGTGTTTCTGATGACAAGATCAACGGATCAACTGGAAGGGGAACTGAAAGTCGCACACGCGGGTAAACAAGAGGCCAAAAGGCAACTGGCCGCAGGCAAACGTGTGCTGACACGGGTCAGGGATGAAAAGAACAAGCTGCAGGATTCCAATACCCTGCTGGGCGAAGAACTACAAGATGTGCGAGCCCAGCTAGCTGACGCTGTCAAGGAGAATAGGAGGCTGCGAGGCGGCATATTTAGTATGCTTTTGAACGTACCTTCGTGTAATTCAGCAAAGAAATGATCTAACAGATTTATGTCTGTAGGTATGCTGACTGGCCGTCCCGAAGAGGAAATGTCCGTCTCTCAAGGTGACCTACTGCAAGAGCTGTCCCAACTGCACGAGCGAGCTCGGCAAGCAATGCGGAGCGTTGCCAAAGCTTTGTGGCCATCCGCCTCTCCTCCAGGAAGTATGGAGGAGCTTGTGAAGCTATTCCAAGGAGCTCGGCGGCGCTTCCGATTATGGAAGATATCGGCCTGCCGAGAAGGTGCGCGAGAGGCCTAGGCCATGGTAAAAACACGGTACACCAAGCTTGATCCGAATCATATGGCCCGGGTTGGACCGTTGGGGTCAGATGGAAAAGAAATTCCAGTTAGTCTGGTATATGACCAAGTAAAGGTAGTCTCCAAGTATTCCCAATAGGATTGTAAGCTAGATAGCCTGTTAGATGGCATAGAGGAAGAAGTTTTTGACTCCAAGTGACTATGTACTTCAATTGAGAAATTTGTCCCTAGCCGGATTGTAAAACGATTGTCATGGCCGACCTTTTCGCTTCAACCTATGGACCCGAAGGCGCGGAGTGTTTCCGAATACCGTAACGGTAATATGGACCGGGGTATGCGTGGAAACCAGGCATAGGGGTCATAGTTGCTCGAACAGACAAGTCGTATCCAACTAGCTATGTGTAGCGACCTGACCTCAAACAGTCTGATCTCTGTGCATAAGTGTCATCCCTGGATCGGTAATGCTGACAGACACAGTACCTGGAGGATTTATAACAGAGTAGCAATCACACACTTATTACATTGAATGTCTCAAAAGAGAACTTCCTACAATAAATATGGCTTAAGGCCATCTAAAACGACAACAGCGGAAGGCTTGGAAGATAAAGTGAGTCCATCAACTCCAACGGCATCACTGAGTGAAAGACCACGACCTAAGGCTCCTTACTCGTCGTCCGAAAAGTCTGCAACATGATACGTTGCAGCCTGAAAACGGGTCAGCACATGGAATATGCTAGCAATGTAACACAAAGATAAAGAACGGAATAATGCTATCACTACATGCATATATGGCTGGTGGAGGCTGTAGGGTAAATATGTTTTTGCGAAAAGCCAATTTTTCCCTACTGCAACGGAATAAGTTTGATGTAACTACAAAGTTTGTTGAAAAAAATTTGACAAGGTAAACCCCCTCTCAATCCCAATTAAAAGTAATCATTAACAACCCAATCAAATTAATTAAGTAGTGATGAGATCAACATGATAATCCAAGAACCAGATACTCAAGGTGTCCATAACCGGGGACACGGCTAACCATGATTAGTTTATACACTCTGCAGAGGTTTGCGCACTTTTCCCCACAAGACTCGATCTCCTCCGTTTGGTTTCTCGCACTACAAGATGTTTGAGAAACGGATGACCGAGACATTGTCTTTCAAAAGCGTTAGCACCTTACGATGGGTAGACCGTACCACCTACATCCCCTACATCTGCTAGTCTACCACTGTAAGAGTTCACACGACTTAATCAACTATGCTAGAGCCCATAATAGCTTGTGGTTGCACACGGAAGTTTCTAGTATGAATAATCTCATGATCCCTTTGAGCCTGGGTGGCAGTCCATAGGAGAATCACACGGTACCCCAGGATTTCCAAAAAAATACAGGCAATCACTGGATTCCCCAGGTGCCTCAATCCACCCAGATGTGTATTTAAGTTGCCACCTTAAGTTGAACCATTAATTAACAATCTCACAACTGTCATGGATACACTCAAACCCAATCCATGTCTACGAGCATAGCATAGCAATATAAGCATAGTGTAAAAGTAACTCCCAAGGTTTGATAATAAACAGGTGAATAGGTACTACCTCATCTACTTCCCAAACCCACAATTTAATTCAGATCCTAACCATGCAATTGTTTGAGGATTGATCTAGTGCAATAAAACTGGGTACTAAGAGGTATGATCAAAGTGTTACTTGCTATGCTGATGATCCGCGAAACCTAGAGACTCGTAGTAGCACGCTTCGCACTCCGGGTACTCTATCGCAAACAAACAAGCATGCACTAAGAAATCAAGCAAAAGCATGGGTAAAACTCAAATAAAAGATCTAACTAGAAAGTTCAACTTAAGAACTCCGGTTTGCAGAAAGAATCAAATCAAACGAAACAACAAAACTCAAACGGCGAAAGAAACAAGCATCGTTTACTAATTTGAACTAAAGTCAAATTTTACAGTAGCAAAATCTTGTTCAAGTTGGTTAAACAGAAAGAGGGTTTCGAGACAAAACTCTAGGCGCTTGAATCGCCTGATTCCGATAAACGAGCGAAAAGTTAACTAGAACGAAAATCAGATTAGAAATCACGATCGAAAATAATCGCGGAAAATCTGAGAAAAAGAAAAACTGACGAACAGGCTAACGAACGAGCGTTCGCTATCTGCGGTTAAACGGTGAAAACCGTTCGTTAAAACGAACGAGCGAACGAGCGTTCGCTATATAAATAAACCGAAAAAAAACCGATCTAAAAAAACCATGGTTCTTAAAAAAACCATACGGTTTTCCGAAGAAAACCGGCGGCGGCGGCGCGGCTACCTCCGGCGACGGTGGTGGCGGCGGGCGGCTCCGGCGAGGCGGCGGGTCGGCGTCCGGCGGCGGCGGCGGCTAGGGTTAGGATTTCAGGCACGGGGCGGGCTGGCGGCGCTGGTGGGCTTCAGCGGCTCGGGGCGGGGTGGCTTATAAAGGCCCCTCGGGCGGAGTCCTGCTCGGGTACGGCCCGTAGTCGGTTTGACTTTTTTTAATAATTCCAACGTGCATAAAAAGAAAGAAAATAAATACTAAACGGACTCCAAAAATCCCGAAATAAATTTTTCCCGTCTTCTAAAAATAAGCCGGACAAGGTGAACATTTACTTGGGCCTAAAATGCAATTTTGAAAAACGCATATTTTCCTAATTCAAATAAAATAGCGATAAAACTCCGAATAAAAATCTTATTTGATTTTAATATTAAATCTCTGATATTTCTTTATTTTGAGGAAGTCATTTTATCTTCTCTCTTTTATTTTTTTATAAAAGAAATATTTCAGAGAAAAATAATTAAAATCAAACGATCCTCTATAAAAAAAATTCGAGAAAAACTCGAATATGAAATAAATTGAAATCCCCAACTCTCTCCGTGGGTCTTTGAGTTGCGTGGAATTTCTAGCATCAAATCAAAATGCAATAAAATACGGTATGCAATGATGATCTAATGTATAACATTCCAAATTGAAAATTTGGGATGTTACAAACCTACCCCCTTAAGATGAATCTCGCCCTCGAGATTCGGGTTGGCTAGAAAATAGGTGAGAGTGATCCTTCCGTAGGTCTTCCTCTCGTTCCCAAGTGGCTTCATCCTCGGTATGGTGACTCCACTGAACTTTGCAGAACTTGATTACTTTGTTGCGTGTAACTCGGATGGCAAACTCGAGTATCTTGACTGGTTTCTCCTCATATGTCTAATCACTATCCAACTGTATCGCTTCTAGTGGCACTGTATCTCTTAGAGGAATATCAGCCATCTCCGGATGGCACTTCTTCAACTGAGAAACCTGAAAGACATCGTGAACTCCGGACAATCCTTCGGGTAATTCCAACTTGTAGGCAACTTCTCCCATACGTTCCAAAACTCTGTATGGTTCCACAAAACGTGGTGCTAACTTTCCCTTAAGTCCAAAGCGCTTCACTCCTCGAAGTGGTGATACTCAAAGATACACTCTGTCTCCTACTTCGTAGACTGTCTCCTTGCGTTTAGAATCTGCGTAACTCTTCTGCCTGGATTGGGCTACCTTGAGTCTATCGCGAATCAGCTTAACCTTCTCTTCAGACTCTTTAATCAAATCTGGTCCAAACAACTGTCGGTCTCCAACTTCGTCCCACAACAATGGTGTTCTGCACCTCCTTCCGTATAGCACTTCGAAAGGGGCCATCTTCAAACTGGCTTGATAACTGTTGTTATAAGAGAACTCTGCATAAGGCAAATTATCGTCCCAGCTAGATCCATAGTCTAGAGCACAAGCTCTCAACATGTCCTCCAGAATCTGATTTACTCTTTCAGTCTGTCCATCTGTTTGCGGGTGAAAAGCTGTACTGAACTCTAGTCTGGTTCCCAAAGTTTCATGCAACTGATTCCAAAACTTTGAAGTAAACTGGGTTCCTCTATCTGATACAATGGTCCTCGGTACTCCATGCAGACATACGATCCTGGTCATGTATATCTTTGCCAACTTAGCACTGGTGTAAGTGGTCTTCACGGGGATGAAATGAGCTACTTTCGTCAAACGATCGACTACAACCCATATCGAGTCATAGCCTGAACGAGTCCTGGGTAATCCCGTGATAAAATCCATGCCTAGTTTATCCCACTTCCATTCGGGTATAGGCAATGGCTGTAGCAATCCTGCTGGCTTCTGATGTTCTGCCTTTACTCTCTGACATACAACACAAACTGCTACTTAATCCGCAATATCCTTCTTCATTCCGGTCCACCAGAAAGTATCCTTCAAATCCAAATACATCTTGGTATTTCCTGGGTGAATCGAATATGGTGAATCATGGGCCTCTTGCAGAATCAACTTCCTGATCTCCTGATCATTGGGAACATATACGCGGTCCTCAAACCATAAGGTATCGTGCTCATCCTCACGAAATCCTTTAGCCTTTCCTTTACTCATCCTTTCCTTTATCTCGACAATCTCCTTGTCCGTCTTCTGAGCTTCTCTGATCTTACACATCAAGGTAGACTGAATTTCCAAGAATGCTACATAACCTCTTGGAACTATCTCCAAACGCAGCTCGCAAAGGACTTCAGCTAACTCCTTGGGTAACTCTCCGGTCATGAGGGTATTTACATGACTCTTGCGGCTTAACGCATCAACTACTACGTTAGCCTTTCCTGGGTGATAATGCAATCTCATATCATAATCCTTAATGAGCTCTAGCCATCTCCTCTGTCTGAGATTCAGCTCCTTCTGCGTGAAGATATACTTCAAACTCTTGTGATACGTGTATACCTCACAATGGTTTCCGATGAGAAAATGTCTCCATGTTTTCAACGCATGCACTACGGCTGCTAACTCCAAATCATGCGTAGCATAATTTAACTCATGGGGTTTAAGCTGTCGTGAGGCATATGAAACAACTCTTCCCTCCTGCATAAGTACGGCTCCAAGTCCTCGACGTGAAGCGTCGCAATACACTTCATAATCTTTGCGTTGATCTGGTAGAATCAACACTGGTGATGTAACCAAGCGTCTTTTCAACTCCTGAAAACTGGCCTCACATTCCTCAGTCCAATTGAATTTGGTGTCCTTCTTTAACAATTCCGTCATAGGCTTTGCAATCTTTGAGAAATTCTCAATGAACCTCCGATAGTATCCTGCAAGTCCAAGGAAACTCCGGATCTCTCCAACTGTCGTGGGTGACTCCCAATTTGTCACAGTGACAACTTTGGTGGGGTCTACTGCTATTCCTTCCCCGGATATAACATGTCCAAGGAATCCGACTTCCTTCAGCCAAAACTCACACTTGCTGAACTTGGCGTATAGCTGATGTTCCCTGAGCTTCCCAAGTATCAAACGCAAATGCTCTTTATGTTCCTCTTCGTTCTTAGAGTAGACCAGAATATCATCAATAAACACCACGACAAACTTATCCAAAAACTCCATAAACACCTTGTTCATCATGTTCATAAAATAGGCAGGTGTGTTAGTCAGACCAAATGACATAACGGTGTACTCATACAGCCCGTACCTCGTTGTAAAAGCTGTCTTAGGTATATCCTGCTCTCGAATCTTCAGCTGGTGGTACCCTGATCGCAGATCGATCTTAGAAAACACTTTAGCTCCTTGCAACTGGTCAAATAAATCATTGATCATCGGCAGTGGGTACTTGCTCTTGATCGTCACCTCATTCAATCCACGATAGTCAACAACCATCCTTAATGATCCATCCTTCTTCTCCACTAGAAGTACTGGTGATCCCCAAGGTGACGAACTTGGGCGAATATATCCCTTATCTAGCAACTCCTTAATCTGCTTCTTAATTTCCTCCAAATCCTTTGCGGGCATTATGTACAGTCTCTTAGATATTGGCCCTGTGCCTGGCAAAAGTTCAATCAAAAACTCAATGTCTCTATCCAGTGGCATGCCTGGCAACTCTTCTGGAAATACATCCAGAAAATCCTTCACCACCGGTACTTCCTCCTGTACAACTCGTGATAAGGAATTTACTTGGGTTCTATTCGGCACATGCCGGGATACATACTTGATCCTTCTTCCTTCTGGGGTGGTAAGCAAAATCGACTTACTGGTGTAGTCAATGTTCCCTCCATACTTCGGTAACCAATCCATGCCTAATATCACATCCAGTCCTTGTGACTCCAATACTATTAGGTCCGAGGGAAACAGGTAGTTACCAATCCGTAATGGTAACTGATCACACCATAGGCTAGCCATATACTCTGCTCCTGGCGAGGTTACTAACATAGGTGACCTAAGGGCTTGGGTTGGCATTTTAAACTTATCCACGAATCCCCTTGATATGTATGAATGCGATGCACCAGTATCAAAAAGTACGACTGCAGTAAATGACTTAGCCAAAAACTTACCTATTACTGCATCTGGCTGGGCTTCAACCTCCTCCACGTTAACGTGGTTCACTTGTCCCCTGTTGAAAGGGTTGGGATTCTTCCCAGAGCTTCCATTGCCGTTTCCATTCTTAGCTTCAGGACATTCATTTGTGTAATGTCCGGTCTTCTGGCACTTGTAGCAAGTAGCGTGGCTTAGATCTTTCTTGGCGGGTGTTGCCGGGTTGGAATGGTTCTGTCCGCTGCTTCCTCCATTACCATTACCAGTCTGGGGGCCTCCATGGTTATGAACAAGTCCTCCCAGGTTCGGGGTGTAACGGGGTCTCTGTTGGGCTCAAGAATTATACTTCCCTTGTCCATACTTCCTCTTGCGGCTGTCAATCTGTTGCTGCTTCCCTTCAAGCATCAGAGCTCTATCCACCAACTCCTGGTAGTTATTGAAATTTGCCACCATCAACTGCATGCTCAGCTCATCATTCAGTCCTTCCAGAAACTTCTCCTTCTTAGCTGCATCTGTAGCGACGTCATCTGGGGCATAACGTGCTAACTTACTAAACTCATCCACATATTGGCCAACAGTGCACCCTCCTTGGCGTAAGTTGCGAAACTCACGCTTCTTCATGGCCATAGCTCCTGCTGAAACATGGGCAGTGCGAAAAGCCTGCTGGAACTGGTCCCATGTCACAGTGTCAATAGGGTAAGTGACTATGAAATTCTCCCACCAAGATATTGCGGGTCCATCAAGCTGATGTGCGGCAAAACTCACTCTCTCCGCATCTGTGCATCCTGCAGTGGTCAACTCCCTATCAATCTTGCGAAGCCAATCATCTGCAATAATCGGCTCGGTGCTACTGGAGAACACCGGCGGATTCAGCCTAAGAAAATGGGCTAAGTGGTCAACTGGTGGGGGTGGTGGTGGGTTGTTGTTGTTGTTGTTGTTTTTCCCCTGGTTCTGATTCTGGACTAGTATCTGCATCAATGCATTCTGCTGCCGGATCAACTGAGTGAGCTCCGGTGGGAAAGCAAATCCATTGTCGCATCTCGGAGGCATCTGCTAGGTTTAGAAAAGATGAGAAAACAGAATAGAATGAGGTCTAGAGGGAAAACACTACCCATATGCACATGAGACAAACACAAACATATCACTCACTCAATCAAACAAGGGCATACAATCGGTCTAGAACTATCGTTACAAAAGTGTTTGGACTATACTATATACATGGTGGAATACTACTACTGATATGGTGGTCGATTAGAAAAATTGATCGGTCGAAGACTCCATGATATCTCCTCCAGCTTCATCAACATAGTCATCATCGCTATCGTCAGGGTCCAAGTCGGTGTCGTCGATGATGATATAGTTCTCCGGGCAAGTGGAACTATCATCTTCTCCTCCTGGCGCAGGGTCTCCCATGAAAACTCCTAGCTTCTTTGTCAGGTCGCCATTCTTCTCTACTAGTGCGACGATTTCCTCCATATAATCCTCGTGTGTAGCCTTGAGTTCTTCCTCCAGCTCCGTGATCCTTGTCATTCCCTTCTTCAAATCCGCCATGCCTGCGCACATCTGGTTCTCTAGGCGTCGAATGTGCTGGTTTAACTCCTGGATGAAAGAGGCAATCGATCTATCCTTCCTGGTACCGATCATCTCCCATTGCTCATCTCGGCGCCCACAAATCTGGTAGATTGTATCCTTGAGGTCATTGTGGTAAACTTCTCCAATGCGTCCCATGGTAATGTGAACTGCCATACTCTTTCCTAGACTGCGGGTTGGTGCATCGAAAGAAAACTCTATGGGCTCAGTGACTGGCGTGAACGTCCTTCCTGGAACTTGAACTTGAATCATCCAGCACTCCTCTTCTGGTAAAGTGGCGTTGTAGGTCCTGGTGAAGCTTGGTATTCCAATGTTCAGGTACTTAGTAACTTCCTTCAAGTGGCGTCCAAATGGGGTGTCTTCATCCGGTTGCATGAACTTAATCCTTGCATCCGCCATCCTAAAGAGTAGAAAATGGAGAAGAGTTAGAAATCAGAAGAGAGTAGTGATCTAGGGCTTTAGCTTAGTGGTTGTGTCCTACAGTCAGCGTGTGCTCTGATACCATCTTTGTAGCGACCAGACCTCAAATAGTCTGATCTCTGTGCATAAGTGTCATCCCTGGATCGGTAATGCTGACACACACATTACTTGGAGGATTTATAACAGAGTAACAATCACACACTTATTACATCAAATGTCTCAAAAGAGAACTTATTAAAATTAATATGGCTTAAGGCCATCTAAAACGACAACAGCGGAAGGCTTGGAAGATAAAGTGAGTCCATCAACTCCAACGGCATCACTGAGTGAAAGACCACGACCTAAGGCTCCTTACTCGTCTTCTGAAAAGTCTGCAACATGATACGTTGCAGCCCGAAAACGGGTCAGCACATGGAATATGCTGGCAATGTAACACAAAGG